>NC_069500.1:1161413448-1161763448 GCF_027579735.1 Bombina bombina | reverse complement strand
AAAAACTCTTGGTTAAACAAATAAAGCTTCGGGCAGAAACCTCAAGTCTAGAGAACTACATAAAAACCAAAATCATACCAAGGGGTCTTCGTCTTAAACTAGACCCTGGTACAAACCTACGTGAGGATGAGGGAGGAGAAGAATTTCTAGAAGACTGGAATACCAGTCTCTCTGATTGCTCCATTATTTTAATGGAGAAAATGGTTGTACGAAATAAAGAAAGACTAGCTAAAACAATTATACAGGTTGAGGAGTCCCTAAAAGTGGTAAACACTTTTGAACATAACACCAATTTCCCCAAATTGAATGATGAAATAAAGGATCAGATAGCTAGGCTACAAAATGATATAAAACTAAGAAAAGGAAGGAAGTTTTCAAGGGATAATGACGATTACAAAAACAACAAAGTATATAGCTACTTAACTACAAAAGGAACATATGATTCTGGGACGGATAGCTCTGATGTAGAACTTGACCAACATAAAAACACTCTTGATAAAAAACAGTCTTTTTTAGGGGAAGGAGGAGAGGTGGTAGGAAGAGAAGAAGGGGGTCTGAGTTTAAACTCAGAAGAAAGACGCTACCCCTCGAGGCAACGGTACCAGCAGAGTCAGGATCAGGGTCAAAGGAATTATTGTCAGAGCAGACCGAGGCGACCTCGAGGTCGCAGGGGATACTCGAACTAGCTGAAAATAATATGCAGGTAATTAACCTGTCTTCTTTTAAATTGAATTATATGCACATAGAGGTCCTTAAAAGAGGTCTTTCATTTTGCCCTACAAATAACTTGGATAAGTTTAACTTCTTAAAAGATCTCCATTTATTTGCAAGGCGTATTGTACTCTCACAAATTATGAAGGGCAAGAGTAAACACCTAGTTGAGGATGTCTCACTTACACGAGAGGATAATATAACAATACTAGCCCTGCAAAAATTACTCACTGACTCTGAAGGTAGCCAACAGACTCCTTCACAAGATGAGGAAATAGGTACCAATGTCCATATTTCATCAAACCTAAAAGCGAAATCAAAATATATGCCACAGCTATCCATGGTCCCGGCAGTAAATATTTTTGTTAAACAAGTAGAGAAAGATCTACAGAACATATCCATCACTGGCTTGGTAGGTGATAACCTTAATAAAGCCGAAAGAAAAGCTCTCAATGACTTAATGAATGCCAAAGGGGTGGTCATAAAGGCGGCCGACAAAGGCGGCAATCTGGTTCTATGGGATGAGCAGATGTACGTTCTGGAGGTAAAAAGACAGCTACTGGATAAGAGACAATATCAATGTCTTACATTTAATCCTACTTCTTCTATACAAAATGCACTGTTTTTTGTTTTAAAAGGAGCAAAGGACAAAGGTGTAATAACCCTATCTGAGTTTAAGTATCTCTATCCTGATCAACCAATAATGCCAGTTTTTTATTGTATCCCTAAGATACATAAGAACCCTACAAACCCACCTGGCCGCCCCATAATAGCAGGCATTGGGAGCCTAACTGAAAATCTTGGAAACTACATAGACCACTTTCTAAGACCCTTCCTTACGACCATGCCCTCATTTGTCCTAGACGCAGCAGATTTCCTGAGAAAGGTTGAAGGCTTGAGTGTTCCGAAAGGGGCACTTTTGGTTTGTCTTGATGTTGAAGGTCTGTATTCGTCCATCCCGCATGAAGTGGGCATTGAGGCAAGTAAACATTTCCTCATGACAAGAGGAAATTATGCCCAAAAGCACACAGACTTTGTTGTCGAGCTACTTAGATTTGTATTAACAAATAATGTATTCATGTTCGACAGCAAGATATACAAACAACTAAGAGGCACTGCGATGGGTGCCACTTGTGCACCTACCTATGCCTGCTTACATCTAGGCGTATGGGAAATGGAAGAGGTCTTTCAGAGCCCCCTATTTGAGGAAAATATCCACATATGGTTGAGATATGTGGACGACATTTTCCTCATCTGGGAGGGCTCTGAAAGCCTCCTAAAAGAATTTGTTGACACCCTAAATGTAAATGATAGAAACATCTCTCTTACTGTTCAGTCCAGTAAAGAGGCAATTGCCTTTTTAGACATTGAAGTGAAACTGGAAAAAGGGGTGGTTTCAACTGAGAACTTTCGCAAATCCACTGCGACCAATAGCCTGTTAATTGCCTCTAGCCACCATCCCAGCCATCTAAAGAAAGGAATACCCAAAGGCCAATTCCTAAGGTGTAATATATATCATGGATGACTTCACAATTTGAATCTTCAATTTAAATATAATAATTAAGACTCAATATATCTGGATATTAATGAGTTTGACAGTTCACAAATAATGACAATGAGAAAATAATATTTTGTGTCACAATTGTAACTAACATAAAAGGATATTCCTAAGTTACAGATTGTGACTTACTATTGCCTTTTACTTAATGCCTGAAGTCTGGGGTGCAAAAACAACAAGAAATAAGCTTAAGGCGATATGTGTATATTACAACAGTTCATACCTCGCTTCCACTACAACAGATGTTCCGGTGTGTAGTTATGAGCGGAGGTGCAAGGATCCGCGTTCAGGACAAGCAGCAAAAGGATTTTCACCCGGCGTCTCTGAGTGTGTTAGAAGAGACGCTGCTGTAGTTCAGAGGGCCGTAGCTGATGACGTATGGCTTAACACACAGAATCTGTGTCCCTCAGGTATGAAGAGCGGAACTCCGGTAACAAAAAGGATAAGCTTTGACAAGCAGCGCTTCTCAAAAGAGGATTTCTGATCAGAGTAAACGTAAGGCTGAAGCATCAAGGTTGAACTTCAATAATCCAGCATTGATTTAGGCAGGATGTGGCCATTTATAGGGAGGAGTTGATTTTCCTTAAAGGTACAGCATAAGGTAATTAAAGGGATTCCTTACATAGCCCCCCCCCCAGGAACCCACAGCGAGGGTTCAAGGCCTGGGTCTGTCAGGGTACCGTCGGTGAAACAGGGAGACGAGTCTAGGAGCTGATAGGTTAGAAGCAGGTTCCCAAGTATCATCCTCAGGACCATAACCCAACCAGCGGACCAAGTAAAATAAACGCCCCTGGTCGATCCTGGAATCAATGATACTGTGTACCTGGAACTCCACCTGATCCCCCGAGGTTGAAGTACCAGGTAAGTCCTTGAGCGTGGGAACATCCGAGGAACAAGGCTTCACCAAGGAAATGTGGAAAGTGGGATGGATCCTTAGTGAAGAAGGAAGATCCAAAGTGACTGTAAGGGGGTTGTTGATGGAAGAGATGACAAAAGGTCCAATATAGGTGCGACCCAATTTTTTACTGGGGTAATGCAATTTCAAGTTTCTAGTAGATAACCATACCTTCTGGCCTATTGCATAGGAGGTGCCAGACCTATGTCGCAAGTTGTAGTACCTACTTTGGGAGGATTGGGCTTCCAGAATGTGAGCCTTAACAGACGAGAAGATGCGGGAGATATCATTGATAGTATCATTCACCTGTGGACAGGGTGAATTGATTTTAGGCAACAGATCGGAACGAGGATGTAGTCCATAGTTGATAAAAAAAGGACTAAAGCCAGTGGATGAATTCACATGGTTGTTATGGGCGAATTCAGCCATCGGTAGGAAGGTAGCCCAAGTATGCTGTTCTTGTGAACAGTAACAACGAAGGAACTGTTCCAATGACTGATTTGCACGTTCCGTTTGGCCATTCGACTGAGGATGAAAGGAAGTAGTAAGACATTGTTCCATGTGTAAGGCTTTGCAAAGATTCCGCCAAAATCTAGAAGTAAATTGCGTACCGCGGTCACTAACAACAGATTCAGGTATACCATGCAATCGTATAATCTCCCTAATGAAAAGTTCAGCGGTATGAGCAGATGTAGGAAGAGCATTTGTGGGGATGAAATGGGCCATTTTCGAAAAGAGATCTGTGACAACGAATATAGTATTATAACCATTAGATCTAGGTAGGTCGACTATGAAATCCATTGAAACTTTCTCCCATGGTTTTTGAGGAGCTGGAAGTGGTTGTAGAAACCCAAACGGTTTTTGCTTGGAGTGTTTGGAGGTAGCACAGATGGTACATTTAGACAGGTAAGTTTTTACCGATTTTCTAATTTCGGGCCACCAATAGGAACGTAGGAGTAAGTCAGTAGTCTTTGTCAAACCCATATGTCCTGCAAGAGGTGACTCATGGACCTGTTGTAGAACCATTTGGCGGTGAATAGGTGGTATGTACAATTTCCCATCCTTATAGTAAAGTCCGTCAGTATGCTGAGTAAGATCTTCCAATGGTAAGGTAACATCAGTTCTTTGACCGTCTTTAATCTGATTTGTCACAGAAGTTAGAAAACCAATGAAACATTCTCGAGGAATGACGGTAGTGGGGGCATTGTTTGGAATATTCCTTCTGATTTGCCGAGAGAGTGCATCCGCCTTCCCATTCTTGTCCCCCGGTCTATAAGTGATGTTATATCGAAACCTGGAGAAATAGAGGCTCCATCTAAGTTGCCTTGAAGAGAGAGTCTTGTTTGTTTGGAGGTACTGTAAGTTCTTATGGTCCGTAAATATAACAATAGGATGTACAGCACCTTCCAATAGATGACGCCAGTGGTCAAACGAACTCTTAATCGCTAAGAGCTCTTTTTCCCCTACAGGATAATTCAATTCAGCAGGTTGTAACACCCTGGAGAAAAAGGCTACTGGATGTAAAGGCTCTTTAAATGAAGGTCTTTGCGACAATATAGCTCCAATAGCATGTTCTGAGGCATCCACTTCCAACACAAATTGATGATTCATGTTGGGGTGACTGAGAATGGGTTCAGATGAAAATTTCTGTTTGAGGTAATCAAAAGCCTGTTGGGTTTTTTGTGTCCAAGAGAAGGTGATGTTGTCCTTAGTCAATTCTGTGAGAGGTTTACTTATAGCTGCGAAACCTGGAATAAACTTCCTATAAAAATTAGAGAAGCCTAAGAAGCGTTGTACTTCTTTTTTGCAGGTGGGAACTGGCCAATCGAGAATGGCCTGAACCTTTTTGTTATCCATAGATATGCCCTGCTCTGTTATGTGATAGCCTAAGAAAGTTATTGACTTTGTTTCAAATATGCATTTTTCTGGTTTGGCATATAACCTATTCTGTCTTAACCTGGAAAGAACTTCCTTGACATGAATTCTGTGTTGTGCCAAATCTGATGAATAAATTAAAATGTCATCAAGATAGACAATTACATATACATCCAGGATGTCTCTGAAAATATCATTTATGAAACATTGGAATGTAGCTGGGGCATTGCATAACCCGAATGGCATTACAGTATACTCATAGAGACCGTATCTGGTCCTAAATGCTGTAAGCCATTCGTCACCAGCTCTCATTCTGATAAGATTATAGGCACCTCTGAGATCCAACTTAGTGAATAACGAGGCACCTCGCAATCTTTCTATTAATTCGGGTATTAGAGGAAGGGGGTACCTGTTCTTCCTTGTACGCTTGTTTAACTCTCTATAATCTATGATAGGCCTAAGCGTACCATCCTTGTTGGTAACAAAAAACATACCAGCACCAGCTGGGGAGGTACTTGGTCTTATAAAACCTTTTTTAAGGTTTTCATCTATGTAGGTTTTAAGGTTTTCCAACTCAGGTTTAGAGAGGGGGTACAGATGTCCGAAAGGAATCGAGACACCAGGAAGTAGGTCTATTGGGCAATCATATGCCCTATGAGGCGGAAGGGACTCAGCTTCAATTTTATCGAAGACGTCCTTATATTCCTGGTAATGGACAGGAATACCAATCTTATCTACAGAATCGGTTTCTGAGAGAAGGATAGGAGTGGTGACAGTTTGTTTCTTAGCTAATGGTTCTGGGAAGGTAATAGTGGAATGTTGCCAATCTATATTAGGTTTATGTGAACACAACCACTTTATCCCAAGAATTACATTAAACATGGGGGAAGTAATTACATCGAAAGATGTTTGTTCCTGAGTAATGTTGTCTATTATTAAGTGTAGGGGGATTGTTTGATGTGTAAGTGGACCACTTGCCAATGTACTACCATCAATGACTTTCACAGACACTGGAGTTTGCTTAGGAATTAAAGGGATTTTATTGGATGTTACAAATTTCATGTCAACAAAGTTTCCACAGGAACCTGTATCAATCAGGGCTGTTGTCTTGATCTTGTAATGCTCCCACTGTAAAAAGACAGGTATGGTGAGATATGAGGTAGAAACTAATTTGGAGAAGAAGTTAGTTTGATGTAAAGAGTCCTTACCTAATTTTTGTTTTGCCAATAGAGGGCAATCCTTCACTCCATGATTAGAAGAAGCACAATACAAGCATAAATTCAAATTCTTTCTCCTAGCCTTTTCTTGTGAAGACAGAGGTCCTTTTATGAACCCGATCTCCATTGGTTGTGGTTGGTCCTTGCTAGAAGTTGTAGGAGGTATAGGTGATCTTTTTACAATACCCATTTTCTCTGAACGTCTTTCTCGAAGACGTCTGTCTATTGATATAGACAAAGTGTAGAAATCTTCTAAGGTCTCCGGTAGGCCTATACGAGAAATCTCATCCTTCAGTTCCTCACTCAATCCTAGCCGGAACTGATTTTTAAGTGAAATTTCATTCCACATTGAATCTCTTGCGTGTATTTTAAATTGAGTTATATACGTCTCAACCGGATTTTTATGTTGTTTTAATGCCCTTAGGTTGTTTTCAGCTGAAATTTGTTTATACGGATCGTCATATAATGATGACATTTCAGTGAAAAAAGCATCTACTGACCCTAAGATAGGGTCGTCCTTTTCAAAAAAGGTATCTGCCCATGCCCTAGGTTCTCCCCTTAAATAAGAGATTATTGTTAAAACCCTTGTTCTTTCAGAGGCATAAGTTTTGGGTTTTAGTTGGAATAATAACAGACATGAGTTCCTGAATTCTCTAAACTGAAAACGGTTGCCTGAGAATTTTTCAGGATTTGATACAGCGGGTTCTGGTAAATGTTCAGCTGTATTAGATTTAACTGAAAGGGATTCCCTGAGACAGGCTTTAAGGGCCTGATTTTCTACTTGCAGTTCATGAAAAGAACTAGCAAGGAGGTCCACCCTGTCTGACAGGTTTTTTAGATGGTCTGCCATAGCGTTAGGATCCATGATATGAGAGGAGAACAAAAAGAATGAATTATTTTAACAGGTCAAGAAAAAACTGATTAGCAGCAGGCTTTACCTGTTAATTATTTTTAGGCTGGATTATTATGTAATATATATCATGGATGACTTCACAATTTGAATCTTCAATTTAAATATAATAATTAAGACTCAATATATCTGGATATTAATGAGTTTGACAGTTCACAAATAATGACAATGAGAAAATAATATTTTGTGTCACAATTGTAACTAACATAAAAGGATATTCCTAAGTTACAGATTGTGACTTACTATTGCCTTTTACTTAATGCCTGAAGTCTGGGGTGCAAAAACAACAAGAAATAAGCTTAAGGCGATATGTGTATATTACAACAGTTCATACCTCGCTTCCACTACAACAGATGTTCCGGTGTGTAGTTATGAGCGGAGGTGCAAGGATCCGCGTTCAGGACAAGCAGCAAAAGGATTTTCACCCGGCGTCTCTGAGTGTGTTAGAAGAGACGCTGCTGTAGTTCAGAGGGCCGTAGCTGATGACGTATGGCTTAACACACAGAATCTGTGTCCCTCAGGTATGAAGAGCGGAACTCCGGTAACAAAAAGGATAAGCTTTGACAAGCAGCGCTTCTCAAAAGAGGATTTCTGATCAGAGTAAACGTAAGGCTGAAGCATCAAGGTTGAACTTCAATAATCCAGCATTGATTTAGGCAGGATGTGGCCATTTATAGGGAGGAGTTGATTTTCCTTAAAGGTACAGCATAAGGTAATTAAAGGGATTCCTTACATAAGGCTTCGTAGGAATTGCTCTAGCAAAGAGAAATATCTGAAACACGCGTCAGAAATGGAACAAAGATTCCTGACTAGAGGGTATTCCAAGAGAGTGGTTAAAGGGGCATTTAATAATGCTTTACACATGGACAGGGAGAAACTTCTTTTGCCCACACCAAAGAACAATGAATCTAAGATAAGACTAATCACTGATTATAATTGCCACTGGAACTCTCTGAAAGGTATTCTTGCAAAAAATTGGCATATTCTTACCAGTGACATAGGGGTCAGAAAGGAAGTAGGTGACTTTACCAGTGTCACTGCCAGACGGGCACCTAATCTTAAAGATAAGTTGGTGAGGAGCCAATACTTGTCCAAAACAGGACAAAGTAACTGGCTTACAAAACATAGATCCATAGGCAATTATCCCTGTGGAAAATGTGTAACATGCAAATTTATGCGCAAGACAAAAGGGTTCAGAACGAATACGGGAAAAACCTATAGATTAAAACATTTTGTGAACTGTGATACTGAGGGGGTCGTATACCTGCTGTCCTGCGATTGCCCACTTTTCTATGTGGGAAAAACGAGGAGGGCGATAAAGGACCGCATCTCTCAGAACACAGAGATGATGTAAAGAATAAAAATCCTAAAAGTAATGTGGCAAAACATTTTGAGTTGGCACATAATTGCAATCCTGATTCACTCAGATTCGTGGGCATAGACAAAGGCATCATAAACAGGAGAGGAGGAGATAATGATAAAACCCTCCTGAGAAAGGAATGCAGGTGGATATCAATCCTTGGGACACAAATTCCAAATGGTCTCAATGACAAATTAGATATGGCCTGCTTCCTATGAGATTGTGTATAAGGTAGAGTGGAGTGTCGATATGGAGAGGTGTTTTGCTTTTACACTCCACTCTACTTAACCAAAAATAAGCAGACTCTACAAGATACAAGACAATAAAAATAAAAAGAACATGTTGTTTCTTGAATGACAGATAGTAATGTTTTTAACTGTAGCAACCAAGTATAAATGTTTGAGGAAAAATATGTAACATTTCTTAACTTTGGCTTTGCTTCTTATAAATTTGAAACATAAGGTTGTAAATAATAGCAATCACATAAGATTGAAAGCTGCCTGTAGCAGCATGTGAAACTTTCACCTTCCAGCAGAGGCGCAACATCATTGATCTATAAAACAGGACGCATGGATCAAAGCAGTATTACGCCCTGACGAAGCCCGGTCTGAATTCCAGTCGAGCGGGTGAAACGCGCGTCGGCATTGGTGGAGCCGACCAGGTCACGTGATACACGTGGAGCACCGCTGTGTTTGGCGTTGGCGATGGAGATCGCTACTGGCATGGAATGCTAACAAGTGGGGACAATACACACCTCTGTGGATATTGGACACAACAACATCTGAAAGCAAGGTCGTATAAGTGTGACATGTTGACACCTGAAAAATACTGATATGGAATAGGTGACCATGTTGAAGAAAATAATGGCATTGTGTTAAGTTGGAGAAGGCGCTGTTTTTGTCTTTTACTGAGACTAATATCTTGATACCTGTCTTCGCTTGGAGTCATACATTTCTTGCTTAGACTGTGCTCTATTAACTACAACTTGACTCTTATTTGCCTGCATGTGAAAACACTAATTTACCTGCGACATCTTCACGCTAACATCTTTGCATCTTGCTTTGCAGACTTTTTCTGTGGATATGTGTATGCACAATGCAAATATAATCAATATTGCATGAATTGTGTTACCTCTTCAATTGTTACCCACTTGTCTACTTATGTACATATTCAGGGGGCTCACCTGCTGGCTTGCTTAGATCCCCTTTGTAACCTGCGCAGCAAGTAGCCCCATAACTGCAGGGGTGCTGTAAGCAGCTGGGTGTAGCAAAGCCAGAGGAGGTCTCACTTGATATAATAAACCAATATTTTGTACATTGCAGTAATTGTATACATTTCTAACTGTGAAATTACTTTCTACAAGGCGCCTGACACAGGTTTTGCAGTGTTTACCACTTAGATCCCGGTTCATATATCTGCCCAGGATACACCTTCCATGACAATTACTTGGGAGGTTCTGAGGTAGTTGGGTGTAGTGGTTCACTATAAAAACCTGTGCTTAAGCAATACTACTGCTATTTACACTTCGCCACACATGTGCTTTTTCGTGTACCCCTGACCGGTCAGGTTCCTTTGAACTGTCATTCATGAGTCGAACTTGTATGCTTATGTGTCTTAATATTTACATGGATCTATTCCCATGTTGTGTGGAATTTAGCTGCCACTATTAAAGCTATTGAATTACATTTAAGTGATTTGTGAGTCCTTTTAAAAGAGTGTTGAAACCCTGTCTTTTTTGGTACCAGGATTACATTCCAGGTACGTCTCTTTTGTGTACATGATACATTTAAATTAAGGGTCTGCACCATATTTAATTTTGAGTTGCTTGGACATTTGAGCCCTTAAGCAACCAACCAACTCACACTAGCAACTGCGTGCTTTCCTAAATTGTTCTTGATTATATATATATATATATATATATATATATATATATATATATATATATATATATCTTAGAATTGATTTTAATTATAAGTAACTAAAAATTTGTTCCAGTTTAAATAAATAGACATTTTAAAGTAACGGTTTACAGTAAGAATATATGTATTTTTAGTATCCTAATTAGAATTGTATTCGAATCAATTGCAGCTAAATAGCTGAGTATATACAGGGAGTGCAGAATTATTAGGCAAATGAGTATTTTGACCACATCATCCTCTTTATGCATGTTGTCTTACTCCAAGCTGTATAGGCTCGAAAGCCTACTACCAATTAAGCATATTAGGTGATGTGCATCTCTGTAATGAGAAGGGGTGTGGTCTAATGACATCAACACCCTATATCAGGTGTGCATAATTATTAGGCAACTTCCTTTCCTTTGGGAAAATGGGTCAAAAGAAGGACTTGACAGGCTCAGAAAAGTCAAAAATAGTGAGATATCTTGCAGAGGGATGCAGCACTCTTAAAATTGCAAAGCTTCTGAAGCGTGATCATCGAACAATCAAGCGTTTCATTCAAAATAGTCAACAGGGCCGCAAGAAACGTGTGGAAAAACCAAGGCGCAAAATAACTGCCCATGAACTGAGAAAAGTCAAGCGTGCAGCTGCCAAGATGCCACTTGCCACCAGTTTGGCCATATTTCAGAGCTGCAACATCACTGGAGTGCCCAAAAGCACAAGGTGTGCAATACTCAGAGACATGGCCAAGGTAAGAAAGGCTGAAAGACGACCACCACTGAACAAGACACACAAGCTGAAACGTCAAGACTGGGCCAAGAAATATCTCAAGACTGATTTTTATAAGGTTTTATGGACTGATGAAATGAGAGTGAGTCTTGATGGGCCAGATGGATGGGCCCGTGGCTGCATTGGTAAAGGGCAGAGAGCTCCAGTCCGACTCAGACGCCAGCAAGGTGGAGGTGGAGTACTGGTTTGGGCTGGTATCATCAAAGATGAGCTTGTGGGGCCTTTTCGGGTTGAGGATGGAGTCAAGCTCAACTCCCAGTCCTACTGCCAGTTTCTGGAAGACACCTTCTTCAAGCAGTGGTACAGGAAGAAGTCTGCATCCTTCAAGAAAAACATGATTTTCATGCAGGACAATGCTCCATCACATGCGTCCAAGTACTCCACAGCATGGCTGGCAAGAAAGGGTATAAAAGAAGAAAATCTAATGACATGGCCTCCTTGTTCACCTGATCTGAACCCCATTGAGAACCTGTGGTCCATCATCAAATGTGAGATTTACAAGGAGGGAAAACACTACACCTCTCTGAACAGTGTCTGGGAGGCTGTGGTTGCTGCTGCACGCAATGTTGATAGTGAACAGATCAAAACACTGACAGAATCCATGGATGGCAGGCTTTTGAGTGTCCTTGCAAAGAAAGGTGGCTATATTGGTCACTGATTTGTTTTTATTTTGTTTTTGAATGTCAGAAATGTATATTTGTGAATGTTGAGATGTTATATTGGTTTCACTGGTAAAAATAAATAATTGAAATGGGTATATATTTGTTTTTTGTTAAGTTGCCTAATAATTATGCACAGTAATAGTCACCTGCACACACAGATATCCCCCTAAAATAGCTAAAACTAAAAACAAACTAAAAACTACTTCCAAAAATATTCAGCTTTGATATTAATGAGTTTTTTGGGTTCATTGAGAACATGGTTGTTGTTCAATAATAAAATTAATCCTCAAAAATACAACTTGCCTAATAATTTTGCACTCCCTGTATATATATATTGTCCTATTGTTTATTAGCACTGTTAATTGTATTGCTGAATATTAGTAGCTACTATCTTAAGTCTCACTGTGATATTTTAAATGCAACCCTGAATGAAAGGCTATTGTGAATAAGGCCAGTTCTAAAGGTAAACATGTATGAACTCTGCATAACATATTTTAATAGTTTTTAAAATGTATAGTATTGACTCACATTCTGATCCATAGATATTAACTAATAAAAATAATTCAGGTATTTATATTAATTTTATTGTCTAGTAGATGCATATTGATTGAGGGTTTATTTTTAAAGGATAATTATTAAATATATTGTATTATAACCCAGCCATAGACTGACATATTATTTGGAGAGCACTACTGAGATTCTTATAAATATACTGACAATAATCCCTCCATGCGCCTTCCTTGAAGCGTTTATGAATGCCATCTATTGTGTCCGCATATTTGTATAAATTGTGCCCTTGTGCTGGCCACTTGTCAACATAGCAGGTAGCCATGACCCTGAAGCACTTTTGCCATTCCTCATAAGTCTCTGGGCGCTTGACCCTCTTGGGTCCAGTACCATCCTCCGCCCTCTCTTTTTCCCTATAAGCCTCAGCGGACAATTTAAAGATATTCACATACCTTCCCTAGTGGATCTTCTTGATAATTTTTGTTTTCAAGTGTCCATAAAGGGAATGTACTAGGCAGGGATACATATCCCCCTGCATGGCCACCTTCCTGGACATCGGGAGTGTTGTTACCCCTCCGCTCAGTGTCACTAGCTGATTGCCCGCTGACACCACTGATGACACTGGAACCCCCGCCTTCGCCTTTTTCTATGCTGAGAACATCTTTTTAATCATCCTAAACATACGCTGACCTTTTCCCACCAAACCTAGTTTGTTTGTTTGTGGGGGATGGGATAGTGCTAGTTAAAGCTTAAAAGAGGTCTAATGAATTGAATGTGTTACTATTCTATTAGTACTGTATTATAACGATAGGCAAAATAACGGAATTACATATTCAATTACAATTGTTTACATATTGTGTTTCACATTCACAACCTCCCACCAAACCTAGTGCCTTACCACTTTGAGTCTGACCCACTAGCTGATGTACCCAAATCAGCATGTGTGTGTATAGGAAATAAAAGCTCACCAGTCACAGTCTGCTGCCCTGCTGCAGATGAAGTTGAGGGCTCCACTACCGAAGCTGCTGCAGGTCCTGCCGCTTGCGGAGGCTCCGACCGAGGCTGAGATTCACTCTCTCCCACGGTCCCACTGGAAGATATGTTCGCCATATTTGCCTGTGAAAGAGCAGAAAGATGGGGAGTACTCTGGGAAGAGGACGGGACCCCAGCGGGGGCCCCCCCATATCACTCGTACCCCAACTCCCACTCCAATTCATTTCCAGGGCTGTAGTGATCACCCTCTGCCAATCCACATTCCCCGCATGCACACCTGTGCCCACACAGCTGGGGAATCAGCATGCCCCTGCATCACACCTGCAATCACACTGCTACCCAGTCCAATACCTGGCCCTGTGCCCAAATTCCCCTGGCTAGTGAGCAAAGCATGTGGTCCCCGCTAATTATCATAAGGGGAAACTGCCTGTCTCCCTAGAGACATGATCAGTGCAGTCATAAAGCCCATCTGACTAGTTGATATTGTGCTAACTCCCTGCGCTCCCCCATACTAACCTACTGTATGATTCCCTGTCATCAAGGCCCCAGTCGACTGCATAACGCTCACTCCAGTGTTCCCCACACTCACAGCATTTTGCCAGCCACTCACAGCACCTAAGTTGCTCTGCAACCTCATGCTCTCAGAGACCCCAAGACCTGTAATGCCACTCCCTGAATGCAGCTGCGTACCTGTGTTCCCTATATCAGCCACACCACTCACTTCCGGTATCTGCCCAGCGACTCCAGGAGCCCCACTACATCCAGCAACACCAACCACTGCTCTGTGTTCATGCTCCCTAAAGGCCTCCTGCCCAAACCTACCTCCCCCCTGGAGCCCCGCCCTCCCCCCGGAGCCTCCCCAACTTACTGGGAGCTCAGTGGGTGAAGACGCTTCTGCTCTGGTGTCTCCTCCTGCTGCGGCTACACCCTTGCTCTGACTCAGCGTCAGACGATGACGATGTGCGTGCCGCGTCATCATAGGGACGTGGCTTGTTTTGGGCCTAACCGCCCCAGCACCCAAAGGATTGAGTGGGCCCATAACTTCCTCCTTACACCCTCGGCCCTCCTGAACTAACCCGCCCCCGCCTCAGGGGACGACAGGGACCGGGCCAGCACTAAGAGAGCCGAGATGGTGGCGGGAGGGAGCGCTGCTAGATGTGCCAAACCGGATGCATCCGGCAGCTGCTGCCTTGGAGAGATGCGGCTTAAGTCAGGCCTGTAACTGCCCTTGGGGATTCCTCACTTTGGCCCACCCCACAAGGACTTCCAACCACCCTCGCACTAGTGCTGGGGGCAGCCATCACCCTTCCTGGCCTAGCAGGGCCCTTGCCTTTACCCCTACGCCCTCTAGTCCTAACTATGTGTGACACAGGGGACTTACCTGTGAAATAAAAAAAAAATAAGATTAAACTTTTAATTAATCTAACATAATTATTCAAATAAAATAAACCACAAATAAAAAATCCTGAATTATGGGGGGCGTGTCCGAACAGCGACTGTGGACAGTCGCATCTTTGTGCTCCTGCTGATTATCTAACAAACCGCCGTTGTGGGATAGCCAACACAGTGCACAACCAATATAAAGTGTCCAGTTTTACTGGCCTGGTGGATTGCATATAATTACCTAAGCTAGTCACTGTATTTTTGAAGCTAGAGCCCAGGATCGGGCAGTAAAGACCTGTAGCGGCGGCTCACGACAGGCAACGCTACCCCCCTCGGTCTACCGAGGTTTTCTGTCAGGACTGGACACAGCAAGTTTATTACTATCCACATGGACCAACAGAGCAAATATACCTTTTTTCCCCCTTTTTGTCATAAGGAGATCAAGTATACTAGGGCATTTATCAATATGAAACAAATATGGCCGATGAGAAAGAATCCAGCTACGCATCTCATTTAGATAATTTTTTGGACAAGATGGAACATCGCTTTCAAGATTTACTACAGAGAGCTCCATGGGACTTTCTAATAAACTCACAGCTGTTTAAACCCAACACAGGGACCAAGTTGGAAGAGGCAAAGAAGACAAATATGGTAGGTGGGACCGCGGCAAAGGGCACCCCCGTGGTCTCTTCCACCCTGAGAAAAACAGAGATCTCTTCAGATATAGCGATACCTTCACAGGTCCCGCCTTGCAAGAAATCCTTTCGGAAGAAAATTAAATCTCCAATGATGGATAAGTATCCGGGTTCCAACTTTTACCGGAATGAGGATTTGCCGTCTAAGCGAAAGCAAAACGAAAGTGTTCACCACGAAATAGACCTAAAGGCTCCTACAAAGTTTTATGCTCCAGCCGACATGGTACAGGTGTCTAATGCATCTTGCAGGGAAGAAGGACTTAGCCTTAAAAGCAAAGACGAACTGGTGGGGGACACACCATATACTACAGCTGTGGTTTTGCAGATTCTGGCCGACGTGCCCCTTTGCCCAGCAAAAGGGAACTTTAATAAACAGTTTAGAATGGATCACGACTGGGACTCTTTAAAGACAGCTGGAGAATAGCTTGGTATTGTCCTATATATTTTAACGTTGTTGGCTCAAAAATGTTAATTGTTTCACCTTTTATGCGTTTTTCTTTTTCCTCTTTTAAAGAGCCTATGTGTTTATAAGATATTAGAGTAAGCTTATGTTTTCACAATCCCCTAATTTTTTTTAATTTTTTTTTTAGTCCTGATTTATCTGATTCCATGCATCCCTAATTTTGCACTATATAAAGTACAGAAAAACTCTAAAAGTATGCGGCACAGTGAAAGCATTAATGCCCTTTTATAACTTTGTATGTTTTCTGTGGGGTTTAGGGGGTGGCTCCTAGGGGGACATACTTTTACACTTAAAAAATGGATAAATTCTATAAATGTAGCCTCAGTTCCTGAAAGAAATAGGATAACATTTTGGGCCCCCCCGGCAGGGTCCGCGGCCGGGACCGGAGTTGGGGAGCCTAGTGTAAACCACAAAATGGCAGTAATAGGAACTAAGCAATGGAAGAAGGTTTAAAATTGCATGTTATATGCATTGCAAATTAGGGTCTGTACTATATTTTTATGAGCAGAGAGGGAAGTATAACAACTTGTTAAGAGCGTATGTTATTAACCACTCAGGACATCATAGATAGAATATATTTTCGGGGATACAATTATTAATTATTTATCTGTTTAGTTAAGCTCTATAGTAATTAGTTCATGAATGTTAACTGCTGGTCTTTGTGAGATGTGTGTTAATATAGCAACCAGTCCTGACTTATGCATCTTTCTAATGTTTTTTTTTATTAACAAGTAGTTTCTTTATACTCTGTTTATCTATCATATGATGCAGTTTGATTTTATGTAATCTTTTATTCATGTTATTGGTTGAATATTAATCCCCTTGGTTTTAAACAAGCACCAAAACAGGTCCAAGAGAGATCTGTACTTCTGTTTATGGGGACTGAAAAATGGAGGACTTATTAAATATTATAGTTCAATCATATGTTTATTTGCTGCATTGCGTTTATCATATATAATGTATGTATCACTTTTCCTCAATAAAAATCTTTAAATAAAAAAAAAAAATAAAAATCCTGAATTACATGATTAAAAAAAAACTAAATTACAAATTTAAATAAACCTAACACTACAAAATAATTAAAAAAAATCTAACATTTAAAAAAAAAAAGCTAAACTTACAAAAAATAAAAAAACACTAAGATTACTAAAAATAAAAAACGAAATTATCCAAAATAATAAAAATTACACCTAATGTAATAGCCCTATAAAAACAAAAAAGCCATCCCAAAATAAAAACACCTAACAATAAACTACCAAAAGCTCTTAAAAGGGCCTTTTGTAGGGCATTGCCCTAAGTTAAACAGCTCTTTTCCCTAAAAAATTACAAAGTCCCCCTAACAGTAAATTAGATTAGGTGTAATTTTTATTATTTTGGATAATTTCATTTTTTATTTTTTGTAATCTTAGTGTTTTTTTTATTTTTCGTAATTTTAGTGTTTTTTTTGTAATGTTAGATTTTTTTTAATTATTTCGTAGTGTTATGTTTATTTAAATTTGTAATTTAGGATTTTTATTTTTTCGTAGTGTTAGGTTTTTTTAATAATTTAATTTAGGATTTTTTATTTGTAGGTTATTTCTTTTTCCTTTAATAATTTTTTATTGAGATTTTGTGAAAATTTAAAATTAACACACCAAGATTGCCATAAAACAGTAATGACACTAAAATACACTTAAACAATATCTGAAATCTAAATTTTACGTTAAGAAGGTCTTACTGGTATTATGACTATTTGTATGGCCACTCGTGGACCGCCATGATGTAGGCAATAACAAGGTCATGATTAGACTTGTGCATGGCCAAAACATTTGTTTCGTTTCGGTTTGGATCGATTCGGATGTTTTCGAATTTCGTTTCAGATCGATTTGAATTCGGAAAAGTTAGAATTAATTTGTTTCGGATTTGTTTCGGATTCGAATAAATTTGGCTGGATTCGGTTTGGTTCGATTCGGAAATTCTGAATTTCGGTATGTGTTAGGTGGGATGTGCTGTGTATTAGACTAGTATTATGTACTGTATATTAGGTGTAACCCATAGCAGAGTGATATAACCTAATATACTGTACAATACTAGTGTAATCCATGGCCATCCGAATGTAACGAATAAATTCGAACTAATTCGGATTTATTCGGTAGATTCGGTACTACCGTAATTCGGAAATTCGAATTGATCCGAATCTAACAAATTCATCCGAATTTTGATCCGGAACGAATCAAAACGCACATGTCTAGTTATGATAGTCATCTCTGCGGCCACATCAGGGCCTTATGATAAAAGTAAAAGGTTGTAGTATTATGTTTAAAATATGAACTAATGTTACAGTAATGTTTTTCAGCAGGTAAGCACCTCTTGGGAGAATAAAATGACCAACAAAACCTAATATATGGCTAATGGAGATTGTCTGTCAACCTGCAAAAAGTTCAGCTTGTTGGCATGGGTTATGAATATTAGGGTGAATTGTGAGCGGTGAACTATAGGTGGGACGTTACTATGATTATGGAGCATGATATGCCTGTTTATGCGTGAGATCCCATATGGGATGTAGTTGTATGGATCTCTGAAAGACTCCCTGAACTTACCTAAAATGGAGACCCCCTGGCCTATTAACTAGTGTCTTAATATGTAGGCCATTATGGGTGTTATATGGGCGAATGGACCATAGTTGATGGGTCACAAAAATAATTTTGAGGGCTAAAGCTGGTTTCATGGCTGGGGGTGTATCTTATTATTACATGTCTGAGGAATTGCATAGGGCATGTTTCAAATAAACACTGTATCAACCAAGCGAGTATATCTGGGTCACACTCATAACAATACATTTTAAAGAGTATAGAGCCTAGGTTACAGATTAAATTTTATACACAGCATAATAGAGTGTACCATATAGATCCTAATAAAGTCCTTTAGATCTAGAAAATAGTTCTAAACATAAGCTTATAACGGTAACACACTAGGGTAGCACTATATCTGACAGCAGTTAAGAAAGGGATATCAATCCGCAGGGTACAAATGAGACAAATTACCCAAACCAAACATGGGGGCTTAACAGTGTGCACAGCTTAGCAGAACCCGTAAGTGTTAACTATAACAAAAAGTTTACACACATATGTAACCAAACATTTCTGTATAACTGGGAAAACATGAGAGTACAATATGCCACAGCTGTAAGGAGTCTCAAACTAGAGGTGTGATATGAGCCGGTTACCCTGGCTGAACATCCCTCCGGCAGGCTCCACATACAGGTAAGTTTTCAAATGCATGTCCCCAAAGTCCCGCCACAAAGAATAGTTCAGAGTTTTTTAACCCACTCCGGTTCTCTCAAGAGCTCCGACCAGCCCCATCCAAAAGGACATGAGACGCTGCCTGAGGTTCCGGAGAGTCATGTGAGAAATTGTAATGTTAAGGATGGAGACATTGCCATCTTTGTTGTAACTTGTGTAGCCGGTACGTGAAGAGTCACATATAGTTTCAGGGTGGCGGACATCCCTGGAAACAAATCAGTCGACTGATCTATCCTCCATGCTGATATAAACTTTTCACTGACTTTTGTGTAATTTTCCCCTTTGTCTGCTCATGAGAAAGCTACCCTGTGCTGCCATAGATTACTTGCAATTCACTCGGGGGTTACTCAGGGTTTAGCTAGGTTGTCAGTGTGAGGTGACTCGATGCAGTTATTTCTCTCATACGGGAATGGTAGAATGTTAAGCACATCGGCGATCGCATCTTCTTCTGTAACAACACCACATAAAATGTGCTCCACTAGCGGATCTCTCAGCACTATTAGCAGGCTGCAATATCCGCTGTGCATTCTCCCCTCGAACTATGCCAACAGTAAATGTATCTTTGTGGAGGATTCCTCCATATTTAATATGAGTGACAGAGAACTATACTGTTAGATAAATAAACAAAGCCATATAGTTAGGACTAACATGAAGGCCATGGCCCAGGTTTCCTTCTGTCAGATTTAGAGCTCCAGTGTGAGAGGTTTTATCCTATAAAGTTTGCCGTCCGTTTAGAAGTGATCGGCAGAACTTTTCACAGAATTTAGCAACTAAGATGATTAAATTGCATAAAGGATAACCAGCAGATTAGGATTCTTGATGAAGGAGACTCCAGTGTGCACAACCTGCCATGGCCAAGGCTTGGACATGCCCCCTTATTTGTAGTTTATTTTATTAGAATAGTTATGTTAGTTTAATTTATAGTTTAATCTTAGTTTTTTTTTATTTCACAGGTAAGTTTTATTTATTTTAAGATAGTTATATTGTAACTTTGAATTTAAAGTTAGGGGGGTGTTAGGTTTAGGGGTTAATAGTTTAATTTAGTGTTTTGCTATGTGGGGGGGGTGGTTTAGGGGTTAATATATTTAGTTTATTAGTTGTGATGTGAGGGGCTGGCAGTTTAGGGGCTAATACTTTATTATAGTGTTGGCGATGTGGGAGTTCGGCGGTTTAGGGGTTAATAGGTTTATATACGGCTAGATTATGAGTTTTTCGTTTTGAGCTGTGCGGTACTAATGAGCAGTTTTGTTTCACCGCTCACTTACCTACAGTGCTGGTATTACGGGTTATTACAAACCTGGTGTTAAAAGGCATGAAGTGAGCGTTGAGCAAAATTGTGCTCCTTACCGCACTCCGATACCAGCGCTGCTTAAGTCAGCGGTGAGCTGGTCGTACGTGCTCGTGCACGATTTCCCCATAGGAATCAACAGGGAGAGCCGGCTGAAAAAACCCTAATACCTGCAAAAAAGCAGTGTAACGCAGCCCCATTGATTCCTATGGGGAAAGAAAATGTATGTCTACACCTAACACCCTAACATGAACCCTGAGTCTAAACACCCCTAATATTACACTTATTAACCCCTAATCTGCTGCCCCCGACATCGCCACCACCTACATTGTAGTTATGAACCCCTAATCTGCTGCCCCAACATCACTGCCACCTACATTATATTTATTAACCCCTAATCTGCCGCTCCCAATGTTGCAGCAACCTACCTACACTTATTAACCCCTAATCTGCCTCCCCAACGTCGCTGCCACTATACTAAACCTAAGTCTATCCCTAACCCTAACACCCCCTAACTTAAATATAATTTAAATACATCTAAATAAAATTACTATAATTAACTAAATTATTCCAATTTAAAACTAAATACTTACCTATAAAATAAACCATAAGATAGCTACAATATAACTAATAGTTACATTGTATCTAGCTTAGGGTTTATTTTCATTTTACAGGCAAGTTTGTATTTATTTTAACTAGGTGGAATAGTTATTAAATAGCTAACTATTTAATAACTACCTAGCTAAAATAAATACAAAAGTACCTGTAAAATAAAACCTAACCTAACCTAAGTTACAATAATACCTACTATACTACACTATAATTAAATAAAATAACTAAATTAAATACAATTACTTAATTTAAATTAAATTAGTTAAAGTACAAAAAACCTACTAAATTACAGAAAATAATAAACAAATTATAGATATTTAAACTAATTACACCTAATCTAATAGCCCTATCAAAATAAAAAAGCCCACCCAAAATAAAATAAAAAACCTAACCTAAACTAAACTACCAATAGCCCTTAAAAGGGCCTTTTGCGGGGCATTGCCCCAAAGTAATCAGCTCTTTTACCTGTAAAAAAAAATACAAACAACCCCCCAACAGTAAAACCCACCACCGTCACAACCAACCCCCCAAATAAAATACTATCTAAAAAAAACTAAGCTCCCCATTGCCCTGAAAAGGGCATTTGGATGGGCATTGCCCTTAAAAGGGCAGTTAGCTCTTTTGCTGCCCAAACCCTAATCTAAAAAAAAAAAACCCACCCAATACACCCTTAAAAAAAACCTAACACTAACCCCCTGAAGATCGACTTACTGTTCTGAAGACCGGACATCCATCCTCAAGGAAGCGACAGAAGTCTTCATCCAACCAAGCCGAAGTCCTCAACAAAGCTGGGAGAAGTCTTCATCCAAGCCGGGCGAAGTTGTCCTCTAGACGGGCAGAAGTCTTCATCCAAACGGCATCTTCTATCTTCATCCATCCGACGCGGAGCGGCTCCATCTTCAAGACATCCGGCGCGGGCATCCTCTTCAAACGACGGCTTCTTACTGAATGACGGTTCCTTTAAGTGACGTCATCCAAGATGGCGTCACTTAGATTCCGATTGGCTGATAGAATTCTATCAGCCAATCGGAATTAAGGTAGAAAAAATCCTATTGGTTGATGCAATCAGCCAATAGGATTGAAGTTCAATCCTATTGGCTGATCCCATCAGCCAGTAGGATTGAACTTGCATTCTATTGGCTGTTCCAATCAGGCAATAGAATGCAAGCTCAATCCTATTGGCTGATTGCATCAGCCAATAGGATTTTTTCTACCTTAATTCCGATTGGCTAATAGAATTCTATCAGCCAATCGAAAATTAAGGGACGCCATCTTGGATGACATCACGTAAAGGAACTGTCATTCAGTAAGAAGCCGTCGTTTGAAGAGGATGCTCCGTGCCGGATGTCTTGAAGATGGATGAAGATAGAAGATGCCGTCTGGATGAAGATTTCTGCCCGTCTGGAGGACCACTTCGCCCAGCTTGGATGAAGACTTCTCCCGGCTTTGTTGAGGACTTCGGCCCTGTTGGATGAAGGCTTCTGACGCTTTCTTGAGGATGGATGTCCGGTCTTCAGAACAGTAATACATTTTTTAACCCCTAATCTGCTGCTTCGGACATCGCCGCAACTATAATAAACATGTTAACCCCTAAACTGCCGCACTCCCGCCTCGCAAACATTAGTTAAATATTAACCCCTAATCTGCCGTCCCTAACATCGCCGCCACCTACCAACATTTATTAACCCCTAATCTTCCGCCCCCAACATCGCCGCCACTATACTAAATGTATTAACCACTAAAACTAAGTCTAACCCTAACACCCCCTAACTTAAATATAATTACAATAAATCTAAATAAAAATTAATATTATTAACTAAATAATGCCTATTTAAAACGAAATACTTATCTATAAAATAAACCCTAAGCTTGCTACAATATAACTATTTACATTGTATCTAGCTTAGGGTTTATTTTTATTTTACAGGCAAGTTTGTATTTATTTTAACTAGGTAGAATAGTTATTAAATAGTTATTAACCAAAATAAAAAGAACCCCTAGCCTAAACTAAACTATCAATAGCCCTTAAAAAAGCCTTTTGCGGGGCATTGCCCCAAAGTAATCAGCTCTTTTACCTGTAAAAAAAAAGATACAAACAACCCCCCCAACAGTAAAACCCACCACCTACACAACCAACCCCCCAATAAAATACTATCTAAAAACCTAAGTTCCACATTGACCTGAAAAGGGCATTTGGATGGGCATTGCCCTTAAAAGGGCAGTTAGCTCTTTTGCTGCCCAAACCCTAATCTAAAAAATAAAACCCACCCAATACACCCTTAAAAAAAAAACCTAACACTAACCCCCTGAAGATCGACTTACTGTTCTGAAGACCGGACATCCATCCTCAAGAAAGCGTCAGAAGTCTTCATCCAACAGGGCCGAAGTCCTCAACGAAGCCGGGAGAAATCTTCATCCAAGCCGAGCGAAGTGGTCCTCCAGACGGGCAGAATTTCTTCATCCAGACGGCATCTTCTATCTTCATCCATCGGACGCAGAGAGGCTCCATCTTCAAGACATCAGGTGCGGAGCATCCGCTTCAAACGACGGCTTATTACTGAATGACCGTTCCTTAAGTGACGTCATCCAAGATGGTGTCCCTTAGATTCCGATTGGTTGACAGAATTCTATCAGCCAATCGGAATTAAGGTAGAAAAAATCCTATTGGTTGATGCAATTAGCCAATAGGATTGAAGTTCAATCCTATTGGCTGATTTAATCATCCAATAGGATTGAGCTTGATTCTATTGGCTGTTCCAATCAGCCAATAGAATGCAAGCTCAATCCTAATGGCTGATTGCATCAGCAAATAGGATTTTTTCTACCTTAATTCCGATTGGCTGATAGAATTCTATCAGCCAATCGGAATCTAAGGGACGCCATCTTGGATGACGTCACTTAAAGTGATATTCATTATGAAGAAGCCATCGTTTGAAGAGGATGCTCCGCGTCGGATGTCTTGAAGATGTGAAGATGGACCCGCTCCACGCCGGAAGGATGAAGATAGAAGATGCCGTCTGGATGAAGAGTTCTGCCCGTCTGGAAGACCACTTCTGCCGGCTTTGTTGAGGACATTTTGCCACTTGGATGAAGACTTCGGGGGTTAGTGTTAGGATTTTGTTAAGGGTGTATTGGGTGGGTTTATTTTTTAGATTAGGGACTTTGGGCCGCAATAGAGCTAAATGCCCTTTTAAGGGCAATGCCCATCCAAATGCCCTTTTCAGAGCAATGGCGAGCTTAGGTTTTTTTAGTTAGTATTTTATTTGTGGGGTTTGTTGTGTGGGTGGTGGGTTTTACTGTTGGGCGGGTGTTTGTATTTTTTTTTACAGGAAAAAGAGCTGATTTCTTTGGGGCAATGCCCCGCAAAAGGCCCTTTTAAGGGCTATTGGTAGTTTAGTTTAGGCTAGGGTTTTTCTTTTATTTTGGGGGCGCTTTTTTATTTTGATAGGGCTATTAGATTAGGTGTAATTAGTTTAAAGATCTGTAATTTGTTTTTTATTTTCTGTAATTTAGTGGGGTTTTTTGTGATTTAGCTAATTTAATTTATTTAATTGTATTTAATTTAGGGAATTTATTTAATTGTAGTGTAGTGTTAGGTGTTATTGTAACTTAGGTTAGGTTTTATTTTACAGGTAAATGTGTATTTATTTTATCTAGGTAGTTATTAAATAGTTAATAACTATTTTGTAACTATTCTACCTAGTTAAAATAAATACAAACTTGCCTGTGAAATAAAAATAAACCCTAAGCTAGCTACAATGTAACTATTAGTTATATTGTAGCTATCTTAGGGTTTATTTTATAGGTATTTAGTTTTAAATAGGAATAATGTAGTTAATTATAGTAATTTTAGTTAGATTTATTTAAATTATATTTCAATTACGGGGTGTTAGGGTTAGACTTAGGTTTAGGGGTTAATAAATTTAATATAGTGGCGGTGACATTGGGGGCGGCAGATTAGGGTTTAATAAGTATAATGTAGGTGGCGGCGATGTTAGGGGCGACAGATTAGGGGTTAATAATATTTAACTAGTGTTTGCGAGGCAGGAGTGCAGCGGTTTAGGGGTTAATATGTTTATTCAAGTGGCGGTGATGTCTGGAGCGGCAGATTAGGGGTTAATAATTTTATTATAGTGTTTGCGATGTGGGAGGGCTTCGGTTTAGGGGTTAACAGGTAGTTTATGGGTGTTAGTGTACTTTTTAGCACTTTAGTTATGAGTTTTATGCTACGGCGTTGTAGTGTAAAACTCATAACTACTGACTTTAAAATGCGTTACAGATCTTGGAGGTAGAGGGTGTACCACTCACTTTTTGGCCTCCCAGGACAGACTCGTAATACCGGTGCTATGGAAGTCCGATAGTAAAAAGGCTTTACAAAGTTTACGTAAGTCGGTTTGCGGTAAGGCCAAAAAAGTGTGCAGGGCACCTAAACCTACAAGACTCGTAATAGCAGCGGTAGTAAAAAAGCAGTGTCAGGACCTGTTTTTACCTTACCGCACAACTCGTAATCTAGCCGATAGTGTGCACAGACAAAGCTGAAAATCTGGAGTCAGGCTGTTAGCTATTGAAGAACAGGACACACACAGGCTTTTTTTTCTGTAGAGCCAGAGGAAGGCTTAACTGATGGAGGCCTGGGCACAGACTGTAAATTGCCTGAGACCAGGACAAAGGCTTTTAGCTGTTGAAGACCAGGGCATATACTGTCAGCTGCTGGAGACAGGACACATGAATGTTGAAAGATGATAGTGGAACAGCCATGAATTAGATAAATGTTCAGCTGATCTTCCATTTGAGCTCAATAATTTTCACAGAAGCAAATGTTGCTGACAGCCTAATTGCATGTTGCCTGAAACTAATAGGTTCAGTCATTCCCATATAAGCTCCTAAGGAGCACCCAAGTCAGTATCAAGATCATGGCCTTAAAGGTGTATTTACCATGACAAAAAGGTACAGTATATTATTTGCATTGTTATATGCATCTAATACCTTCCATGTCTAGTGGAAACCTCTGAGTTGGTAAGATTTGTGGAGGTTTTGAATAGGTTTGGTGCCACATTTGATATATTTCTGTATGGAAATAATTAAACTATATGTACGCATGCAAAAAGGGGAATAGTGAAGGATAAACTATGATAACAGAAAGTTAAAATGAAAAAGAATACAGGTACTCAACACCATCTATGCGTATTTGTGTTTCATTACAAACAATCATAGAAAATAATTTAAATAATTTAAACAATCAAAGGGATGTGGACACTCAACCCTAACAAAAGGGGTCAAGAAAACTACAGATGGGCCATAGGGGATGATAATATTTACCAAAGTTTCTTTTCAGATTTATGTTTGCATACATAATAGAACATCATTTAAACATTTTAGCATTAAAGGTTAATTTCAAATTAGCTATAAAAGGAAATAAAACACTGTCCCTAAAGGCTGTAACATAGAAGAGATTTATTTTGTTTTGTCTGCAAGCATAAAAAGAAAGACCTGATAATAAATAATGGAATATATATATATATATATATAAAAGAGAGAACAGCACTCCTGAGATAGAACAAAAGCTAGAATAACTTCCATGCCTGTTCATTTAAATTGCAACTCAGGGTGCGCGTTCTTTTAGCACACGTTGATGCCTTTCCACAGAGAAAAAATATCCTGTAGCATATCAGTCTGACCCTGCCCAATGACAGTCCAGTGCCGAAATACCAGGCAATTCTTCTCTGAACAAGAGAAACAACAACCCCAGACGATCGTTTCAGCCTTCTGTGGGCCTTGTCAGTGAGGTGCAGTTGTATCTCTCTAGGGCATGTGTGCAAGGAGTCCACGTCTGGTTTCCCCCATTACTCTTAGGGAGACCCAAGAGTAATTTGCATAAATATCAGAAAAGAGAGAACAGCACTCCTGAGATAGAACAAAAACGACGAGGCCCACAGAACGCCGAAACGATCGTCTGGGGTTGTTGTTTCTGTTGTTCAGAGAAGAATTGCCTGGTATTTCGGCGCTGGACTGTCATTGGGCAGGGTCAGACTGATATGCTACAGGATATTTTTTCTCTGTGAAGGGGCATAGTGTGCTAAAAGAACGTGCACCCTGAGTTGCAATTTAAATGAACAGGCATGGAAGTTATTCTAGCTTTTGTTCTATCTCAGGAGTGCTGTTCTCTTTCTCTTTTTTCACACACACACACACATATATATATATAGGGACACTGTTACAGGCACATCATTTGTTCATGTTTATAATGATATATATATATATATATATATATATATATATATATATATATATAGGGACACTGTTACAGGCACATCATTTGTTCATGTTTATAATGCTATATATATATATATATATATATATATATATATATATATATATATATATAGAGGGACACTGTTACAGGCACATCATTTGTTCATGTCTATAATGCTATATATATATATATATATATATATATATAGGGACACTGTTACAGGCACATCATTTGTTCATGTTTATAATGCTATATATATATATATATATATATATATATATATATATATATATATATATAGGGACTCTGTTACAGGCACATCATTTGTTCATGTTTATAATGCTATATATATATATATATATATATATATATATATATATATATATAGGGACACTGTTACAGGCACATCATTTGTTCATGTTTATAATGCTATATATATATATATATATATATATATATAGGGACACTGTTACAGGCACATCATTTGTTCATGTTTATAATGCTATATATATATATATATATATATATATATATATAGGGACACTGTTACAGGCACATCATTTGTTCATGTTTATAATGCTATATATATATATATATATATATATATATATATATAGGGACACTGTTACAGGCACATCATTTGTTCATGTTTATAATGCTATATATATATATATATATATATATATATATATATATATATATATATATAGGGACACTGTTACAGGCACATCATTTGTTCATGTTTATAATGCTATATATATATATATATATATATAGGGACACTGCTACAGGCACATCATTTGTTCATGTTTATAATGCTATATAGTTTAGCTATTAGGGACTTCATCAGTAAAGGTAGTTATTACAATTGAAAGAGAAAATGCTTTACTGAATTTCTAAATGAATACATTTATTTCAGTATAATGTTTTTTATGATATACATTAATACATATCATTGTTTGAAATAAAATAAATAAGAAGTCAAGTAAAATAATATGCTATAGTAAAATTAACTTTTGTTTTTTTCAACCAAGGTCTTATGACCACTCTCAATGGTGCCAATATTCTACTTTTTGTGTTTTAGCTCAAGGTTTTTGCTAATTACTCACGATGTATTGCCAAACGATTGTTTAGAAGGGTATAAATATCCCTTCCCTGAATATATACAGGGGTAGAAAAGAGTATCTGTACCACAATGCTGTCAGACTGTCTGGTATAATATTTGTTTATATGCAAGCATGACTAAACTATTGTAACTCTGCTATATTGGATACATATTTTTATACATTTTCATTTAATTTATTTAGCAATAAAATATTTTTATTTTTTAAGATAATACTGCATATTTGTAATAATAAAATAAATATTTTTTCATTCTTTTTTCTTTATATATATGTTGTACTCAAAATCTTTCATAAGATATTAGACCATTTTTACTTAGATAATGTTAAGGGTAGGGCCCTTTAATTTATATTTCAGAATAACCTCTCTCTAAGGCATTATAAGGAGAAAAAAGTATGAACTGTTACAGTTAGCACCCCAGATTGGATAAGAGAAAATAATTAAAATACATTCGATTAAAAATGATACCTAGGTCCTGGTACTAAGATATCACGGCTAAAGAAAGATATGCAGAATTATCCAAAGCTAAAGGAATTGTTTTAAAGGGACTTGTTCAGAGAGCCTAAGGTGCTTGTACCATCTGGTACTCATTTGTTAATTGCTGACATGATACAAGCCCCACTGGTGCTCTGAGCATCTGCAGTATTTAAAATGCTGGTGCACTGAGAATATCTAGCTATGCTTCACGTGCACATGCAGAGAAAAATGTTAACACTAAAACAGCAATAACGTTTACTAGAAGCTTTGTAGTCAATACATGTATATTGTAAATATGTTTCTATTCAAAGATGTTTTTAATTCATGTACATTTAAATTTGGACTGGAATGTCCCTTTAAGTGCAGAATTGCAAAGAAATAAACTGTGCACAGATGGTTGTCTTACAATATACAATTAATATTGTGGTCTGGGCTAAAATGAATAAGAATGCAAGTGTAGCTTTATTGCAACTAGCATACTACATTGTACAAAGGGGCAAAGCTCCAATAACATAAAGAATAATGAAAATGGCTTATTAGAAAGCAAAAGAAATTCTAAATATATCTCCTGTCCCCTAGTTTCTTTACACCTATATAGATAATGTCCTGTTGCCTTATTAAAAAGGAAAACATAAAGTGAATATAAAATGTGATGCTAAAGTGCACAGTTTTTAAAAATGTGATTAAAAACAGGGACACTTTAGTTTATAAAAATTTACATTTAACTTGTGTTGAGAAAAAAAAAACTTACCTTTTAATCTTGACAGCCGCTCCAGCTTCCTCCGCCCCTCGCAAAGCCTCTTCCTGGGTCTAAAATGAGGAATCCGGCTTCCTCCAATCACGGCATTTAATCAGACACTGATTCCCCCGGGGGGGGAAGCCGTGATTCGAGGATGACTGATCCATTATTTCTGACGTCAGAAATGGCTTGCGATGACCGGGGGAAGCTGGAGCAGCTGTCAAGTTTAAAAGGTAAGTATTTTTTCACAACACGACTGAAATGTAAATTTTGATGAATTAAAGTGCCCTTGTTTTTAATCGAATTTTTAAAAACCTGACACTTTAGCATCAAAATTTACATACACTTTAAATCAAACTCAAATCAAGGAGTTTAACTGTAAAACAGTACTGCTGATATTGTAATTATTTATTACGTCCCTCAGGTGAGCTAATTAATTGTGATAGGCCTTACGTAGTTGCAAATAATTTGTTAGATATTTCTTGTAGACCTAGTCTTATCAGTCGACAATAACACTGGGTCAGTCAGGAAATATGGTAATAAAATGAACAATTTTATATGGATTCTCATGAAAATGAGCTCACCTGCAATTTTACAGCTATACTGAGAATTTAAAGTATTTCAATTACTGTAAGACCTTAATGGCAAGAGTTGTAATGTATTATTCTGAATTATACATAAAATAATATGTTAAATAAACATTAATCTCAAACCACACCAGTGTGGATAATAATAAAGTACTAAAATATCTGCTTCAAAGAATTCCAAAGGATACAATAAATTGTTGAATGATTGCTTAATTATTAAAATAATTAACATTTATGTGATGGCAGTACAAAATACATTTTTATAATTCTACATTAAATTAAAAGTGTTATAACTAAAACAGGACTTATTCTTGATTACCTTTAAAAAGTTATACTACAAAGAAGAAAATTTGGTGATTATCATTTAAAGCAACAGAATGCATTTTAAACTATGAGCAATAATACTTATAATGATGCTTATGATATAAAACAATAGTTGCTAATAAATACTGAGAATGTTTTATGTAAAAGTACATTACAAGTTACTGAGACAGAGACAAGAGGCTAAAATAAAAATAAAAGTGGGAATTTTCTTTTACTACAACTATCACTAGTAGGGTTAGGAAGAAAATAAAGTATGGCATAACATTTAAAAGAATAAATGATACCAAACTAGAATGAAATAAGGAAAAAAATTAGAATTCAAGTTTAATGCACATGCTGGAATATACATTATTCAACCAGTGATACAACAAAACACCCTTTAGGAAAAATCAGTTAATATTCAACATATTTTATTTCCATGTAGCATGAAGATAAGGGTTTTTCTGAACCACATATAGCAGCAAATGGTTAGATAAAACATAACTAAACAATACATAGTTTACACAAGTTAGAAATTTAGTATTGTACTTAAATAATAATCTGGATATATTTCTCTTGCAGAAATAAATAATCAAACAACAAGAAGTAATCATGCAGCCGTACACAAATACAAATCATTGTTTGGTACGACATGATATAAAGAATAAAGGGTAATTGAAAAATAGTATCAATTTATAAGGAAGCTACGTAACACAATGATACTATGCAAATATTTTTTTTCATCAGTCTTTGAGTAATTTGCAAAATAATGATGTTTATGTTTTCTCATGATAAACATAATGTAAACAAGATCATATTGTACAGGGCAAGATACATTGTATGTATCAATTCCTATTTGTTTTATTTACTGTTACATTCTAATGATTTAAGATGTCTATTAAAAAGAGTTGCAGCTCTAACCACTGAAGAACAGTTCTGTGGAATCACTGGATGACTTCATTAAGCAATTTTTTTCTATGTATTGCTCCATTACATCCTACATTTGTAATGGATATATAATGATAGCAAACTTAACACAACTTAAGACACCGTTCAATGAACAACTTGAGCACTAATTCACTTAAAAATTTACAGCAATAAAATATAAAATATTAATTAGAGATGTTGCTAAAGTTTTTACAGCATATGTTTCAAATAGCTCTATTATTTTATGTTGTTAATGGACACATATTATAAAGATAAGCAGAGTCCTGAGTAAAGAAGACATGCACAAAAATACTACAATAATAAAAGTAAAATGTACTTATATAAAAGTTAGTTAAAAATCTAATTACCAAGATATATACAGTATATAACAATAATTATAATCCAGGTTTCTCTGTTTCTATAATAAATAAAAACATTAAATAAAACAATTAAAATCAGAAATATTTGGTAAAAAGTAACACTTATTCCTCATACACAGTGCTTACATTTTCACAGGTATAATACAGCCTGTAATGGTGCACACCCTTAATTAATCAATTTATACAACACTATAAGAGAAGAAAAAAAGCCTCAATCTAATATTAGGCCTTTAAAAAGACAGGGAATACAGCACTCTTTTATTTATATAAAGCACATATTTATTGTTACACAGTTCCAATTCCAGAACTGAAACAAATCAAGCAAATATTGGTAAAGCTGAACAAATATATATATATACATACAAAGTATCAAGTACTCACACATTGCATTTATTCAACATACATACTGAAACACACTATACATCAGCATTGAAATCTATACCTAATCACAAAAATCTTATGTGGCCACAATGACTAGGAAATAACAGCGCTGTTACTTTAAGAAAAAATCTTTGCAAAGATAATAAAAAACTGCAAACAGTCCATTTCCAAAAAGTAATAATATAGTAGTGTCAAATAGTAACTTTATGTTGATGAAGTCAAAATAGGTCTCCAAGCATTTGTGTCAGGAAAAGCGTTAGTATGGTGAACAGGCAAGCAGGATAATAAGCAGATGCTTTTTATAATAAGCGTTAATATGAAAAACAGGCAAGCAGGTTACGGAGCAGGAGATAAACATATGTATGTCCAGTTTCTTATTGCAATGCTTCTTAAACTTTATGGTGTATACATTGTGAATATAGGGACAGTTACCTTCCGCAACTGGGCTTCACAGGAATTTACCACAATGTTTCTCATGACATGGTATGATATTACATGAAACCTCCAGCCCCTTCCTTTGCCACACCTTTGATTTTTTGTTCTGTTACCTGCAGTCTCTCTCCAAGGGCGCGATCCGATAAAGATCGTAGTTTGCGGCGCAAGCGAGGGAACCCCCGCCGCCCACAGTTTCAGCTCCCAACTCGAGCTATCCTATATACGGCGCCGTCAGAGGCTAAAGTGCCGGCGCCTACAAAACCTGACTAAAGTATAAAATATCACGTACTCTCTAACACGCCTCCCTAACATAGCCCGACATGTCTAACCCGCTATCCGCTACCCCCCCTCACTATCCTAACAATAAATGCATTAACCCCTAAACCGCCGCTCCCGGACCCCACCGCCACCTAATAAAGTTATTAACCCCTAAACCGCCGCTCCGGGACCCCGCCGCCACCTACATTAACTACCCCCTAATGTGAGCCCCTATACCGCCGCCACCTACATTACCTACCCCCTAATGTGAGCTCCTACCCCGCCGCCAACTATATTAAATAATTAACCCCTAATCTAATCCCCCTATACCGCCGCTACCTATTTTAAATTAATTAAACCCTAATCTAATCCCGCTATACCGCCGCCACCTATATTAAATTAATTAACCCCTAAAATACTAAACTATCCCTACCACTAAACCTAAGTCTAACCCTACAAATAGCCCTGAAAAGGGCTTTTTGTGTGGCATTACCCAAAAGTAAACAGCTCTATTGCCAGCCCTTAAAAGGGATTTTTGCGGGGCATGCCCTAAAGAAATCAACTCTTTTACCAGCCCTTAAAAGGGCTTTTGGCGGGGCATTGTCACAAAGTAAACAGCTCTTTTGCATCTAAGCTAAATCCCCCTACACCACCGCCACCGATAATAAATGTATTACCCCCTAATATAATCCCCATACACCGCCGCCACCTATATTAAATAGATTAACCCCTAATCTAATCTCCCTACACCGCCTACCTATATTAAATAGATTAACCCCTAATCTAATCCCCCTACACCGCCGCCACCTATATTAAATAGATTAACCCCTAATCTAATCCCCCTACACCGCCGCCACCTATATTAAATAGATTAACCCCTAATCTAATCCCCCTACACCGCCGCCACCTATATTAAATAGATTAACCCCTAATCTAATCCCCCTACACCGCCGCCACCTATATTAAATAGATTAACCCCTAATCTAATCCCCCTACACCGCCGCCAGCTATATTAACTATATTAACCTTAATTATATTAGGGTTAATATAGTTAATATAGTTATTATATACGTATATTAACTATATTAACCCTAATTATATTAGGGTTAATATAGTTAATATCGTTATTATATTATATATATTAACTATATTAACCCTAATTATATTAGGGTTAATATAGTTAATATCGTTATTATATATATATATATATATATATATATATATATATATATATATATATATATATATATATATATATAGATTATAGAGATCAGCGCTAGAAGTGTATGAGTATGCTGTTAATCTTAATATATCTTCCCATCCACTACTGGAAAATATATGTGTACACAAGACACTTGCAGGTTAAACAGAAAACAGTATCATTCAGTCAAATGTGGCAATTCTATGGATATGTATTTTTCATTAATATCCACAATACTGGTTCCTGTGTGCTATGGAGAAGTAGGCTGCTCGTCTGAGAGAAGAAGAATGATCCCCCGCGGGGCGAGGTTCCTCTTAGAAATCTGAAAGAGTATGAGACAAGACAAGCGCCCAGGGGCACACTTCGTGTAATACGTTCAGATCATTTACTTATAATATAGCAGTGGGAAAAATCCGCTCTCACCTGGTTCAACCTCAACTTATGAGGTATGCAAAAAGCACTTCTGTTAGTGTACTCTCAGCTTTTGTAGTCCTCCTGCGTGTCCTCAGGTCTCCAGTAAATCCGTGGAGTCTGCAGCGTATCCCTGGAACTCTGCAACTTCAGGATGTAGGTGCTTGGTTTGAATCTTGATAAATACTGTAATCCAAAAGATGTCATCTCCTGTTTGTTCTTAGAGCAGAACACATTATAGTAAAGATATTTCTCTTCCCCTTTGTCACAGTGCAAAATAGGAAGCTGATTCTTGTTGCTCCTCCAGTCCAGCCAGGTGGGAGGTAGTGAGAAAAAACTATATATATATATATATATATATATATATATATATATATATATATATATATATATATATATATATATTAAGTATAATAAACCTATCTAACTCTAACATCCCTAACTAAATTCTTATTAAAATAGATCTAATTAATATTAATATTATTAATTAAATTATTCCTATTTAAATCTAAATACTTACCTATAAAATAAACCCTAAGCTAGCTACAATGTAATTAATAATTATAATGTATCTATTTTAGGGTTTATATTTATTTTACAGGTAACTTGGCATTTATTTTAACTAGGTAGAATAGCTATTAAATAGTTATTAACTATTTAATAGCTACCTAGTTAAAATAATTACCCAATTACCTGTAAAATAAATCCTAACCTAAGTTACAAATACACCTACACTATCAATAAATTAAATAAACTACAAATATCTAAACTAAAATACAATAAAATAAACTAAACTAAATTACAAAAACAAACACTAAATTACAAAAAATAAAAAAAATATTACAAGATTTTTAAGCTAATTACACCTATTCTAAGCCCCCTAATAAAATAATAAAGCCCCCCAAAATAAAAAAAATTTCCCTACCCTATTCTAAATTAAAAAAGTTAGCTCTTTTACCTTACCAGCCCTTAAAAGGGACTTTTGCGGGGCATGCCCCAAAGAATTCTGCTCTTTTGCATTGAAATAAATATACAATACCCCCCCACTACAACCCACCACTCACATACCCCTATTCTAAACCCACCCAAACCCCCCTTCCTTTGCCACACCTTTGATTTTTTGTTCTGTTACCTGCAGTCTCTCTCCAAGAGTTTAAACAAACACACTGCTTAGCCTGTACCTCTATCTTCCAAATGCTTCCAGCGTAGTCTCGCCAGACCTGTTATTCATGTAGCTCCACTACACAGCAGTGAACTTATATCTTCAACTCTGTGAAAAAACTCCTTGTGGAAGCTGCATTCATGTGAGTACTTCACAATCAAATACCAAAACAGCCAACGTACGTTTCTCCCAGAATCTTTTGCAAAAATGGGCTTCATCAGGGCTGTCCATCAACCTGTGTGCTAGTCTTTTAAAGAGTAAAACTCCTCCTCTTCTTTCTTTTACATTGTTGCATTTGATTGTGAAGTACTCACATGAATGCAGCTTCCACAAGGAGTTTTTCACAGAGTTGAAGAAATAAGTTTGCTGCTGTGAAGTGGAGCTACATGAATAACAGGTCTGGCGAGACTACGCTGGAAGCATTTGGAAGATAGAGGTACAGGCTAAGCAGTGTGTTTGTTTAAACTCTTGGAGAGAGACTGCAGGTAACAGAACAAAAAATCAAAGGTGTGGCAAAGGAAGGGGCTGGAGGTTTCAGGGAATATCATACCATGTCATGAGAAACATTGTGGTAAATTCCTGTGAAGCCCAGTTGCGGAAGGTAACGGTCCCTATATTCACAATGTATACACCATAAAGTTTAAGAAGCATTGCAATAAGGAACTGGACATACATATGTTTATCTCCTGCTCCGTAACCTGCTTGCCTGTTTTTCATATTAACGCTTATTATAAAAAGCATTGCAATAAGGAGCTGGACATTTATATGCTTATTTTCTGCTTATTATCCTGCTTGCCTGTTCACCATACTAACGCTTTTCCTGACACAAATGCTTGGAGACCTATTCTGACTTCATCAACATAAAGTTACTATTTGACACTACTATATTATTACTTTTTGGAAATGGACTGTTTGCAGTTTTTTATTATCTTTGCAAAGATTTTTTCTTAAAGTAACAGCGCTGTTATTTCCTAGTCATTGTGGCCACATAAGATTTTTGTGATTAGGTATAGATTTCAATGCTGATGTATAGTGTGTTTCAGTATGTATGTTGAATGAATGCAATGTGTGAGTACTTGATACTTTGTATGTATATATATATATATTTGTTCAGCTTTACCAATATTTGCTTGATTTGTTTCAGTTCTGGAATTGGAACTGTGTAACAATAAATATGTGCTTTATATAAATAAAAGAGTGCTGTATGCCCTGTCTTTTTAAAGGCCTAATATTAGATTGAGGCTTTTTTTCTTCTCTTATAGTGTTGTATAAATTAAAAACAGAAATAGGTTCACTAATAATATGATACTTAAAGGGACACTGAACCCAATTTTTTTTTCTTTTGTGATTCAGATAGAGCATGCAATTTTTAGGCAACTTTCTAATTTCCTCCTATTATCAATTTTTCTTTGTTCTCTTGCTATCTTTATTTGAAAAAGAAGGCATCTAAGCTTTTTTTTTTTGGTTCAGTACTCTGGACAGCACATTTTTATTGGTGGATGAATTTATCCACCAATCAGCAAGGACAACCCAGGTTGTTCACCAAAAATGGGCCTGCATCTAAATTTACATTCTTGCATTTCAAATAAAGATACCAAGAGAAAGAAGAAAATTTGATAATAGGAGTAAATTAGAAAGTTGCTTAACATTTCATGCTCTATCTGAATCACAAAAGAAAACATTTTGATTCAGTGTCCCTTTAATCTAGTAGTTGTGTCAAGGCCACTTGCTGGAGAGAAATTAAACACAGCAGATAAAAATCTTACAAAGAAAAAAGACAGTTTTTAATAGGAAAGCCTAGAATTATATAGAAACATTAAAACTTAGAGCAGTTGTATTCCCACCACAGAAATCCAAACATACTGCAATGAATAAAGATATGTTTATTCATGCTTTAGTCCTTACAACATAGTCTTCAGGAATGTTTTTATACACACAACCAGAATCTTACTATACTCGATGACTTTCTAGCTCCCTTAAGCCCTCAAACTGAAATGCCTACGTACATTCAGATGACCACTGCACTAAGTTATACTGATAATTCTGCAGTTACTTCTAATAAGAAAAATGTAATAAAGATACTTGTGCAGAAATGACTAAATACTCTCCCACCTAATTCGAATTAGCCAATAGAATGAGAGCTGCTTAAATCCTATTGGCTGATTTGAATAGCCAATAGGATTTTAGCAGCCCTAATTCCTATTGGCTGATTCAAATTTTTCAGCCAATAGGCTGACGCCATCTTGAATTGCGTATCGTATGAAGAGGATGCTTCGCGCTGGATGTCTTCAGGATGGACCCGTTCTGTGCCTCTGGGATCAAGATAGAAGATGCCGCCTGGATGAAGATTGAAGAGGCCGCCTGGATGAAGACTTCTCGCTGCTTGGATCAGGCTGTCGCCGCCGGGATGAAGATTGAAGAGGCTTCTTGGATGAAGACTTCGCCGGGATGAAGATCGTTCAAACGGGACTTTAAAAACTGTAAGTGGATCGTCAGGGAGTTAGTGTTAGGCTTTTTAAGGGTTCATGGGTGGGTTTTATTTTTTAATTTAGAGTCTGGGCAGTAAAAGAGCTAAATGCCCTTTTAAGGGCAGTGCCCATACAAATGCCCTTTTCAGGGCAATGGGTAGCTTAGGTTTTTTTAGAATTCATTTTTTTATTTTGGGGGGTTGGCTGGGTGGTGGGTTTTACTGTTGGGGGGTCTTTGTGGGGTTTTTTACAGGTAAAAGAGCTGATATCTTTGGGGCAATGCCCCACAAAATGCCCTTTTAAGGGCCATTGGTAGTTTATTGTAGGCTAAGGTTTTTTTTTTATGTTGGGTGTTTTTTTTTATTTTGATAGGGCTATTAGATTAGGTGTAATTCTTTTTTATTTTTGATAATTTCATTTTTTGTAATTTAGTGTTTGTTATTTTTTGTAACTTAGTATTTTTTTTTGTAATTAGATAGTTTGTAATTTTTAGAGTAGTGTTAGGATTTTTTAATGTGTAGTTTAGTTTAATTTAATTGGTAGTTAGTTTATTTTTAGTTTAATAGTTATATTAGTTTAATTGTTAGTTTAAACTTAGTTTTTTATTTGACAGGTAAGTTTTAATTTAATTTAAGATAGGGAAATTGTAATTTTAATATAAAGTTGTGAGGGGACTTTCGGTTTAGGGGTTAATAGGTTTATTATAGTGGCATGCAGTTTAGGGCTTAAATACTTTAGTATAGCGGGGGCGGTGTGAGCGGCCAGCAGATTATGGGTTAATAATATTGAAATAGTGTTTGCGATGTGGGAGGGCGGCGATTTAGGGGTTAATAACTTTAGTATAGTGCTGACAATGTTGGGGTGCGGCGAAATAGGGGTTAATATTTTTTTTTAGTTGCGGCGATGTCGGCAGCGGCAGATTAGGGGTTAATAAATTTATTATATTGTTTCCGATGCGGTAGGGCCTCGGTTTAGGGTTTAATAGATAGTTTATGCGTGTTTAGTGTACTTTGTAACAGTTTAGTTATGAGTTTTATGTTACAGCTTTGTAGTGTAAAACTCATAACTACTGACTATAGATGTTGGTACGGATCTTGTTGTTTTAGGGTGAAACGCTCACTTTTTAGCCGTACCGCAAAACTCGTATTACCGGCGCTATGGAAGTCCCATAAAAAAATGTAATTTTTGATGCACGAGAGGGTTCTAGAGGAGGAGCTCAGGTGTGTGGTTAGGTGAATCACCTGTGCAGCATCACCTCCACCCCAAGCCTTGGCGGTATCTTCGCGCTTAAACCCTCTACCTTAGGGTGGCTTCCCTAGCTAATTTCACCGCTACTAGAACCGGACAGTGCCATTCCAAGCACTGGGCTGCAAACTGCAGTAGTTACAGGATCTATCACTCTTCCTTAAAATATCATCCTATTAAGGGATAATCACTAAAGGATTTTGTCGTTTCTCTTGCACCTGAATCCTTCTCAGCTAACCAGAGGATAAGTCCCAAGGAGGCCTAATACGCTGAAGCTCCATTGGCTGTCTTCTCCATTAAGGGCGCTAAAAACGACACGGATCCCACTCTAACCTTACCCGGCTAGAAGAGAGACCCTTTCAACTTAATTTACCTTACCTTGTACAGACCCGGGATCTGCTGCTCAGGAGAGACGCCACTGCGGATAATTGCTGACGGCGGTACCGGATAGAGAGGCTCTGAACTGGGCACTTCCTTTTTCGGTCGTTCAGTCCCCTCCCACCGGTGCTGTGTGAGGGGACTCGACCGCTGCATGTATCCAGGAGCCTTACCCACATAACAGGTGCGAGTGTCTCCGCTACAGTTCCCTCTCTTGAGCACCCCTGAACTCCCGGCAGCTGCCTAACACCGTCTACCTCTCAGAAAACTTGGCCGGACGCCCCTCTCCCACCGGTGCTGCGCGAGAGGGGTGCCCCCAGAAAACGGGTCTCTCCTGTCTGCAGACATCCTGATCTTCAACGGGTAATATGGTTGACTATTTTTCTCACCCTCATTAACTGTTTCTCCCTGCCTCCACCAAATAACTGTATTATCCACACAAAACCAAGCTTTTGCAAGGGGAGATAAGGATGAAAAAGAGTCTTGGGACTATTAACACATTGATTAACTTGGCCCCTGGGCTACTTGGCTCTCAACTTTCGGGGAAAGTTATAACCCCCCCCTCCGGGTTAAAAGTCTTAGCTACTCAATAATTCCTTTGGTCAATGTGTATTCATTTCTCTCGTATGCTGGTGATACAGACCACTTAAATTAAAAAGGGAACTGTTTGTCTCAATACGAACTCTACTTGTAAAAAACACCCACATCCTAGTCTATGTGCTATAAGAACTGCCCTTATTGAATGGGAAACAAATACTTTAAATTCTCAACTATTATGTCTCAATTAGTTCATACAGAGAAAAGCTAATATTGTTAATTGCAGATGTTATTCTAAATATGATGTTTTAACTATTCTGAAACTGCGGTCAGAAGAGGAGAAATCCTAACTTGAAACTCTTTGTTTAAACACTTCGTATGGCTAAGCACTATATCTTTTCTCTCAAAAATATATTATTGTATGAACTAAGCTAGGGTTTCACTTTGCTGTATATACAATAGTTATAAACTTAGAATCATTGCTTTCTTGTCCTAGAGTATATGTTTAAATCTATCCTTAGATGGTCACATTTGATGATGGTCTTCTTCACTTACTCAAACTAAAGAAAATAGGTCCTCTCAAATACTGCTATCAAGTGAGGTAGTTTCTACCTCATACAAAATTTCTGACACATAGTTGTTACAAGCAGATTCATCACAAGCTTACGCTATAATAGCTCCTTGTAACTTATGAAATATATTAATAGGTGATATTGAACCAGATTATAATTGCTGTATAAATAAACAACTTTAATCTTTACAACAGAAAAAGGGAGAGATCTCTTCCCTATTTTAGGTATAGACACTGATTTAAAAAAAATTCACTATTCTTATAGACACATATCACTGAAGCTTGAATATTTTTTTTTCTTTTCTTTTCTTTTGGCACCTTACTCTATGAAATGCCACTAAACTCACATATTTGAACCCACAGTATAATTGCAAAATACCTTGATTGATTTAGTTAAGGACAATCTAAGGGTAGTTCAGCACAAACTAGCTGATACTATCATTCTCTTGTCTCGTGAAACACTTATTTTTTTCTTTTTCGCTCTGATTTTCTTTGACTGCCTTGTTTTTTCTTTATCACTACACTCACAATTTCTCACTCTCCCGGTTTCTATCCCCCCTCCGGGATCTCACATTCTCACTTCCCCCCCCCCCCCCCTTTTTTTTTTTTTTTTTTTCTCTTTTTTTTTTTTCTTTCCCCTCACCATCAACCACTATCACTCAGCACTCTCTTCTTCACGTTCACACACACCCACGTAGCGTATGGATAAATTTTTTTCCACTTCTACCAAGACACTCTCCCCAAATATGGCAGCCAGACAAAGGGACAAGAAAACCAAAAATACTCAAGAACTCGTGGCTGAAACACTACCTATTTCACCACACAGGGTAGCTATTTCTGAATCCACTACCCTACAGAATCTGGTCACCAGTATATCAGAGGCCCTAGGACCTAAATTTGACGCCCTCAGGTCAGAGATTAAACAAGATATTATGTCACTATCTCAAGAGATTAAGCAATTTTCAATTAGAATTCAGGATATGGAACAACGAATATCAGATCTAGATGATTTAACAACAATACACACCTCAAAAATTGAGACCTCAAGTAATAATATGCAAAAAATCTATGACAGACTAGAGGATCTGGAAAATCGTTCCAGAAGGAATAACATACGTATTATAGGCCTTCCAGAGGACAAGCAATACGATAATCTAAGTATTTTTATATCTGATAAACTTACCAAAGCTTTAAAAATTCCCACAACTTATCATCCAATCATAGTAGAAAGAGCACATAGAGTAGGTAACCCTCGCTCAGACAATAAAAACATTACACGCCCGAGACCTATAATAGCGAAATTATTGAATTTCCAGGACAGGAACATGATATTACAATATTATCGCAAAAGCCAACCAATCCTTATAGACAATGCTACGATCTTAATCTTTCAAGATTTCTCAGCTTATACAGCTTCTAAAAGAAGAGAACTAGCTCCCATCTGTACCAAGTTCATACATAAGGGACATCGTGCTGCTATAATTTACCCCTTTAAACTCAGAGTTGTAGTCAATGACACCGTACATTTATTTGAAGATGCTCAAACAGCTGAGAGCTTTTTTAAGACGATAAATTCTTAATTATAAAATGATTTTTACACTTAAGGAAGGGATAACGCCTATGACTAGGGAATCCCCATGGGTTGGGGACGTTGCGACTGCTTGTATGAATGGGTTTTTGCTTTTTTTTTTTTTTTTCTCTCCCTCTCTATAGATGTAAATGTCACGCGAGTTAAATAAACTGAAAATTGTGTCGTGGAATGTTGGTGGCATCTCGACCCCCATTAAACGTAAGGCGATCCTTACCCATCTACGAAAGATCCACACAGATATCGGCCTTCTTCAAGAAACCCATTTAAATTTAGAGGAATCTCTAAAATTAAAGGTACAATGGGTTAAAGAAGTTTTTATAGCACCAAGTGTTGGGAAAAAAAGAGGGGTAGTCATTCTAATTGGGAAAAAAGCGGAAGTAAAGGTTTTGCACTCTGAGGCTGACTCTGGGGGGAGATATGTTCTGGTAAAATTTAAGATTGCCCAGGCAATCTACACACTATGTAATATATATGGTCCAAATATCTCTGATCCAGAGTTTTGGAATCTAATGCAATCTAAACTTCTCTTGCTCAACGAAGGTCACTTAATCTTAGGGGGTGACTTTAACATGGCCCCACAATGCCCCTTAGACAGACTTAGGAATAAGGCTAAGCACCTGAAGCAGAAAAAAGATAATCTAGACTCTAAAATACTTAAGAAAATTCAACATAATCTTGCAATTCGAGATATCTGGAGAGTCCAAAATCCAGATGTCCAGAACTTTACTTGCCTTTCTAAAGCCCATAAGACCCTTTCTAGGATTGACCTCTTTCTCACTGATGAACGTTTATCCATCACAAAAGTTAAAGCCGAAATAATGCCAATTCTTCTATCCGATCATGGACCTATCTCTCTTGAACTATATTTGGATTATCACCGGCCTAAAATGTCGCGCTTTCTTTTTCCTTATCATCTTAATACTGACTCTAAATTAAAAAATTGGATCAGAAATAAGTTTTCTGAATATGCTAATTTTAATAAAGACTATGTGCAGCGCCCAGAAATTTTCTGGGAGGCTGCAAAAGCAGTGCTTAGAGGAGAAATCACGGCCTATGCTGCAATGCTATCTAAAAAGCTTAAATTAAGAGAAAGAGAAATATGTAACTCTCTGGTTAACTCATATAACCACTTCCTACTTGAAAAATCTCCATTAAATTGGGCGAAATACATCCGCGCTAAAAATAGTAGGGACACTTTCTTACTGACTCAAGAAACACACAGAGAACTTAGATTTCAAGCTAAGCTACATAGATTTGGAAATAAATCGGGGAGAATGTTAGCCAGACTAGTTAAAAACGAAGGAAGTAAACCAACGATAGAAAGACTCGTACATGACGGGAAGCAATTAACGAAACCTGAAGATATATCTAATCTATTCATAGACTATTTTCGGGATATATATACTTGTAGAGGATATGATGATGCAAAAGCTTCAGAGTTCTGGAGCAAAATCACCCATCCAGTAATTCCAGCCGATGAGATAACTAGCCTTAACTCTCCAATCTTAAAAGAAGAGATAGAGAAGGTAATCTCTAATCTCTCCTCCAATAAAGCAGCGGGCCCAGATGGACTCCCGAATGAAGTCTATAAAATTTTAACATGTGAAATAACGCCTTATCTGGCCAATCTTTACAATGATATCTATCTTGATGGCAAATCGGTCTCACCCTCCTTCTCTGCCTCTTTTACAACTTTGATCTTAAAGGGGGGGAAGGATCCTTCGCAAAAAGAATCTTACAGGCCAATTGCCTTGCTGAATTCTGATTACAAAATCATGTCTTCCATCCTAGCAAATAGGCTACAGACCATTTTACCCAAAATAATCCACACAGACCAAGCTGGCTTTCTTAATAAGCGAAATTCAGCTGCAAAAATCAGAGAACTTCTTGTTACTCTGGATTATATCCAGAGTATTCCTCCTGCGGAGGTGGGGAGAGAGGACACCCCAGATTTAGCCATTTTATCTATCGACGCAGAAAAAGCGTTTGACTCAGTAATATTCAATCATATACTGACATCCTTAACAAAGTTTGGGATTAAAGGAAATCTTCCCAGATTTCTTGACAACTTGCATAATTATTCCCAAACAAGACTGATAATAAATGATACTTTCTCGCCCCCGATTGCAATTAAAAGGGGGACTCGTCAGGGGTGTCCTCTCTCTCCACTCCTGTTTGATCTAGCAATTGAGCCTCTTGCAATCATGCTTCGAGAAACACTTAACGGCATAAAAATTAGGAATTATGAGATAAAGATCGGGCTATATGCTGATGATCTTTTAATTTACCTCTCCAATACAAGGGTCAATATACCACGACTCCTTCAAATCACCGATCACTTTAGCTCTTTCTCGGGCTATAAAGTGAATAAATCAAAATCCGAGATCTGCTGGCTAAGGAGAAACAACAACTCTTTCACTAACTCTTTATTTAAAGAGGTCTCTGAATCTTTTAAATACCTTGGGATCCACATACCGATTAATTTTAGAGACCTATACAAATTGAATATCTCCCCTATATTAATCAATATCAAAGAGAAGCTAGGGGACTGGCAGCATCTACCATTATCTATTTCTGGAAGATCAGAACTATTTAAAATGATCCTTCTCCCTAAGCTTCTCTACATCCTGCAGAATGTCCCATTAATTTTGTTAGAAAAAGATATCCGCTCAATTAACTCTGCACTTATACAATTTATATGGCAAGGGAAAAGATCCAAGATATCCCTTACTAAGCTTACTGCACCAAGGGAATATGGAGGTATAGCAGTACCAAATATGAGACTTTACAACCTTAGCTTTCTCGCACGTATAATTATAGATTGGATATTCTCTAAAAATTATGTTCTTAATAATGAACTTGAACGTAGTGTGTGTGATCCATATCTCCCACTGGCCTTGATCCATTGCCTGCCAAAGAAGCTCCCAGAAAAAATCAAAAGATTAAAAACTATATATAATCCTATAAAAGCATGGTGGAACATAACTAAACTCCTGGGAATAAATAGCAATATCTCAAGTTATCTTCCTTTGATAGGAAATCCCCAATTTCCAGCGGGCATAAATTCAGCGGTTTTTAACCGATGGCAGGATAATGGCCTCGTAAAAATCTCTTCTCTGATAGACAGCGAAAGAAAATGTATTAAGACTTTTGAAGAATTGAAGAATGAATTTAACCTCATTAATAAAGATTTTTTTGCATACTTGCAAATAAGACACTTCACAGCTGAACTAGTTAAAGAGGCCAACTGGCATTGGACGCTAGGAAAGCTGGAAAACTGGCTAAATCTTGGCAAAATTGGTCTTATGTCTATATCGCCGTGTTACCATCTACTCAGTGCCAACAAAGCCACCCTTGGTCTGGAAGGGCTGGCAACGGCATGGTCCTCCTTAATACCTCAAAGTAATATCCTAGCCAAAACTATCCAGATGTCGATTAACAAAGTGGCATCCACCACCATCTCAGCTACATGGCGAGAGGCACATCTCAGGCTTCTTCACAGGGCTTATTTCACCCCGGAGAGAGGCCTTAGAGTGCATAACCAACAATTCAATAAATGCCCCAAATGCTATTTTCCAGCGGCAGATCTGACACATATGTTTTGGTATTGCCCTAAGATTAGAAGATTCTGGATCAAACTGGAATACTGGATTAAAAATGTTCTGAAAATAGAGATAATCCCTTTTTCACTATATCAAATCATTCTCTGTCTAAATGATAATAAAATCGTGTGTAGCAACGAAAAATTAGTAAACCTCTCTATTGTGGCTACTAGATACCTGATCTGCAAAAAATGGAAACTGAGGTCTCTACCCACTCTTACTGAAGTTAAGAATCATTTAAAGAAACAATGCGTGCTAGAACAGAGAGACACAAATATTGATAAAGAACTTGATATAAGAAAATTCTTTAACAAATGGGCAGCCTTTATAAAAACATTCCAAGAGAGGGAAATTGATTGTCTGATATTTCCATTTAAAAATTCAGAAATAGTTCTTCTTGGTATCTGGTAAACGCGGAGATTAGAATTGGATGCTCTTCCAACTTCCCACCCCCCCCTCCCCATGGATTAATTATTAATGGGAGTTCCTTTTTTTTTTTTTTTTTTTTTTTTTTTTTTTTGTGTGTGTATTACACATGATGTTTTGTATGAATGTGTGTGGTATGATATATAGTTAAGATCCATCCTTTCATTGGCTACTGCCTTACCATTAGTTCAGTGTACTAGATCATAAAATAATTCAACACTTAGATCTAGGTAAGGAACCCACCACGACATTAAGTAAAATAAGGAACATTTTAGAGTATACATAAAAATAACCCTATTACGAGAATTCAAGTTCTTAGTTATTACAAACAGACTTGCTTTGCCGCAGCTATAGAGGTGGATAGGGATCACTAACTCCTACAGCTACACACCTATCTTTTCTTTTATTATTTTTTCTCCCTCCCCCCCCCCTCCATTTAATTTTTCTTTTTTTTTTTTTTTTTGTTTTGTTTTGTTTTTTTTTGTTTCTTTGTGTTACGAAAGTTATAACGATCAAGAAATTGTTATTATAAGAAGGTAAAATCAGGAAAAACCCCCGCAGAGTATAAAATTTAATTTAGAGAAATTTTGGTCAGCATTAATAAATATTGGTGGTTCCAGTATTTTTTTTATTTTTTTATTTTTTTCCTCTCTATTGACTGTCTTGGGCCCTGCGTGGCGCCAAATATGTGTTATTTGTAATCTTTGTTTACACTGCTGGTTATAAAATAAAAAGTAAAAAAAAAAAAAATTACAAGTCCTATCTGAATAATGAAAGTTTAATTTTGACTAGACTGTTCCTTTAATTATTAAACTTTACATTCACTTAAAAAAAAAAAAAAAAAAAAAAAAAAAAATGTAATTTTTACAAGGGCGGTACTGACGTTGCGTTACAGGCTAAAATGTATGTGGTACACCTATACTGACAAAACTTGTAATAGCTATGGTGCTGCTTTAACGCTGAAAATGCCATATTTTCAGCGTTACGAGCCGCAACGCAAAACTCGTAATCTAGGTGACTGTGTTATTTCAATCAGTAATACACAGTTCATTATTCCATCCTGTTTTCTGATAGATGAAACATTATGACTATTACATTCTTGCATTGGCCATCCTCACCTGAGTTGAGATAAATATATATTTATTATTAAATCTAAATTTTTGTTGGCAAATGAAAGAACAGTTACAAATGTAAATGCAAAGATAATGGTATTTTGGCACAATATCTATCTATCTATCTATCTATCTATCTATCTATCTATCTATCTATCTCTCTCTCTCTCTCTCTCTCTCTCTCTCTCTCTCTCTCTCTCTCTATATATATATATATATATATATATATATATATATATATATATATATATATTTATATATATATATATATATATATATATATATATATTTATATATTTATATATATATATATATATATATATATATATAGGGGAGAACAAGGAAACTCCTCGGCACACCAGGTATAGATAAAAAGCCAGTCTTTATTTACTAACGAGTAAAAACAAGATCCTCATACAGCAACATGGTAAAAGCAATAATAGATGAACCGGAACAGGGGGAACAACACCTCCTGTGACATCATACGCGTTTCATGCCTCTGGGGCACTTGTTCACTGATAGAGAACAGGTGGTGTAGGTGCTCTTAATATACAAATTATTGTCCAATAGCATAGCATCAATAAAGACACATTTCATTAACCCCTAAAGTTCCTGTCACAAACAAAAAAATTACTAATTTATATAGCCTCTATGTGTAGTATCTATTACAAAAATAAGTGCATATATATACATTAGATTATACCATATGTTTGATTCACAATATCACAATTTAACAATTTAATAATGACCAATAATAATAAATTCAAATATAAATGTAAGTGTATATTCAAATTGGACATCAAGACCTAATCCTTACTGTGATGTGAAAGACCAAACAGTTTATAATGCGATAGTTTGGAAAGTGTAATATTTAAAAAGACACTTTTCTTTCTTTGTAACAATGCATTATGGTGGATGGTCAACGTTGAACAAACATATTTACATCCATCCGGGAATTCAAACCCGTAGGTACCCTGGTTTTTAAATGTAGAATCCAAAAAACCTCCCTTTCATCCAGTTTCTTTTCCCTGTCACCACCCCGGGGATGTCTAGGGATAAAGTCTATGCCCTGTACCTTCAACAGAGATTTATCAGAATTGTGAAAATTTCTAAAATGTTTGGCAATGGGCGTTCTTGAGTCAGGGTCCTCTATGGACCTAAGATGCTCCATGACTCGGTCCTTCAAGGACCGTTTAGTGCGTCCCACATATTGAATGTTGCACCCCTGACAAGTCAATAGATAAATTACATGTGTACTGTTGCAATTTATAAAATATCTTATGTCACTTGTCTTGCCTAATGCTTCTGATCTACAGGTGTTACCCTGAACTATATGTGAGCATGTTTTGCATCGTGAGGCATTACATTTATAGCACCCCTTACGTTTTTGTAACCATGTGTCATTTACGACTCTAGGCAACATGGAGGGTGATAAAATATTTCTCAGTGTCTTGGCTTTACGTGACACAAACTTGCAACCTCCCGCCAGGACTTGATTTAGTTTTTCATCACTCTCTAGAATTGGAAGACTCTTTTTAATTATCTTGCAGATCTTTCCATACTCCATACTGTATGGTGTAGTAAAGATTGGTACAGAAGTAAAAGGTTTCTCATTACCCTCCTTTATGCCCCTTCTGTCTTTCTTATATGTCAAAAGTTCTGACCTGGGGACCTTGTCCACTTCAGTTTTTGCTTGTGTCAAAATGTTTTTGGGGTAACCTCGTGATTTTAATCGTTTAACGGTATCTGCAGCATGCTCTTCATAGGTTTTCGGATCTGTACAGTTCCGTTTCACCCGAATGAGTTGACTTTTAGGAATTGAGGCAAGAAGATGTGATGGATGGCAAGAGTCATATTTGAGAATACTGTTGCCTGACGTGGGCTTACGGTATATTTCAACCTGAATTTCTCCATCTACTGGTCTAATGGTTACATCCAAAAAATTTAAAGAATCTACACTGGATTCTATTGTAAAAGTAAGATTTAACCCATTATTTGACACATATTGATGAAAGGAATGAATAGATTTATTGTCTCCATCCCAAATAAATACCAGGTCGTCTATATAGCGACCATAGTAAATAATAGATTGTCTGAAGGGGTTTGTATCTCCAAAGATGTGGAAGAGCTCCCACCAACCTAAAAATAGGTTGGCGTAGGATGGCGCAAACTTGGCGCCCATAGCCGTTCCACATCTTTGGAGATAGAAACGTCCTTCAAAAAGAAAAAAGTTGTGAGTCAGCAAGTATTCGGTAGCTTGCAACAAGAAAGATATCGTTGCCTCGTCATAATTTGATCTATGTCTTAGAAAAAACTCTAATGCCTCCAAACCCTTATCATGAGGTATAGACGTATATAATGAAGAGACATCCATGGACATAAGAGTGTAACTAGATTTCCATGAAATCTCTTGTGTTTGTCTGATAAAAGATGTTGTATCTTGAATGTAGCTTGGTAGTGCTAGAACTAGGGGCTGCAAATATATGTCCACCAATTCAGACAGTGGTTCGTTGAGGGACCCTATCCCCGCTACAATTGGGCGCCCCGGAGGATTTAGGGGATCTTTGTGTATTTTGGGAAAATAGTGAAACACGGCAGTTACCGGCCACTCGGGAATCAAATATTCTGACATATTGGCCGAAATAATACCATTGTCCATGCCGTATTTCACTATCTCCCCCAATAAACCCTTATATATTGCCGTAGGATTAGTGGCCAAAGTGCAATATGTATTGCGATCTGATAATTGGCGAGAGGCTTCCCGGACATAATCTTGCCTGTTCAGGACTACTAGGTTTCCACCCTTATCGGACTCTCGAAATACAAGATTTTTATTTGTAGTTAATTGTTTCAATGCTAAATTGTCAGATGCAGTGAAATTCTTATTGGAATGTTTGGTTTTATTAGTAGTGGTAAAGAGAGGATTTTTTAAATCACTGTCAAGTTTAATGAGTTGGTTTTCAATGGTTTGTTGGAAGATATCCAACAAATTGCCTCTTGTTTGTACTGGATAGAACGTACTTTTGTTTTTTAGTCTTGATATATTTATGTCCAGAACAGACGGACCATGTCTAGTGCCATCAGTATCTAATAATTGTAAATCTTCCATATCTTGTATACAACATTTGTCTTGGAATGTTAAACCACCCTCAAAATCATTGATAGATTGTTTATGAGAAACATTGTTTTCCCCGTCCGACATTAACTCTGTCTCAGACTCATCTTTAAGGAAATGTTTTTTAAGAGTGAGTGATCTCACAAATTTGTTTAAATCCAAAATGGTCTGAAACAGATTAAAATGACAGGACGGAGAAAAACTCAGTCCTCGTGACAATACCCTTTCTTCCTCATAACTAAGATTGTAATTAGATAAATTGATCACTTCTTTTGCAGATATCTGTGTGTTTGTTTCCTCCTCACTCTCTGTGGGTATCGTTTTGTTTTTTCTGTGTCTACGACGGTATCTATTTTGGCCCCCTCTACGTTTTCTTTTGGATGTAAAGGTTTTAGAATTGAGTGAGGTGGGCCTGATCCGTTTTTTGACATTACTAATTGGGGAACAACAGGTGTACTGAGTGCTGATAACTGTTCTGAAGTGTCTTGTGTGTATCCTGCGGAATCACTGTCTGATGTGTCGTAATCGTACTCTGTATCACTAAAGGTTACCTTTTTGTTCTGTTTTGATTTTTTGTATCTGAGTTTTTTGCTCTTATTATTGTTAACAGAGACCGATCCTATATGTGACCATGAATAAACATTTTCAGTATCATAGTCCATTTTATCTCTGTTAATTTTTTGTGCCTTAAATTCCCACAATTCTCTCCGAAATATATATTACTCAAAACAGAAAGAACTACTAACTGCAAGGTAGGGGTGGGGGGTAACCTGAAGTTCCCACCTCTATCCTGTGTAGTTCAGTATATCTTTATCCAGCACAAACCTTGTCGGATTCTATATTTATAAATCAAAACAATAAAGGTGATAAATTAACTTAACTGACAGGTATTTATTATTAAACACATTTCCACAAGCAGAAAATATTACGAAAATACCATGTCCACTAGACAAAGTTAGTAATGGGTACCCATACCATTAAATAGGGAGCTCCCTGTTAGTTGTATATCCAGAAATTATTTCCCCTTCAGCCTATCGGGTGAATTTGAAACTTTTTATCTACTTAAATGCTTGTGGTCTTTTGTTGTGGCAATTTTTAGAAAAACAAGAACAATTTTGTACTTTAAACGGCAAAACAGAATTTAAACATTTGACAATATGTCCTGTTTTAAAATACAAATTATTAAAAATGCTTAGTATATCTTATTTATTCTAAATCATTGAGTTAGAACAAATATCCAGTTGCATACAGTATTATCCTAGAAATGGAGCTAAATGTATTCATTCCCTTTGGCTTTAGGGATCTCAGATTAAAGATCCATTCTCCTTCTTTCTGAAGGAGGATTTTATCTATATTCCCTTTCCTCTCACCTAGGTCAATCAGTTCCAGACCTCTAAATTTTAGTTCATCCTCATTACTGTCATGAGTTAGAAAAAAATGCCTTGCTACACTGCTATATTTTGTACAGTTATTTCTGATGTCCCTTTTGTGTTCCTTAATGTGTTCTCTCAATTCACGATAGGTTTTTCCTACATACATTTTGGGACAGTTACATTGGAGCATATATACTACCCATTCTGATCTACATGTAATATGTCTCCTTACTCTATGTAGTTTTCTTTCATTATCATAGAACATTTTTCCTCTTAGCATATTCTCACACACGGAACATTTATTGCATTTAAAATTGCCTTCCTGACTTTTATACTGTGAACTCCACAGTGCATCCTTGTTACTTTTGAACATGCTAGAAACTATTTTATATTTTAAGTTTGGGGCTCTCCTAGGTGTTGCACTTGGTCTTGGTCCTACCATTTCTGCAATAACCGGGTCTAGAGTTAAGATGTGCCAGTGTTTTCAAAGTATTGAGACTAAGTTAAACCATTGTTCATTGTAGATACTAATAAATAAACCTAACAATTTTTGGTTTATCATCAATATTTTGTTTGAATAATAGATCATCTCTACTACTTTATTTCGCCCTACAGTATGCCTTTGCTAGGGATTTCTTTGAATACCCTCTTTCAAAGAACCTGGCTTCTAAATCTTTTGCTTCCTTTTTAAACTTTAACATATCTGTGCAGTTTCTGCAATGTCTTAAGTATTTGCCCTGTTTTATTAAACTAGGTAAAGGATGACTTTCTGCGTGTAGTAAAACATTTCCTGCAGTGCTTTTCCTGAATGTTTCTGTAGTTATTTCAATTCCATTTTTTACAATTTTTAGGTCTAGAAAGGGAATTTCTTTAGTACTGTGTATAGTTGAAGATTAAATTGAATTCATTATTGTTTAATTGTGCATGAACATTTCTAGTTCCAATTGATTACCCTCCCAGAACAAAATTATATTGTCGATAAATCTTAGCCATAGACCTATGTGGCTTAAGTCATCGCTAGATGCGTCTTGAATATACTCTCTTTCCCAGTCTCCTAGATAGAGGCAGGCATATGTTGGGGCACAGCTAGTGCCCATCACTGTTCCTCTAATTTGTTCATAATACTTTTTATTGAAAACAAAGTCATTATGATTAAGGATGAACCTTAGCAGCTGTAATACAAACTTGGTATGTTTGTCATATTTCTTTCCCCTTTCCTTAAGAAATGTATTTATTACCATAATGTCTGTTTCGTGAGGAATCAAGGAATATAAAGCTTCCACATCAATGGTTACCAATATAGTTTCTTGTTTAACATGGATTCTATTCAACTTTTTAGAACATCCAAAGTATCTTTTATATATGATGGTAAAGTGATTAGAAATGGACGTAAGCAATAATCTACATACTGTGAAACATTTTCGGTGATTGAATTAATCCCAGAGACTATTGGTCTCCCGGGTGGAGGATTCAGCTTTTTATGGATTTTTGGAATTGTGTAAAATGTAGCTACTCTAGGAAATTTTACATTAAGAAAATCAAATTCTGTTTGTTCATTAAATGCCTCAGACAAAATCTTTACCAGATAATCTTTATATTGATCTGTTGGGTCATTAGATAAATGTTTGTATTGATTTTCATTGTTAAGTTGAGCTTTACAGGTTAACAAATAATCCATAGAGTTTTGTAACACGATATTCCCTCCTTTATCTGAAGGTTTGATAACCACTGATGTGTCTGCCATAAGTTCCCTGATTGCTTTCTTTACTTTAGTTGATACATTATCCTTAATGCCATAAGAATTATTCATATTTATAATGTCTTTCTTAACTATCTTAACTAATTTAACAAAATTATGAACTTATGGTACAGTTGAAAGTGCTGTCATAAAATCAGATTTTTTAGCCAGATTACTGAAGCCTATTGTTCCTCATCAGATGTCTGAGTATTAGGTGTCCAGTCTTTTAAGAGTAGTCTATCCTACATATCTAGTGTGGCTGCCTGTACTTTGTCATGATGTATTTTACCCAAAATTATTTTCCTCGCAAATAGATGAACATCCTTATAGGCGGTAAATTTGTTGCATTTGTTTGTGGGTGCAAAAGTAAGCCCCTTTTCCAGAACTTTAATCTGGTCACTTGTAATTTTTTTATGCGACAGATTTATCACTTTGATGTCACCCATATTTATTATGTTTTCTTTTGTCCTTTAATTGGTTGGTGTCTTTTTCTACCTCCTCTTGTTCTTTTGAAGGGGCATTTTGTTACCTGAAGATTATCCAATGAGACCGGTCAAGGTTCACAATTCCACTCATCAAGTATATATTCTAACATTGAAAATAATAATAAAATAACTTGAACAGTAAAATAGAAGGCTGCCTATAAGAAGAATAGGACAAGGTGTCATATTGTGGTGTTGCTGTATGAAAGAAGAGATGTGGTCACCAGAGTGTGATGTATAGGCAAGATGACTTGTCATGTCTTGATGTGGCGAAAGTGAAAGGGTTGGGCTATGGAAAATGGGACTTCATTTTATACTATATGAGTTTAGGTATTATCCCCACATCCATAGGGGAAAATTCCATTACTGTCTATTCTAATGCCAACAGGATGTGGGGAGTAGGCTTTTGTAACAACCACATTTGGGGTACAGTGTTTTTTGGGAAGAGAAAAAGAACAGCGGGCCAGAGCCGCTCGAGTTGTAGGGAGAGAAGAGAAGAGAAGGGGGGAGGGGAGAGGAGGGACATAGCCCCCCCGCAGTAGGCCAGAACTAATGCAAGTAAGTAGCGAAGCATAATAATTTTTTACATGGGATACAGCTTGATAGTAAGGGAAGAGGTCAGCTCTCTGACAATAAAGTTCTTGGGTACTTTATGAATCATAGGGGAACAAGGTTTCAAGGCGCTAGTGGGCGTTAGTGTTGACTTACATATGTTAGGACCCGTAGTTATTTTAAACAGTTTTCCAGGCAGGTATCATTAGTCCGAACCTAATATTTACCTGTGTCTTAGATGCTATTTGGGACACACTAGGAGGATGTGGTTAAACGCATTAACTTGTGCCCATCTGTCTAAGGTATAGTTAATATAACCCACTTTTGTGTTGGACAAGTAAACTATCTAAACTAAAATGTATGCCAGGGTCGACTGTAGTAATGCTTTCAGGATCTATGTTATCTTAAAGGTAACTTGCGTTACATTCTTGTCCAATAGTTTAAAGCTGTGAATATATATGACATGTACCTTATAATCTAAGAGGGTTATACATAAAGCAGAGTTACTATACACTAACGTATAGTAGTGAGAATGATCGCTAGGGTGTATGGCTATAAAGATATGATCCACTAAGTTAGCTGGGCGAGCTTTGGGAGTAACTACCACTTAAGTCTAAACCCTATCCTAAATAAATGAGTACAAGTGGTATATACTCTGCATACCAGTAGAAATTTTTACAAAAAAGCACAAACATATACCCTGATATAACAATAAAGGTTATTAAACATACAGTGAGCTTAGTTATATTGAGAGAATAGTGTAATAGTGAAAGATGGCTTATTATCCATATCTCTCATATTGCCGCTTGCACATTCTGTCTCTGTTATAGGCTATGCCTCCTTGGTTGCTGTCACCATGCATCTCTAGGTTATCTGAGCTCCCAAATAGTGCGACATATCGAAAAAATCTGAGTACCAATAGTACTACATATATACAATCTAAATGCAGATATAGGATAAAACATGCACCCTGTGCATGACATGGTAACATGGAAGTGAGTTTAAATGTATGCTAAGCCCACATGAAGCTCAAATGTAGAATCTTACATTAACATTGTTATATATAAACAAGCAATATAATGTGACCTAGTATCAAGCATGTAGTATAAATCTGTATATAGTAAACTTAACCAATATTTATTAATGTCTGTTCTGGTAGCCATAAATCTATACTTAGAGAGCAGAGGTAAGGCCAACCCTAATTCCCCTACATAGTGATATGTGATGGAGTTAATGACATAGGGTTTTGAGGGAGAGATGCTTACAGAATCGAAATGTATAGGGGATAACCAGTAACACTAACTTTAAATCTATTACAAAAGGTCTTGCATAAATAGTAATATGTAAGGAGGAGAATAGCAATACAAGCCCTTGCCTATGTATAAACCTTGATAAAAACAGCTGTTATGAGGTTATTAAGCTGCGTAACTTTTAACTTACTAATACCAAACAATAATAAACTATGCTGTACTCTCAAACAAACCAGTGTGAAACATTAAGGGAACTGTAGTACTAAACGTATAGATTTAAGTAGTTGGAGTTCATTATAGGGATTAGCTGTCCCCTATATAATAATTAGGTATACCAGTCATTCACCCTCTGCCACAGACCAGGAACATAGAATTATATTCAGGCTCTACATTCCATCTAGCTTCTTTTGTGATGATCTGTGACGGTAGAGAGCAGTAGCCTGCAGCCAGGTGAAGGGTACAGGAATTGTCTAAAAAGTACCATGCTGGGTATAAATTTGAAGCAGCTCTGAAAGCTCTCATGTGGAAGCCCGTGTCTTGCTTTTTTGAGGGAGAGGTATGGATAGTGAAAAGCTGAACAGGCTGTGGGCGATCCATCTGTTTTAACTCACATAGGAACTGTCTGAACCAATCAGCCAATCGGATTGAACTTGAATCTGATTGGCTGATTCAATCAGTCAATCAGATTTTTCTACCTTAATTCTGATTGGCTGATAGAATCCTATCAGCCAATCGGAATTCGACGGACGCCATCTTGGATGACATAATTTAAAGGTACCTCATTCGTCGTTAGTCCGTCGGCCTGGATGGAAGAAAGAAGATTGAAAATTCCGGTTGCTTGAAGACATCGCCGCTTGGATGAAGACATCGGCTGGATGGAAGAAGACTTTGCCGCCACTTGGATGAAGACATTACCGGGATGAAGGCTTCTTCTTTGCCGCTTGGATGAAGACATCGCCTGGATCGCATGAGGAGTTCGGCCCGGCTGGGTGAAGACAAGGTAGGGAGATCTTCAGGGGGTAGTGTTAGGTTTTTTTAAGGGGGGTTTGGGTGGGTTTAGAATAGGGGTATGTGGGTGGTGAGTTGTAATGTTGGGGGGGTGTTGTGTTCTTTTTTTTTACAGGCAAAAGAGCTGTTAACTTGGGGTAAATACCCCGCAAAAAGCCCTTTTAAGGGCTGGTACAGAGCTGGGTATTTTATAATTTAGAATAGGGTAGGGAATTTTTTATTTTGGGGGGCTTTATTATTTTATTAGGGGGCTTAGAATAGGTGTAATTAGCTTAAAATTGCTGTAATCTTTTTTTTTTTTTGTAATTTAGTTTAGTTTATTTAATTGTATTTTTAGATAGATATTTGTAGTTTATTTAATTTATTGATAGTGTAGGTGTATTTGTAACTTAGGTTAGGATTTATTTTACAGGTAATTGGGTAATTATTTTAACTAGGTAGCTATTAAATAGTTAATAACTATTTAATAGCTATTATACCTAGTTAAACTAATTAACAATTTACCTGTAAAATAAATATAAACCCTAACATAGCTACAATGTAATTATTAATTATATTGTAGCTATCTTAGGGTTTATTTTATAGGTAAGTATTTAGATTTAAATAGGAATATTTTAGCTTATAATATGAATTAGATTTATTTAATAAGAATTTAGTTAGGGGTGTAAGGGTTAGATAGAGTTAATATAGTTAATATAAATACTATAGTAACTATATTAACTATATTAACCCTAATATAATTAGGGTTAATATAGTTAATATATATAATGTAATAACTATATTAACTATAATATACTTAGGGTTAATATAGATAATATAGCTGGCGGCGGGGTAGGTAGATTAAATTAGGGGTTAATAATTTTAATATAGATGGCGGCGGTGTAAGGGGCTTACATTAGGGGTTAAAACTATTAATATAGGTGGCGGCGGTGTAGGGAGGGCAGGTTATAGGGCAAAAGAGCTGTTTACTTTGGGGCAAAGCCCCGCAAAAGGCCCTTTTAAGGGCTGGTAATAGAGATAATTATTTTAGGGTGATTAGATTAGGGGTTAATATAGATACTATAGCTGGCGGCGGGGTAGGGGGATTAGATACTGGTTAATATAGTTTAATATAGCTGGCGGCGGGGTAGGAGCTCACATTAGGGGGTAGGTAACATAGATGGCGGCGGTGTTAGGGCTCACTTTAGGGGGTTAAAGATTTAATATAGCTGGCGGCGGAGTCCGGGAGCGGCGGTTTAGGGGTTAATAACTTTATTAGGTGGCGGCGGGGTCTGGGAGCGGCGGTTTAGGGGTTAATACATTTTTTTTATTGTTAGGATAGTGAGGGGGGATAGCGGATAGAGGGTTAGACGTGTCGGGCTATGTTTAGGAGGCGTGTTAGACAGTTACGGGAGATTTAGACTTTAGTCAGGTTTTGTAGGTGCCGGCAGTTTCTAAAGTGCCGTAAGTCACTGGCAACTCCAGAAATCTGTACTTACGCAGATTTCTGGACATCGCTACTTTGTCAGACTTACGCCAGTTTAGCATCTGACGGCGCTGTATATTGGATAGCTCGAGTTGCGAGCCGAAACTGCGGGTGACGCGGGTTCCCTCGCTTGCGCCGCAAACTACGCCGTATATCGGATAGCGCCCCTGTATTTTGCACTAATACTCCTTATTCAGAATGATAAACGGATTCACATACAGATGATGGATTTCAAAAACTTCTAGAAAAACTTCAAATTGAAGCAGAAGATTCACATGCAGGATGCCTAACTAAGGGCCAGATTACAAATGGAGCACAAACGTTTGCACACAAGCAATATCGGGTTTTCACAATCGTTTGCACTCAAGTTAAATTGCAATCATATTACGAGTTGAAAGTAAATGCAATCGCTTGAGCGCAATTGTGATTTGCGCTACAATGATTACTTCAGAGCTGTGGTTAACTGTTTCGCAAAAATAAAAAGTTTCACAAAATGCATCAAAAAATACATTACAAAATACAGTTACACTCATAATAACACCATCTAATAAAAATTATTAAATAAGAATATTGCACACAAAAGTTAAAAGTGCGCAAAGAAATGAAGCCTCAGGTGTTAAAAAAACAAGCAAAGAGTTATAACAGAGATACATACATGTACATGTCTAAAGATGGATATGTATATATATATATATATATATATATATATATATATATATATATATATGTATACATATGTATTTATGTGTATATGTGTACAGTATATATGAATTTACAGACATATATAGACATATAAACACATAAATACATATGTATACAAAAATAGACATATATATATATATATATATATACTGTATATACTGTATATATGTATATATATATATATATATATATATATATATATATATATATATATACTAGTTGATAGGCCTGCCAGAGGGCAGTCTATTTGTTAAAAATGCAACCCCCAAGCTACAAAAAATAAAAAAGTAAAAATACAGAAAAAAAAATAAACAAAGTTGTCCAAAATAATAAAATTAAACCTAAACTAATACCCCTATAAAAATAACCCCCCCCCCAAAAAAAACACCCCCTAATCAAATAAACTACTAATAGCCCTTAAAAAAGGCTTTTGTAGGGCATTGTCCTAAAGAAATCAGCTTTTACATTAAAAATAAACAAAGTCCCCCCTAACAGTAAAAACCCCCACCCACCAAAACCCCCAAAATAAAAAACCTATCACTAATAAACCTAAACTACCCATTGCCCCTAAAGGGGCATTTGCATGGGCATTACCCTTAAAAGGGTAATCAGCTCTTTTTCACTGCCCTTAAAAGGGCATTCAGCTCTTTTTGAAATTGCCCAATGAACCCTAATCTAAAAAAAACCTAACACTAAAGCTCCAAATAGGTACTCACGGTTTCAGAAGTCAGATGGAGAAGGTCTTCTTCCAGACGGGTCCATCATCTTCATCCACAGTGAAGGCGGCACGATGTTGTGGTTGACAGATTTAGGGGTTAATTATTTTATTGTTTTTTTTTTTCTTAATACTTCGTACGGGCGGTTCGTTTTTTTAAAAAAAAATACTTATTGCGGGCGGTTATTTTTTTTTTTTAAATACTTATTGCAGACGAGTATTTATTTTTTTTGTAATGCTCCGTTTGCCCTCACTGCATCCCGGTGGATTCAAAAAATGACAGGGTGGTGAAAGAATTCACCTGCGGTGGATTCTTTCACCACCCTGCCATTTTCAGAATCCACCTGAATGCAGCTTCAATTGAATTCTTTTGTTGGCTGCCTCGCGCTGCCAACATTCCTTTGAGGATGCGTGCGCAACTTCCGACGGCGACAGACGCGATTATAGTGTGTGTATATATATATATGTGTATATATATATATATATATATATATATATATATATACACAAAGAGAAGTGCACTCACAGGAACGAACAACTGGCTCAATACCATCGTTAGCCTGTTCTATTGTGATTTACCACCTGGGTGCAGCTTTTGAGCCCAGTAATGCTTTTCACAGAGTAGAACTATCCTGTAGTATATCAGTCCGATCCTGCCTATTATGGTCAGTCCAGCACCAAAATACCAGGCAATTTCTCTCTGAACAAGGAACGCAGCAACCCCAGATGATCGTTTTGGCTTTCATTGGGCCTAAACATGGTAAACATAGCTGATGTGCCTTCTCTGAAGCACCACTCCTACTAACTTGGGACATTTGATAAAGATGCCAGTACAGCATCGAAACGTCATGCCTACCCCCTTTTTTTAACCCTTTGATCATTAAAAGTTAATTTTTATTTTTATAAGTCCATTGAGTGCTGTCTTTTTTGGATCTGTATATATATATATATATATATATATATATATATACAGAGAGATGTGCACTCGCAGGAACGAACAACTGTCTAAATACCATTTGAGCCTAGTAATGCTTTTCACAGAGTAGAACTATACTGTAGTATATTAGTCCGATCCTGCCTATTACGGTCAGTCCAGCGCCGAAATACCAGGCAATTCCTCTCTGAACAAGGAACGCAGCAACCCCAGATGATCGTTTCGGCCTTCATTGGGCCTAATCAGTGAGGTGTAGCCATATTCCTCTAAGCACACTGAGCAAAGAGTCCACCTCTGGTTGCACCTTTTTCCCATAGGGAGACTAAATACATAGAGAGAGAAGTGCACTCAGAGGAACGAACAACTGGCTCAATGCCATTTTTAGCCTGTTCTATGGCGATTTACCACCTGGGTGCAACTTTTTAGCCCAGTAATGCTTTTCACAGAGTAGAACTTTCCTGTAGTATATCAGTCCAATCCTGCCTATTACGGACAGTCCAGCGCTGAAATACCAGGCAAGTCCACGTCTGGTTGCCCCTTTTTCCCATAGGGAGACTAAATACATACAGAGAGAGGTGAACAAGAATGAACAACTGTCTCAATATCATAGTTAGCCTGTTCTATGTTATTGCCCATATATATATATATATATATATATATATATATATATATATATATATATATATGTATATATATATATATATAGAAAAGGACATTGGAGCCCTTTGCTTTCAAATAGATGAAAACATGAAAAAACATATTTATGCAATATTAATATTTAAGTATTATACTGTGCATTTACTGTAAATATTTCACATTCCAATGTTCTGCACATAGCAGAATATGTTCTATGTATTTATAAATAGACATTTCTATATATATATGTATATATCTATACCTATATATAATCATGTATATGTATATGGGTATTGATATATATTGTATCAAAATACCATCAGATATATGTAGAAATATTTATTTATGAACAAACATAACATATTCATCTATGTGAAGAACATTGGAATGTGAAATATTCATATTTTCATGTTGGGTTAGGGCACATGAGAATATGCATTCGGGTTAGCGTGCAAGTGTTTTTTTTTTCCTTCTTTTTTCTCAATTGACTTCTATGGGGGGGAATAGGTAATCTTGCGAACGATATTCTAAGTTTGTATTTTTCAACGCGTCAGGTTAGCACGCGAGCGGTAACTTTTTACTTCCAACCTGTAATAAGAGCACAACCTGACACGCACAAAAAGTTCACTTCTAGCGCAGTTTATACATTATTTGAGAATCAAAGTAATTCTTATGAATTTTCTCCCCAAACCAGATTTACATAACCCCTACTATTGCCATTATCTGTTACACAATTGACAACTTTTAGAGCACTGAGATAGTTACCACACATGCATCATACATCCTTGAAAATATATTTAAAAAAAGATCATTTTCTGGATTAGAAATGCTTATTATTTATACATGCTAAAGTAGAATAATGTGTTATAAAACCATGTTCTTCTTTGCCTCATAATAAAAGTTATTTTGGACATTCTACACAGAATATTTGTGAAATTTCTCTCCACAAAGCGTTGAGCTGTTAACTCCAACATCTTTACCTCTAATGCTGCATCATCAGCCACAGAAGATTTATTTCACTGGATATCACATTGCAGAGTCTCTCATTAAACAAAATAATAGTTCTGTTATGATTTCTTTTTAATTTGAAATAGAAGGTGTTACAGGCACATAATTTGTTCATGTTTATAATGCTATATAGCTTAGCTATTAGGGAGTTTATCAATAAGGCTGCCAGACTGTTTGGTATGATATAATGTTTATGTATATGCAAGCATGATTAAAGTATTGTAACTCTGCTATTTTGGATTAATATTTTTATAATTTGTTATTGCATTTATTTAGCAATAAAACATTTTTATTTTTGTAATATAATACTGCATATTTGTAACAATAAAATACATATTTTTTTAGATATTTTTCTCTCACGCCTTTATATATGTATATATATATATATCTCTATATATATCTATATATATATATATATATATATATATATATATATAGATATAGATAGATAGATAGATAGATAGATATATAAACGGTAACATCCATTTCTCCATTATTTAATGTGAATTGCAGGATATTTATCATTTTTCAAAGTGTCTTTCTAATAAGTAAGAGTTCTCTACTTTCTAAATTCAGTGCTGTTTAACAACTCTAGGGATTAATTTGCCATTTTGTTTCAGAAGAAATTGGAGCAATAAATAAAATGCTAAAGTGCTTTCCTCAATGGGAAAGCATACTCTTGAAAGCATAGCATGTTTTCCTGGATGGAGAACTAATTCACAGCACAGAGCATGCCACTGGAATATAAAGTAGGAATACAATTCCAACGGCCTCTACACAAATCACTTGTATGATATGATAGTCATACATGTAATTACATTAGCATTTGCCAGCAGGAGACCAGGACTATATTCACGTCAATAGCTTATGTTCCAACAAAGTTCAAATCTAATCAAGCATTATTTTAGCTCAAAATATTTTGTATTAGTCAGAGGCTGAGATTAGGGTAGTCTTTGCTTTTATGAGAAAAATCTAATATGTTTAGGAAGAAATGGACTGAAATATCCATTCTCTCCACTATTACTGCATAATGATTTCACAGGAAAAATATATATTCCTTTGTTCAAGGGGGCTATGTGATCACTATTCGTCATTGTGGCACTGAATAACAGAGACTTATATTTTCTAAATCCATGCTCATAAGAGCCCAGTTAATTTAGAGTCCAGTATTAAGATATGCACGCACCTGTTAGGTCAGCCTTTTACATGCTAAAGAAACCGCCTGATTTATTTTGATCAAGTGTTAATAGAACAAATTACCTGAATAGATCAGTGACTAAATAATTAACAAGTAGAAAATAGACCATGACCTAGCTCAAATCAAATTATACAATGTTGAAAGTTACATAGGTTGCACTGAACTGTCATTTTGTTATAATATTTATTTACTAGAATAAAATAAATGTGTATTATAAATAGGAAGAAAATTAGAAAATTGCTATAAATCTAAAATTCCAAGACATATTAACCATGCAGTCAACACTTCCTTATTGCTTGTTATACTAAATCTATACAGATTCAGAGATTGAGTATTTGATATCCATATAGGGCTATATGACAAGTGAAGCGCAAAAATGTTAGCAATAGTAAGCGCTCAAGTTAAATCCATACCGCTAGATTTGGAGTTTTGTCGGTAACGACCTGAAAAACTAACGCCGGCTTTTTTCTGGCCGCACCATAAAAATAACTCTGGTATTGAGAGTCCACATAAAGGCTGCGTTAGGCTCCAAAAAAGGAGCGTAGAGCATTTTTAACGCAGCTTCAACTCTCAATACCAGAGTTGCTTACGCAAGCGGCCAGCCTCAAAAACGTGCTTGTGCACGATTCCCCCATAGGAAACAATGGGGCTGTTTGAGCTGAAAAAAAACCTAACACCTGCAAAAAAGCCGCGTTCAGCTCTTAACGCAGCCCCATTGTTTGCTATGGGGAAACACTTCCTACGTCTGCACCTAACACCCTAACATGTACCCCGAGTCTAAACACCCCTAACCATACACTTATTAACCCCTAATCTGCCGCCCCCGCTATCGCTGACACCTGCATTTTATTTTTAACCCCTAATCTGCCGCTCCGTAAACCGCCGCTACTTACATTATCCCTATGTACCCTTAATCTGCTGCCCCTAACACCGCCGACCCCTATATTATATTTATTAACCCCTAATCTGCCCCCCTCAACGTCGTCTCCACCTGCCTACACTTATTAACCCCTAATCAGCCGAGCGGACCTGAGCGCTACTATAATAAAGTTATTAACCCCTAATCCACCTCATTAACCCTATAATAAATAGTATTAACCCCTAATCTGCCCTCCCTAACATCGCCGACACCTAACTTCAATTATTAACCCCTAATCTGCCGACTGGAGCTCACCGCTACTCTAATAAATGTATTAACCCCTAAAGCTAAGTCTAACCCTAACACTAACACCCCCCTAAGTTAAATATAATTTAAATCTAACGAAATTAATTAACTCTTATTAAATAAATTATTCCTATTTAAAGCTAAATACTTACCTGTAAAATAAATCCTAATATAGCTACAATATAAATTATAATTATATTATAGCTATTTTAGGATTAATATTTATTTTACAGGTAACTTTGTATTTATTTTAACCAGGTACAATAGCTATTAAATAGTTAAGAACTATTTAATAGCTAAAATAGTTAAAATAATTACAAATTTACCTGTAAAAGAAATCCTAACCTAAGTTACAATTAAACCTACCACTAGACTATCAATAAATTAATTAAATAAACTACCTACAATTACCTACAATTAACCTAACACTACACTATCAATAAATTAATTAAATACAATTGCTACAAATAAATACAATTAAATAAACTAGCTAAAGTACAAAAAATAAAAAAGAACTAAGTTACAAAAAATAAAAAAATATTTACAAACATAAGAAAAATATTACTACAATTTTAAACTAATTACACCTACTCTAAGCCCCCTAATAAAATAACAAAGCCCCCCAAAATAACAAAATGCCCTACCCTATTCTAAATAACTAAAGTTCAAAGCTCTTTTACCTTACCAGCTCTGAACAGGGCCCTTTGCGGGGCATGCCCCAAGAAATACAGCTCTTTTGCCTGTAAAAAAAAACATACAATACCCAAGCCCCCCAACATTACAACCCACCACCCACATACCCCTAATCTAACCCAAACCCCCCTTAAATAAACCTAATACTAAGCCCCTGAAGATCATCCTACCTTGTCTTCACCTCACAGGGTATCACACCAATCCATCCAGAAGAGCTCCTCCGATGTCCTGATCCAAGCCCAAGCGGGGGGCTGAAGAGGTCCATTATCCGGCTGAAGTCTTCATCCAAGCGGGGCAGAAGAGGTCTTCCATCCGATTGAAGTCTTCATCCAAGCGGCATCCATCCGGAGCGAAGCGGCAGCATCCTGAAGACCTCCACCGCGGAACATCCATCCTGGCCGACGACTGAACGACGAATGACGGTTCCTTTAAATGACGTCATCCAAGATGGCGTCCCTCGAATTCCGATTGGCTGATAGGATTCTATCAGCCAATCGGAATTAAGGTAGGAATATTCTGATTTTCTGATGGAATCAGCCAATCAGAATCAAGTTCAATCCGATTGGCTGATCCAATCAGCCAATCAGATTGAGCTCGCATTCTATTGGCTGTTCCGATCAGCCAATAGAATGCAAGCTCAATCTGATTGGCTGATCGGATCAGCCAATCGGATTGAACTTGATTCTGATTGGCTGATTCCAAAATTGTTGTAATATTTTTCTTATGTTTGTAAATATTTTTTTATTTTTTGTAACTTAGTTCTTTTTTATTTTTTTATTTTTTGTACTTTAGCTAGTTTATTTAATTGTATTTATTTGTAGCAATTGTATTTAATTAATTTATTGATAGTGTAGTGTTAGGTTAATTGTAGGTAATTGTAGGTAGTTTATTTAATTAATTTATTGATAGTCTAGTGTTAGGTTTAATTGTAACTTAGGTTAGGATTTCTTTTACAGGTAAATTTGTAATTATTTTAACTATTTTAGCTATTAAATAGTTCTTAACTATTTAATAGCTATTGTACCTGGTTAAAATAAATACAAAGTTACCTGTAAAATAAATATTAATCCTAAAATAGCTATAATATAATTATAATTTATATTATAGCTATATTAGGGTTTATTTTACAGGTAAGTATTTAGCTTTAAATAGGAATAATTTATTTAATAAGAGTTAATTAATTTAGTTAGATTTAAATTATATTTAATTTAGGGGGGTGTTAGTGTTAGGGTTAGACTTAGCTTTAGGGGTTAATACATTTATTAGAATAGCGGTGAGCTCCGGTCGGCAGATTAGGGGTTAATAATTGAAGTTAGGTGTCGGCGATGTTAGGGAGGGCAGATTAGGGGTTAATACTATTTATTATAGGGTTAGTGAGGCGGATTAGGGGTTAATAACTTTATTATAGTAGCGCTCAGGTCCGGTTGGCAGATTAGGGGTTAATAAGTGTAGGCAGGTGGAGGCGACGTTGAGGGGGGCAGATTAGGGGTTAATAAATATAATATAGGGGTCGGCGGTGTTAGGGGCAGCAGATTAGGGGTACATAAGGATAACGTAGGTGGCGGCGCTTTGCGGTCGGCAGATTAGGGGTTAATAAGTGTAGGTAGGTGGAGGCGACGTTGTGGGGGGCAGGTTAGGGGTTAATAAATATAATACAGGGGTCGGCGGTGTTAGGGGCAGCAGATTAGGGGTACATAAGGATAACGTAGGTGGCGGTCGGCAGATTAGGGGTTAAAAAAATTTATTCGAGTGTCGGCGATGTGGGGGGACCTCGGTTTAGGGGTACATAGGTAGTTTATGGGTGTTAGTGTACTTAAGAGTACAGTAGTTAAGAGCTTTATGAACCGGCGTTAGCCCAGAAAGCTCTTAACTACTGACTTTTTTCCTGCGGCTGGAGTTTTGTCGTTAGATGTCTAACGCTCACTTCAGAAACGACTCTAAATACCGGAGTTAGAAAGATCCCATTGAAAAGATAGGATACGCAATTTACGTAAGGGGATCTGCGGTATGGAAAAGTCGCGGCTGAAAAGTGAGCGTTAGACCCTATTTTGAGTGACTCCAAATACCGGCGGTAGCCTAAAACCAGCGTTAGGAGCCTCTAACGCTGGTTTTCACGGCTAACGCCAAACTCCAAATCTAGGTGATAGTGTTCCTGTTCTTGACATAATAATAGTTGAAAGTAAAAAGTTTTCACTCTAGCAAAAACCTCAGATGGGCTAATATATGGAGGTTGGATAGCGTGGCTGTGCTAACTCCATTAACACATAGGGCGCCATGTACTAAGCTTCGAAGTGACCGTCCGACTGTATTTCCGCGTCAAAATTCGCTCACGATCTGCTTCTCGTATGTACCAATCTGCGATCGGGTCGAAAAACCACTATTTTCCTCAGCTATCATAATTTTACGCAACTGATCGTTCCGAAGCCTTTTTCCACTTACTACATGTTCGATAGCACGTAAATTCGCTGTAATCGGAAATTATGAATGTTACAACTAATCCGCCCGCTCCAACTTTCACTGTAACTTCGCGTGATTTGCTTCGCGACCATTTAGGTAGCAAATACAATAGAAAACTATAGGGGGTATTAACCGGACGCCAGGTAGAAGTACTTAAGTGAAAGGACTAGACTACTATTGTATCATTATTGGTTTTTGGATCACTGAATGAAGATGGAGACACTTTTACACATGTTTCTTTTCCGATTGATTCAATTACGAGGAAGAAGGGCTATACAGGCACCGGTTGACAACAATGGATTGCAAAGAAGGAGAGGTAGAAGAATCCGAGTCCCTAGAGTTTTCCTTCCACGTATGGGTTTGGAAAGCATTTCTGATCGGGAGATTATCCAGAGATTCCGTTTAGACAGAGAAGCTATTATGGAACTTTACAATGAAATAGCAGAATACCTGGAACCTATGACAGCGCGTTCACAAGCCATACCCGGACTATTAAAACTGTTGGCAGCCTTACATTTTTTTGCCACCGGTTCATTCCAAGAAAATGCACATTCTTATACATGTCAGCAGCCAGACGTTGCCGCTTGTCTGACGATTGTGACACCTAGATAGTCACGTGGGTAGAGAACTAAACCAATCAGGTCGCAGACTGCTTCTTAACTTTGCTCTTTCGTGCCGAACGAAGCTTCAAAGTTATCAATAATCCGATTGTCTTCGACACACAGTAGACGCGAAATTTAACGGATTGGTTTTTAGTACATTCATGTAACGAAGTTCCATCCGCATGGTGCGAATGCCGGCGGGTTAATTCGATACGTTATTTGTGAAAAAATTGACGCCTTAGTACATGGCGTCCATAGATGTTTAAGCCAAATGTGCTAAAGCTGAAGATGCATTAAGGAATAACTGAAATAGCATTATTCTTTACTCTAAAGAAAATGTTATGTTTAATTTGAAATAAATAAATATATAAATATGAATTTAATTTTGTATTTCTATTCTAAAAACAAAAAAATGGTGTTACCATTATTTTAAAGTGCCAGAAACACAACCCTATAAGGGGACAAAAAGGAGGTGCCCTATTGTGTGTAATTTATAAGGAACAGAAGGTGATGCTACAGCAGATCTTATACTCACAAGAGCACAAACACACCCATGTCCTGGTTGGAGAATACTGAAACAATTGGCAGCAGTTCAGCATGCTGGCTATCTGGCAAAAGAAGGCTTCGCAATAGGATATTCCACTTCTTAGCTTTGCAGTAAGCAAACTACACGAGCCGATAAAGGGCCAAATTACAAGTGGTGCGCTAACAGTTACGTGCATGTAAAATGGGGTTTATCCTGTCTGTGCAGGTCGGGTGTAGTACTTGTAGTGCAAGTTGAGAGTAAACACGATCACTTGAGCGCAATAGAAGTTAATGCTCATCGGGATAGCGCATCCTCAGAGCAAACACTATAATAAAAATATTAACCCCTAATCAGCCACTCCGGACATCGTCGCCACTTAAAAAATGTATTAAACCTTATTCCGCCGCTCCCTGACATCGTCGCCACTAGAATAAAATTATTAACCGCTAAACCACCGCCCACCTGCATAAAAAACAATATTTAAATATAATTAACCCCTAATCTGCATCTGCCCTCCGCCCACTCCGCCGCTATAATAAACCTATTAACCCCTAAACCTAACCCTAACACCCCTAACTTAAAGGGAACCACAACACTTGCTTCAAATGTTCTAAACTAACTTTTTGTAATTGTGCAAAATAAACTATCAATTATTTATGCTGTCTTTTCATATTTTCATTATGTTGTAGAAAAACAGCTTTATAATTTAAAGTTTAATCAACAGCCTAGCACTTACTATGTCTGCTGCCATATTGTAAAGCGCGTCTTCAACATTAGTAGGTCATGTGACTCACACGGTACCTTCTATTTCTAACACTGAGGAAGCAGAGTGAGGACTGCAGTTTCTGAGAACGGCTTCAGGCACTGCTATATTTATAACTAGCAAGAGCAGGGAAGGAAGCAGAGAAGGGGAGGGAGACTCAGGGCTCCTGAGACTGTAAGTAACGTAGATAAATGCAGAAGTATCTGGTTACAATTATATCTGCAGTAGGAGTTTGCTTTCTGTCTCTGGAGCTTTTCTTCCCCTGTGCATTCCTCTCCCCCTCTCACTTCCTTCCCTGCTCTTGGTATTTATGATTATAGCAGTGACTGAGGCCGTTCTTAGAAGACACTGCAGTGATCCCTCTGCTTCCTCAGCGTTAGTAATAGAAAAAGGTGCCGTTTTAGTCACATGACCCACTGTAGTGGAAAGTACTTTACAATATGGCAGCAGGCATAGCAGATTGTAGGCTGCAGATCATCATTAAAATTATAAAGCTGCTTTCTGCAACAGAATGCAGTAAGATAAAGACTGCATGCAGAATTGTAGTTGGTTTATTTTGCATAATCAGAGAAAGTTTGTTAAAAACCTTTCAAGCAGGTGTTGTGGTTCCCTTTAAATATAATTAAAATAAATCTAAAAAAAACCTACTATTAATAACTAAATAATTCCTATTTAAAACTAAATACTTACCTATAAAATAAACCCTATACTAGCTACAATATAACTAATAGTTACATTGTAGCTATCTTAGGTTTTATTTTTATTTCACAGCTAAGTTTGTATTATTTTAACTAGGTAGATTAGTTAGTAAATAGTTAACTATTTACTAGCTACCTAGTTAAAATAAAGACAAATTTACCTGTAAAATAAAACCTAACCTGCCTTACACTAACACCTAACATTACAATACAATTAAATAAATCAAATTTAAAAAATACATTTATCTAAATTAAAAAAAATAATAAACACTAAATTACACAAAATAAAAAAAGAAATGATCAAAAATAAAAACGAATTACTCCTAATCTAATAGCCCTATCAAAATAAAAAAGCCCCCCACAATATAAAAAACCCTAGCCTACACTAAACTGTCAATAGCCCTTAAAAGGGCCTTTTGCGGGGCATTGCCCCAAAGAAATCAGCTTTTTTACCTGTGAAAAAAATACAAACAACCCCCCAACAATAAAACCCACCACCCACACAACCAACCCCCCCAAAATAAAATCCCATCTAAATAAACATAAGATCCCCATTGCCCTGAAAAGGGCATTTGGATGGGCATTGCCCTTAAAAGGGCAATTTAGCTCTTTTACATTGCCCAAAAGCCTAAGCTAAAAATAAAACCCACCCAATAAACACTTAAAAAAAACTAACACTGACCTCCGAAGATCCACTTACAGTTTTTGAAGACCGGACATCCACCCTCATCCAGCCGGCGAAGTCTTCATCCAAGCGGCAAGAAGTCGTCAACGAAGCCGGGAGAAGTCTTCATCCAAGCGGCAAGAAGTCATCAACGAAGCTGGGAGAAGTCTTCATCCAAGCGGCAAGAAGTCATCATACAGGCGGGCAGAAGTCTTCATCCAGACGGCATCTTCTATCTTCATCTTTCCGGTACGGAGCGGGTCCATTTTTAAGACATCCAGCGCGTAGCATCTTCTTCATATGGTCCCAGCTGTACACTGAAGGTTCCCTTTAAGGGACGTCATCCAAGATGATGTCCCTTGAATTCCGATTGGCTGATAGAATTCTATTAGCCAATAGGAATTAAAGGGTAAAAAATCCTATTGGCTGATTGGAACAGCCAATAGAATGAGAGCTCAATCCCATTGGCTTATTTGGTCAGCCAATAGGATTGCAGCTCAATCCTATTGGCTGATTGGATCAGCCAATATGATTAAAGCTCAATTCTATTGGCTGATTGCATCAGCCAATAGGATTTTTTACCCTTTAATTCCTATTGGCTGATAGAATTCTATCGGCCAATTGGAATTTAAGGGACACCATCTTGGATGACGTCCCTTAAAGGGAACCTTCAGTGTACGGTTGGGACTGTATGAAGAGGATGTGCTGGATATCTTGAAGATAGAAGATGTCGTCTGGAGACTTCTTCCTGCCTGGATGAAGATTTCTTGCCGCTTGGATGAAGACTTCTCCCGGCTTCGTTGATGACTTCTTGCCACTTGGATGAAGACTTCTCCCGGCTTCGTTGAGGAATTCTTACCGCTTGGATGAAGACTTCTCCCAGCTTCGTTGAGGACTTCTTGCCGCTTGGATGAAGACTTCTCCCGGCTTTGTAGACGACTTCTTGCTGCTTGGATGAAGACTTCGACGGCTGTATGAGGATGGATGTCCGGTCTTCAAAAACTGTAAGTGGATCTTCAGGCGTTAGTGTTTATTAGGTAATGCCCATCCAAATGCCCAATGGGGAGCTTAAGTTTATTTAGATAGGATTTTATTTGGGGGGTTGGTTGTGTGGGTGGTGAGTTTTACTGTTGGGGGATTGTTTGTATTTTTTTTTTACAGGTAAAAGAGCTGATTTCTTTGGGGCAATGCCCAGCAAAAGGCCCTTTTAACCCCTTAGTGACCAGAGCACTTTTCCATTTGTTGACCGTTTGGGACCAAGGCTATTTTTACATTTCTGCGGTGTTTGTGTTTAGCTGTAATTTTCCTCTTACTCATTTACTGTACCCACACATATTATATACCGTTTTTCTCGCCATTAAATGGACTTTCTAAAGATACCATTATTTTCATCATATCTTATAATTTACTATTAAAAAAATTATAAAATATGAGGAATAAATGAAAAAAACCCAATTTTTTCAAACTTTGACCCCCAAAATCTGTTGCACATCTACAACCACCAAAAAACACCCATGCTAAATAGTTTCTAAATTTTGTCCTGAGTTTAGAAATACCCAATGTTTACATGTTCTTTGCTTTTTTTGCAAGTTATAGGGCACTAAATAAAAGTAGCACTTTGCTATTTCCAAACCACTTTTTTTCAGAATTAGCGCTAGTTACATTGGGACACTGATATCTGTCAGGAATCCCTGAATATCCTTTAACATGTATATATATATATATTTTTAGAAGACATCCCAAAGTATTGATCTAGGCCCATTTTGGTATATTTCATGCCACCATTTCACCGCCAAATGCGATCAAATAAAAAAAAAGTTCACTTTTTCACAAATTTTTTCACAAACTTTAGGTTTCTCACTGAAATTATTTACAAACAGCTTGTGCAATTATTGCACAAATGGTTTTAAATGCTTCTCTGGGATGCCCTTTGTTCAGAAATAGCAGACATATATGGCTTTTACGTTGCTTTTTGGTAATTAGAAGGCCGCTAAATGCCACTGCACACCACACGTGTATTATGCGCAGCAGTGAAGGGGTTAATTAGGCAGCATGTAGGGAGCATGTAGGGTTAATTTTAGCTTTAGTGTAGTGTAGTAAACAACCCCAAGTATTGATCTAGGCCCAGTTTGGTATATTTCATGCCACCATTTCACCGCCAAATGCGATCAAATAAAAAAAAAACTTTAAATATTTCACAATTTTAGGTTTCTCACTGAAATTATTTACAAACAGCTTGTGCAATTATGGCACAAATTGTTGTAAATGCTTCTCTGGGATCCCCTTTGTTCAGAAATAGAAGACATATATGGCTTTGGCGTTGCTTTTTGGTAGTTAGAAGGTCGCTAAATGCCGCTGCGCATCACACGTATATTATGTCTAGCAGTGAAGGAGTTAATTAGGTAGCTTGTAGGGTTAATTTTAGCTTTAGTGTAGAGATCAGCCTCCCACCTGACACATCCCACCCCCTGATCCCTCCCAAACAGCTCCCTTCCCTTCCCTCCCCCACCCCACAATTGTCCCCGCCATCTTAAGTACTGGCAGAAAGTCTGCCAGTACTAAAATAAAAGTTTTTTGGGGGGTTTTAGGTTTTTAAAAAAAAAAAAAAATTCTTCTGCTGTGCAGGACCCCCCTTAGCACCCAACCTCCCTGATACCCCCCCAAACAGCTCTTTAACCCCCCCCCCCTCTGCCTTTATTGGGCACCATATTGGGTACTGGCAGCTGTCTGCCAGTACACAGTTTGAAAAATAATAATGTATTTTTTTTTTTTTATTTTATTAAATATTTTATTTATTTCTGTAGTGTAGCTGCCCCCCCCCTCAACATCCAACCCCCCACCCTCTCCCAGATGCCTTGATGTTAAAATCCCACCCTCCCCAGTCCTCTGTCCCACCCTCCAGATCTACAGCATATTGATGCTGTTTTCATAGACCTCACATGCACGCGCACGCACCCGCACTAGGTCCCTCCTTCCTCCTCCACCAATGACTGCCCACCCGCCTCCCTGGATGAGCTCCCACCCACCAACGATAACGGCCATCGATAGCCGATGCAGAGAGGGCCACAGAGTGGCTCTCTCTGCATCGGATGGCTAAAAACAGTTATTGCAGGATGCCTCAATATTGAGGCATCACTGCAATGACATGAAAGCAGCTGGAAGCTATCAGGATCGCTTCCACTGCTTTCAAAGACCAACGACGTATGGGGTACGTCCTTGGTCATTAACTGCATTTTTTTGCAGGACGTACCCCATACGTCGTTGGTCGTTAAGGGGTTAAGGTCTATTGGCAGTTTAGTGTAGGCTAGGTTTTTTTATTTTGTGGGAGCTTTTTTATTTTGATAGGGCTATTAGATTAAGAGTAATTTGTTTTTATTTTTGATAATTTCTTTTTTTATTTTGTGTAATTTAGTGTTTATTATTTTTTTGTAATTTAGATAAATGATAAATTTTATTGTAATGTTAGGTGTTAGTGTGAGACAGGTTAGGTTTTATTTTACCGGTAAATTTGTCTCTATTTTAACTAGGTAGCTAGTAAATAGTTAACTATTTACTAACTAGACTACCTAGTTAAAATAAATAAAAACTTAGCTGTGAAATAAAAATAAAACCTAAGATAGCTACAATGTAACTATTAGTTATATTGTAGCTAGCGTTGGTTTATTTTACAGGTAAGTATTTAGTTTTAAATAGGAATTATTTAGTTATTAATAGTAGGTTTTATTTAGAATTATTTTAATTATGTTAAAGTTAGGGGTGTTAGGGTTAGGGTTATGTTAGGGATAGACTTAGGTTTAGGGGTTAATATATTTATTTAGTGTTAGTGATGTGTGAGGCCAGAGGTTTAGAGGTTAATAACTTTAGTATAGTGGCGGCAGCGACGTTGGGGGCAGCATATTAGGGGTTAATACATTTATATAGGTGGCAGCGACATTGGTTGCGGCAGATTAGGGGTTAATAAATTTATGTAGGTGGCGGCGACATTGTGGGCGGCAGATTAGGGGTTAATACATTTATGCAGGTGGCAGCGACATTGGGGGCAGCAGAATAGGGGTTAATAAGTATAATGTAGGTGTCGGCAATGTCAGGGGCAGCAGATTAGGGGTGTTTAGACATGGGGTTTATGTTAGGGTGTTAGGTTTAAACATACATTTTCTTTCCCCATAGACATCAATGGGGCTGTGTTACAGCGCTTTACGCTCCGCGATTGCAGGTGTTAGGCTTTATTTTAGCCGGCCCTCCCCATTGATGTCTATGGGGAAATCGTGCACGAGCATGTCAAAGCAGCTCAAAGCAGCGCTTGTATTTGTGTGCAGTATGGAGCTCAACACAGCCATATCGCCCGCAAACGCCGGCTTTTTGCAAACCTGTAATAGCTGCGCTATTAAAGGTGAGCGGTGGAAATAACTTGCAAGTTATTAGTGAGCCAGCCATAACGCAAAACTCGTAATCTGGCTGAATGTTATTTTTTAAGTGCGATTGGAGATTGCCGATCATATTTTGCCTCCGATTATGATGTATATGATTAAAATGCTCAATGTATATACTATTCACTAGAGAACAGAAAACTGATTAATTTAAGGTACTATAAAGTGTTTGTATAAAGATGATAAATTAACAATTTGCAACATTTTATATGAACTGATCTAAGTATATCTAAATACGTGTGCCACTTTGTAGTTTAAGAGTGGGTATAGATTTGTGAGTTGTTCACTGTGGAAGGTAACTTGAGATATTATACACAAAGGGAAAGATTACAAGTGAGGCGCAACAGACTTTGTGCTAGCACAATTGCAATTCCGCAATTCCTTTTTCTCCCACTGATATTACAAGTTGGGAGAAAGAGCAAAACTATCAAACTAAAGTATTAACCCCTAAACTGCCATCCTCCACAACGCAAAATATCTTAATAAACTGTTAACCTCCTGCATCGCAAAATAACTAAATAAAGTATTAACACCTAACCCGCCATCCCCCACAACACAAAGTAATAAACTAACATCTAAACCCCCTAACCTAACACCCCCTAACTTAACCCCAGTAAAAATACCCATAAATTAAATTATCCTAACTACCTCTAAAAAAATAAAAACTTACCTGTAAAATTAAATTAAAACCTAAGCTTGCCCCAAAAAATTACATTACAATTAAAAAACTAACATTACCAAAAAAATAAAAAACCTATCCTTTACAAAAAAACAACAGCCTTACATTTACACAAAACAAAATAACAACATTTACACAAAAAAACCCTACCATTGCAAAAAAATAACAAAACCTACCCTTACAAAAAATAACAAATGAAATTACCAAAATTAAAAAAAAAAATATTCCTATTCTAATACCCCCCCCCAAAAAAAAAAAAAAAACCAACATATACATATATATATGTATAACATTTATACATATATATAAAAGGACCTTTTATAGGGCATTGCCCTAAAGCAAAAAAGCATAAAATAAAACAATTACCCCCCACATTACAACCCCCCAACCCCACAAAATATTAAAAAACAAACTAAAAAAAAACTCACTACCCTTTTCCCCAAAAAGGGCATTTGAATGGGCCTTGCCCTTAAAAATTTTTTAAAAAAAATTAACCTTAAACCCCCCCCACAAAAAAACTACGTCTAACCCCAAAATTGGTACTCACCAATGATGATAACAACATACATTTATTTACACGCTTAAAGGGCCACTAAAGTCAAAGTCAAGTTTCATGTTTCCGATATACTTCTATTATCAAAACATCAACAGTATTTTTATATGCACAATGCCTAAGGCTCCAGCTCATACTGTGCACGTGCAAAAGTGCACAGTATATATGTATATGCAGTTTGTGATTGGCTGTCACATGATACAGGCTTGTCAACATGCAACATGCACAGTATATATGAATACGCATTTTGTGATTGGCTGATGGCTGTCACATAATACAGGCTTTTTGGCAAGCCACAGTCCTTCTAGGAGAATGTCCTATGGACAGACAAAACAAAAGTAGAGCTATTTGGCAAATCACAACAGCTCCATGTTAACAAAAAGAAAAAAAAAAATAAGATTTAAAGAAAATGACACCATCCCTACCATGAAATATAGAGGAGGCTCAGGGATATTTTGGGGTTTTCTGCCATTGGCACTAAGTGCTTAGAATCTTTGCAGTGCGTGATGAAACATACTACGAAGTATCAGAAAGTTGTATCCCTGAAACATACCTCAAAAAGCACCCACGAATGGATGAGATCTGAATCCTATCGAACATATGTGGAAAGAGCTGAATCTTGCAGTTGGACAAAGGCACCCATCAAACATGAGAACTAAAGCAGTTTGCTCAAGAAGAGTAGGCAAAAATATAATTCAAAAAGTGTAGAAATCTTATTCAGAGCAACAGAAAGTGCCTGATTGCAGTTATTGTCTTTAAAAGCTGTGCCATGAAATATTAGAATGAGTAGTTGTCCGTGCCATTCACATTTGTTTTACAGTTTAAAGTAATATGAAAAGTCATAAATCAAAAGTGAAGCTTCTGTTCTATTACATTTGAAATGAAGAATTGTGGATACCATTACTTTTGTAAATTTTTACTTAGTTTAGAGAGAATTTATTCTTGTGAAATCTGGATTTGCATAGATCTTAGGGTCTTGAACTTTCACAAGAAGAAATCCTTCTCCAAAAAGTGCCAAATGCCATGAGCGTCTGCCTTCTTCTGCATTAGGATCCTAAAGAAGTCTAATGTAGACCATACGTAAACCCATAGAAGTATATATTTCCTAGAAGTCTGCACTCTGCAGCACAACTTATAACACATTTCACAAAAAGGTTTACATCCATTGAAATACTTGTCCATAAATCAGACAATTGGCTTTAAAACTAGTGTTTTACATGATTTTTTTTCTTCATGTTCCAAATTCTCAAAGTGGGTTGGTCAACAGAAAATGTCCTGTCTTAATGAGCATTAATAAAGGACAAATAAATATGATAAATTAAAAAAAAATGTTATAATATATAGATCTTGTATTTTAACTCCATGGAGCTATGCAAATTATGTCTAGTAATTATTTGACATACTAGGATATAAATTGGTGTAATTAATCATCTTGAGATTATGAAGTAATCAATTGCTTGTATTCCATGTTTTAAGTATTACAATATTAGATACTTTATTTTGTTTTATCATATTCAAAAGTTTTTGTTCTTCTAACAATACAATTAATGAGAACTAAGATTTTATATTAACATTTTATTTATGTTCATTTAAGTAATATCTAAATCTTAATTGTGTTGAGAAATATTATAAACAGTAGCAGAAAGTAAAGTAAATGCATCTATAATTACATTTAAATACCATTTTGAATTTATAAATAACAATTTTAAATAAAAAAATTCATATTCATTTTTTATACTGCTCTACTACTCCTTTTTAATTGCTATTTCCTCTCTTAATTACTATAGTTTTTCACTTTATGACTGTAGATTCTCAGATTAATATCTATGTTCTACCAATATAATTTCAGTATAATACTTTATCCCTAATAAATTACTCTTTATAATATGTTAGCAATGTACTGAAATGTGTACAAAAATTTTTTTTTGCAACTTTGTCCTCCTAATTCAGTGATTGTATATAAGGGCCTGATGAGATAAAGTTCTCATCTCAGATGAGATGATATAAAATAAAGATCCAGTACTGTGAGATTCCTCAAAATATTCTAAGGGTCTGATGATCTAAACCTCAGCTCTGGCGAGATGATGTAATAGTCTCATCAGTACTGCAATGTCCCTCAAAGACTTTTAAAAAAGGCGATTTATTTCCTTGAGAGTTGTTTATCTCTTTATGTAGAGTTCTGGATGTGAAGGAGAGGCACCTACATTGCAAAATAATGCTCAAAAAAGCTCCCAGTTTTTGATAATCAGGCCCTAAAATGGCAGATTTCGCTACACTTCTCCAAGGGGCATTCCCTGCATTTCTGGATGTGAAGGAGAGACAAGCCTGGTGCAATATACCACTGCATGACCTGAGAGTTTTGTTACACTTACACTTTGTGCTTTGTAATTTATATTACTTTAGACATCAAATTAAGTATTGCATTTAAACTTTGCACATTCAATTTTCTATTTTAATGCATATTAGTTATGTATACAGCAGTGTATTTAGTATTGTGATTTTACAAATTATCTGTGTTTCTGTGTAACTTTATTCATGTGTATCCTTTACAAATTACATTGTTCTTTGTATTTATTCTATTTAAAATAAAACTGAAAAACAGCTTCATTTTCCAAGAGAATTTAATTTCTTTCTATGGGCCAGATGATCAAAGATTCTCTAGTTTGCAGGGAAATTATTGTGTATATTTCACAGAGGCTGAACTCACTGAACTCTATATAAAAAAGGGTAGAACCTAGAAGTCCCAGAGAGATGAGAGATGCCTTCCATAGAAAGCAATGAGGCTCTCCGGGGTGCAGAATTTCACAAGGGAGAGTGAAGTTAACAGGAAAACATCTGGGACTTATATAAAATTTCAGTTTAAAGCAAATACAAATTAATCTGGAATGTTTTTACTACAGTTTAACTTGCTTGGACCTCAAGTTTAGCATATATTACTTTTATGTTAGTTAAATAAGTGTATTGTGAATTTTGAGCAAACTTCACCTGCGTATATCTAGCGAGATAAATCAGTGAGATAGCTTATATAAAATGCTTGCAGCATTTCATGAGAATTGTGAGAGAACTTCAGCCATACCCTGGGGACTCCACTACCCCTAGCACTACCACTTTCTGAAGATGTCTGTTTTATTCTACAATAAAGCAAAAGCAAAATGCAATGTAATTTGGAAATAATAAGCAGAAATATACAAAGTATGATCTTAATGTATTAAAGTAACACATAAACTTTCAAAAGATAATCAGAATTTGTAAAATTGCTGCTGCATCAAAATCTTAATACAAAAAAGTCCAAAGCTTAAATGTAATACTATGTAAAGCATCCATTCTGAAGTAATGTAAAATAAAAAACACAAATAAAGTGTAAGTGTAACAAAACTGTCATGTCATGCAGCACTATATTGCACTGGGCTTTTCTCTCCATATACAGAAATACAGAGAACACCCCTTAGAGAAGTATAACAAAGTCTGCCTATCTAGCACCTTGTGAGAGAACTCGCAATGCTGGCAGAGGATTTTAGATAATCCGATCTGAGAGGAGACCTTTATGGGATGCATTTCTCATCTCTCTGGGATTTGTTATTATTATTATCATCGCTTATTTGTAAAGTGCCAACAGATTCTGCAGCACTTTCAGATTCTGCCCTTTAAAGAAATACGCCTAAAATTGGATACCTGGATAATTGGGAAGTATCTGAACCTGGGTATGATCCCTAGAGGACTTAGGGTCAAGAAATTTCCCAACTTTGAAGTGGTCAACAATGAGGACTTTGTAAAAGAATGGAATGATACTTTATCAGACTGCTCGCTTAGACTTATGGGTATTTTAGCAAGATATAAGGCTGAACAATTATTAGCAGTTAGAGGTGAAATAGCCAAATTGCAGTCAGAGTTGAACAACTATAAAGGAATTGATGAATATGGTGAATTTGATAAGATGTTAGCTGAAGTCATAGAAACATCTAGGAAAGAGCTTATACATACTAAACATACAAAATTTTTGAGAGATCAAAGGGATTACCAAGAGAACAAAGTATTCATCTGGTTTAGACCAAGGAGAAATAGGAATAGACACAATATAAAAAATAAAAATAAAAATACCATGGGTGTAAATACTGCCATTAAAGTGATGGTAAAGTCATCTGTTGTGCAGTACATAATCCTTTTTCTTTTACCTTAACTAGCACATCAATGTGCTTATATAAATAAAAAACAATTTATTCACTCTGTAATAATGATTTTATTTCCCCTCTGTAGAGTTTTTTAAACAGCCTCTCTATAATTTTTTCACCGGTGCAGCTTTGATTGACAACGCTTTTAGCCAATCATCAGCTCACCATGCGCCCTATGTAAAATATGAACCGCACGCTCCCGGCATCTACACTAACTCTTTGCTACTTACTGCGCATGCGCACTTCTTACGCTAACTGCGCATTGCCATCTGAGAATACTCAGCTCCTGGTTTTAGCCGATGTAAGTAAACAGTAAATCATTCCTTTCGTAATGATTCACTGTTTGCTTTCATTTCTCCCATCAGCCAGATATTTTTCGATGTCTATATGTTTCAATGTTTGCTTTAATTTCTACCATCAATAATTTCTCTCTTCATATATAAAATAATTGTAAGTATTTTTGGGGCAAAAAATACTTACAATTATTTTATATATGAAGAGAGAAATTATTGATGGTAGAAATTAAAGCAAACATTGAAACATATAGACATCGAAAAATATCTGGCTGATGAGAGAAATGAAAGCAAACAGTGAATCATTACGAAAGGAATGATTTACTGTTTACTTACATCGGCTAAAACCAGGAGCTGAGTATTCTCAGATAGCAATGCGCAGTTAGCGTAAGAAGTGCGCATGCGCAGTAAGTAGCAAAGAGTTAGTGTAGATGCCGGGAGCGTGCGGTTCATATTTTACATAGGGCGCATGGTGAGCTGATGATTGGCTAAAAGCGTTGTCAATCAAAGCTGCACCGGTGAAAAAATTATAGAGAGGCTGTTTAAAAAACTCTACGGAGGGGAAATAAAATCATCATTACAGAGTGAATAAATTGTTTTTTATTTATATAAGCACATCGATGTGCTAGTTAAGGTAAAAGAAAAAGGATAATGTACTGCACAACAGATGACTTTACCATCACTTTAACGCCAATACTAGCAATGACACTATTAATGACACCACAAATGACAAACCTTTATATAAACATAAAAGAAGACAACACAAAAAGAAAAAGGTAACATTTGTGGAGATGGATACAACCGATGATGATGATCAATCATCATGGGCTGCATCCACATCAGGAGAAGACTATTCACTATCTGATTGTGAGCAAGGGCACTCAGAGCAGGACCCTAATGAACCCATTATAACATGTACTAATGTGACTAGAGAGGATATATCAAAAGAAATAAGTCAAGGGGCTAAGCCTAAAGCCACATACAAGAAACAATCAGGGGGTGTTACACATGATAATACAGTTATTAATAAAACCACAGGTAACACCAAAGCAAATGAACAAGTACAGGTTTTTCGGTCGGCCCTGAAGCCACCAACAGGGGGAGGGAAGAACACACACAACAGACAACACAGATATACTCTGAGGGAAAACAAAGCAATGAATCGCCCAAAGTAAATAGTGTGATTAATCTTTCATCTTATCCTCTCAATGATACCGAAATAAAAGTACTCAACTATGGCCTTGGTTTTTGCCCTGACAATAAGTTCAACCTTTTCAATACTATCATTGATGTTAACAGATTCATCAGAAAACTCACACTACGCAAACATTTCAATGCACAAAGTAATGCCCATGGTAACATGACTCCTACACCATTGGAACCATGTTTAGTTCTACCTAATCAAGGAAATACTAGGCCTACATTTTTAGAGGCCTGTGATATAACTACATTGGAGGAACTATACACGGAATCTAATGATCCCAGTCCATATACATCTAGACCTACATTTCCCAGGTTTAAAGAAACCACTCAATTTTATCCCATCCAAAGTAGGGGGCAGGCACTGGAATTATTCCATAAGCGTGTCGCTGAGGATCTTACGACACTACATCAAACAAACAGGACTACTACACATAACTTATCTCTTAGAGAGAAAGAGGCCCTTAGCAAACTTAAAAACAACAAGTCAATAACAATTAAAAATTCAGACAAAGGGGGAAGTGTTGTAGTCTTGAACAAAAATGATTACGTCGCTGAGGCATTAAGGCAACTTGAAGACACTAATACATATTTGACACTAACACATGATCCGGTCAGAAGATTCCAAAAGGAATTGTATGACCTGTTGGACGATGGTGTGAATTGGGGGTTTATGGATAGAGAAACCATGCAATATCTTTATGTGAGCAATCCGGTTACCCCCATTTTTCACCATCTACCCAAAGTCCACAAGGGATTGACTGACACAAAGGGTAGACCTATAGTGTCTGGCATAGGGTCCCTTCTGGAGCCCTTGTCAGAATGGCTTGATGCCATTCTGCAGCCCATTGTAGAAACACTGTACAGTCACATAAAGGATACCACCCATCTTCTACAGATGATAGAGGATACCACATGGTCTCACAAATCCAGTTGGCTAACCATTGATGTGGTGGCCCTCTACTCTAGCATTCCTCAGGATATGGGAATTAATGCCATCAAATATTTTTTGGAACCAATTTATGGTATAGATAGTGATGCTACACTATACATCCTGAGAGTTACTAAATACCTACTTGAGCACAATTATTTCATGTTTGAGGGGGTTTACTATCTGCAGAGACAGGGAACAGCCATGGGGGCGAAGTTCGCCCCCTCCTATGCTAATATCTTTATGGGGTGGCTTGAGAGAGTCTTTGTCTATGCGGATAGTAACCCCTTCAAAAAGCATATCTCCCTTTATAAACGGTTCATAGACGACCTGTTAATAATATGGTCATCGGATAGAGAGGATGCATATCTTTTCTTACAGTACTTGAATGATTGTGACTATGGAGTTCACTTTACCAGTGAATGGAACAAAATATCTATCAATTTTTTGGATGTAACCTTGATAGGTAACCCTAAAACAGGTGTGATTACTTCCAAACTATATAGGAAACCAATATCAGGCAACACACTCTTACACAACAAGAGCTCACACCCCAGGCATGTTTTTAAAGGAATAACTAAAGGGCAACTATTACGTACTAAACGGATATGTAGTTCTGAAAGTGACTACATTGACGAAAGTAAAGGTATGGTTAACAGACTAATCGAAAGGGGGTACCGGCCGGAGATGGTAAGGAACGTGGCTAAGGAAGTGGCTAAGGTTGGGAGGCGGGAGGCCCTGGAACACAGACCAAGAAAGGCTATGGATGATAGAACTATGTTTATCACGAAATATTCAACTGAATATTATGAAATTTGTGCTATCCTAAAAAAATACTTTCCGATACTTAATGGAGACAGGGCATTGAAGGAAGTGATAGATAAGGGTTTTAAATGTGTGTATTCCAAAAATTTAACCCTAGGGAACATTCTATCTCCAACACAATTGCCAACAACTAAACTTTGCAGCTCTTGGCTAGACATTCAGGGAACATATAAATGTGGTGATGGAAGATGTAAAGCCTGTGACTATTTGGTTGAAGGCAAAGAATTCTATTCTTGTACCACACATCAAATATTTGAAACAATAGGTCTCATAAAATGTTCAACATCTTATGTAGTATACCTAATAGAGTGTACACAACATCATCACCAATACATTGGTAGAACGAGTAGGGATGTACGCACCAGAATAAGGGAACACCTAGGCTACATCAAAAACAAAGTGACATGCTCAGCACTTTCCAAACACTTTATAGAAACACATCATTGTAATGTTACCACTTTCAAATGGAGAGCTATTGAAGCTGTTAAAAGACCCCCTAGGGGTGTTGACAAGGATAAGCTTTTAGCCAAGCAAGAGACCTTTTGGATATTTAAATTGAGGACACAAATACCAGAAGGGTATAACTCTGAATTTGACCTAATTAATCATTGGTAGCATGCTTATCATAAATATCAGTTGATTAGAAATATTGTATTTCTAAAAACATATATTTTTAAACTCCTTGGCTTTTGTGTTTCTGTGTCTGGGGCCCTTTGCCACCCTGGGTCCACTTGATGCCCTTTACATGTTTCATTGTCCGCCTGCGGCCGATACCCTTTAATACTGAGATTGGTTATTGTTAATCAACTGTATAAATTCATAAGTCTTTTGTTTACCGAATCAGTTGAATTATGCATATATGTTCGATCTAATTCTGTTCTCTATACATATACACTCATCCTATACATCTACTGGAAAAGAGAATAATACATATGGGGAGACATCTATGTATGTTACAACTATAGTCAGGTATTAACATGTCCTTATTTAGAGTACACACTATTAACCGGGCAGCAGGTTATATAGCCATCTACATGTATAATCACATCATATGGTCTTACAGCAATATAAGATATTTAAATATCCATGTGTTAGGGAAAGTTCTATATGTATGTATATATAAGAGAAGAACTTCTCTGTTATCACCCCTTTGTATACAGAATGTATTGTTCTTACTAAGTATATAATTCTTTTTTTGCTACCAGATACTAATAGGAGTTATAAAGGGGAATAGTACTATGACATTCCTTCCTTTTCTTGGCAAGCAACTTATTATAATATTTTTAAGGATAGTTTCTGTTGAGTGGAGAGGTTGTTTATTTATTTATTTACTTATGTTCTGTATTTGGCTGAAATCTTTGAAATTATATGTACAACAATGCTTTTTCAAATGACTATTCACATGCAAGTTTGATGTCTTGCTTGAGTAGAAAAGTATGTGCTGTTCTGTTTAAAGTGATTATTCATTGTACTCCAAGTGTTAAATGTTGGAAACTCGAATTCCACCCCTTATGTCAATTAACCAATTAGAGAGTAATGAATCCTTTTTAAATCAAGTTTGTTTTATGGTGTGTTAGGTTTACGATTATGGCCACAAGCCGAAACTAGTCAGACCCTGCACCTTGTCTCATGTTTTCCAGCTGCTGGAATTTTAACTATAACGAATAAAGAAGTTTACTTTTATCTACTAGAGGTTGCGCTTCTCTTTGTTTATTGTATGATCTTAATGTATTAAAGTAACACATAAACTTTCAAAAGATAATCAGAATTTGTAAAATTGCTGCTGCATCAAAATCTTAATACAAAATAGTCCAAAGCTTAAATGTAATACTATGTAAAGCATCCATTCTGAAGTAATGTAAAATAAAAAACACAAATAAAGTGTAAGTGTAACAAAACTGTCCTGTCATGCAGCGCTATATTGCACTGGGCTTTTCTCTCCATATACAGAAATACAGAGAGCACCCCTTAGAGAAGTATAACAAAGTCTGCCTATCTAGCACCTTGTGAGAGAACTCGCAATGCTGGCAGAGGATTTTAGATAATCCGATCTGAGAGGAGACCTTTATGGGATGCATTTCTCATCTCTCTGGGATTTGTTATTATTATTATCATCGCTTATTTGTAAAGTGCCAACAGATTCTGCAGCACTTTCAGATTCTGCCCCTTTTCTAATAGCATTCAGTCAGTTCAGCCCCTGTAAAGTTAGTGCTAAAATTTCTCTCCAAGCATGGGAATCTTTTATGATCAGGCCCTAAGGACCCATAGATCTAAAGCTCTCCACTCTGGTGAGATAATCTAAGCAGTCTTTTCAATACTACGAGGTCCCTTAAAAAATGTTAAAAAGGCATTTTAGCTTGTAAGCTGTTTATCTTGCTATGCAGGGTTATGGATGTGAAGAAGAGACACTTAAATTGCAACATAATGCTCCAACCAGCCCCCCCCCCCTTTCCCCCGAGAGATTTTGCTTCGTTTTTGATTATCAATATCAAGTGTTAGGACACAATATTTGTTTATTTCATTTTCAGGCATATTATGATGTCTGATCCTTATTTAAAGATTAGTGTTGGCACATAAATTAGGTAATTTAACACCAGGATAAACAAACATCAGTCTACCATTATAAGGGCTGTAACATATATATTACCAGGATTGCCTGGTATTTTGGGGCTGGACTGTACTGCAAACTCAGGATCAGACTGATATGCTTCAGGAAAGTTCTTCTCTGTGAAAGGCACATGTTGAAGAGGCTGCTTCTTGGGGGGTAACTAGCCATAGAACAAGCTATTATGCTATTGTTCGTTTACAGGTTAAGCGCTTCTCTCTTTTTATTTAAATCTCAACGCTGTCCTGAACATTCAAGGTAGTGCATTTTATATGTCCAGTGAAGGGGGTTTCAATAAAATTAAAGGTAGGGTCAGGTAATAGAATAAGTCCACTGGCAATATATATTTTAAATAAATAAATAAAACACTATATAAATGTATAAGCTAAGCATAGCATATTCATAACATGGGTCTTACTCTTAAGTATTAAGCAAAATAGATTTCCCATTGTTAATATTTTGTTCATTAGAAGATAAAATATGTTGCTTTATACTACATGATTTAGAAGGTTTGCATGATCTGTGCCACTTCTAGATAGATAGATAGATAGATAGATAGATAGATAGATAGATAGATAGATAGACAGACAGGCAGACAGAAGGATGAATAGATGATAGATATATGGATAGATGATGATATATCATAGTGGATAGATAGATAGATAGATAGATAGATAGATAGATAGATAGATAGATAGGATAGATGATAGATAGATAGATAGATAGATAGATAGATAGATAGATAGAGATAGATGATAGACAGACATATAAATAAGGTTTATAATATGCATAATAAAATGTCTACTTTTTAGAAAATATTTCTAAGGACTGTAAATGATTAAAATAAATTCAATTTTGTCTGGGTTTAAACGAATACCACAGTTCTACATTAAAATATAAAGATCTCCTGAATTGTAATTTTAATGCAGTAGGTAAATACATATATTCCATATGGCTTTAAACATTATTATCATGAGGATCAGTAGTATTTATATCATTGACCTTGCTTTGTATTCAGGATGAGTACTTTTATGTGCTGCTCCTACTGGGCTAAGTGCAATTGAATGTAAATGTTTTTTCCATGCTGACACATCATTTAAGATAACAATTTAGATTTTTATGTTCTGCTGTCACATGTTCTTTTAAAGTGTATTAGTTGGAAGAGATGATATATTTTACATTGATTTGTCGTGACACCAGTTTATTTAACAGTTGCTTTTTGTAAAAATAAAAAAGGCAATTCTTTGTCCAATAACTAGATGTAATGAGTCTGACTTTACATAATAAAACAATTTTCTAATGGAGCAAGGAACATATAAGTTAATTAACATACATCCTCAGATTAGAAGTATTTTTAGATCCATACAGTGTAATGTTAACTGTAAAGTACAAATAGTGTAGAGTAAAAATAAATATTACTTACTGTATATATTTTGCAATTCACAACAAAATTACTTTTCATAAGATAGATTGGTTACTACTCTTGATACTCATGAATAGCAAGAAACACATTATGCATCTAATAAATAGACAAGTGCAGTACGATTATAGGGATTTTCTCATCTAAAGCCTTCAAGTCACACTAGCAGAATAATTGAAAGAATAAGCATTAATAAGACCTGTATGTTGGAATGCTTCACCTTGTCAATGTGACAGGGCAATAGAAGTCATGGGCAATCAACAGCAATCAAAGTTCTCAAAAGAGCTGCTCAATAATCCTTATTTGGAAATGTGTTAAAACTCACTGTGTGAGTGGGAGCCAGATAATCAGAGGTAAAGGTATGTTGAGCTGTAGTAGAGTTGTTTTATAGGAACATTGTAACACAATAATTATATACAAATCTATATAAGGAGGCAAAACAAATGTACAAATATAGCATGTCATGAATGAATTAGTAAAATGTAAGAAAAATAAATTTTATATACAGCAAATCTAAACAACAGTAATTCTCAAACTAACTGGAATCCTGGAATGGGACTGTGGAATTTCTATAAAACTTTGACGTAGAGGACCAAGTCAGTGAGGCTAGAATTCATTGTAGTCTGAGAAATGGATCAAAGGAGATTAGGGATAACTTTGAACACCTTGGTAATGTGATTAGATGATGTTGGGTTGACAGGAACCTGTCATTAAAGGTTAACAGTGTTCTTAAGACAAGTTATAACACTATAAAAATGGCATCTACTAAAGCTACCATACGGGGTCAAAATGCTCTTGTGGCGGACATAGCAACCTGCCACAGCAGCTATTATTTATATATTTATGTATAAATATATATATATATATATATATATATATATATATATATATGTCTAGCTATTTATTTAAACATTTATATGCTGTATTTTAGCATACATAAACATGAGTGCTCCTTACTTGATTGTCTGGATGTCCTAGAAACCCAATATCACCTTGGGATAGAGGGCTATGGGCTAAATTACAAGAGCTGCTCTAACGTTAGCATGTGAGGTATAAAAATATAGCGGGCGTGTTTATTGAAAGTTGAAAGTAAACACGATCGCTTGAGCACAATCAAATTTAATGTGCATTGGACTAGCACCACGGAAGATCTGGCATAAAGAGTTAGGGCTAAAATAAAGGTTGCACCAAACACAACATAAATACATTAAAATATACTGTTACTCTCATTTAAACACTATCTTCTAAAAATAATAATTACACAATAATTAATGCGTTTTACTGTATATTTACTGTAAATATTTAACATTCTTCACATACAGGAAAATTAAATTTTTCTTGTAAATACACATTCCTACATATATATCTGTATATACATATACCTGTATATCTATTCCTATATATATATGCTAGTCCTAAAGCCTCTGTACACGGGCCAATTTTTGCAGTACAGCGGTTCCACCCCTTGCTCTCTCTCTATCTCCCCTCTCTTCTGCTCTCTCTCTCCCCCCTCTCTTTTGTTCTCTCTCTCCCCCTCTCTTTTGCAATTTCTCTCCCCCTCTCTTTGCGCTCACCCCCTCTCGTTTGCTCTCTCTCCCCTCTCTTTTGCTCTCTCTCTCTCTTTCTCTTCTCTCTTTTGCTCTCTCTTTCTCTCCCCTCTCTTTCACCCCTTCTCTTTTGCTCTCTCTCTCTCCCCTCTCTTTTGCTCTCTCCCCCATATCTTTTTCTCACTCTCCCCCTCTCTTTTGCTCTCTCTCCCCTTCTCTTTTGCTGTCTCTCTCCCCTCTCTTTTGCTGTCTCTCTCCCTCTCTTTTGCTCTCTCTGTCCCCCCTCTTTTGCTTTCTCTATTCCCCCTCTTTTGTGCTCTCTCTCTCCCCCCTCTTTTTTTGCTCTATCTCTCCCCCCTCTCTTTTGCTCTCTCTCCCCCCCATCTTTTGCTCTCTATATCCCCTCTCTTTTGCTCTCTCTCTCCCCCTCTCTTTTGCTCTCTCTATCCCCCCTCTTTTGCTCTCTTTCCCCTTTCTTTTGCTCTATTTCCCTCCTTTTTTGCGGTCTCTCTCTCCACTTTCTTTTGCTCTCTTTCCCCCCTCTCTTTTGCTCTCTCTCCCCCTCTCTTTTGCGCTCGCTCTGCCCTCTTTTGCGCTCTCTGCCCTCTTTTGCGCTCTCCCCCTCTCTTTTGCTCTCTCTCCCCTCTCTTTTGCTCTTTCTCTCCACTTTCTCCTCCCTCTCTTTTGCTGTCTCTCTCCCTCTCTTTTGCTCTCTCTATCTCCCCTCTTTTGATCTCTCTCTCCCCTTTCTTTTGCTCTCCCTCCCCCTCTCTTTTGCTGTCTCTCTCCCTCTCTTTTGCTCTCTCTATCTCCCCTCTTTTGATCTCTCTCTCCCCCCTCTCTTTTGCTGTCTCTCTATCCCCCATCTTTTGAGCTCTCGGCAGGGCCTGCCCGGCCCCACCCACACCCGTCACGCCCATGCCTGACCCCGCCCACATCATGACCCGCCCGGCCCGTCCGCACCATGACCCACCCAATCCCGCCCATGTCACACCCGGCCACGCCTATGTCACACCCACGTCATGTCCGACCACGTCTACATCCGGCCGGCCCGTTACTCACTCTGCAGTGTTGAAGGCCAGGTGTGTTTGTCCTCGCACGCAGTTTAGATATATATTTTGCATTAACATTATCTTATATGTATATACAGTATATACTGTATATATATATATATATATATATATATATATATATATGTATATATATAATTATATTTATAATTAATAATACAAAATGACATGCTTTTCTATATGAAGAACATATAGGAATGTAAAATATAGGTAACATGCTTCAGGTTTCACAATTTAAGTCTAACGCTGTGTCTGGTTAACATGAAAACTTAGTTATATTACAGTGTGTTATTGAAATATTAAATATAAAATGTAAAATATTAATAGTTATTATAAATTATTATAGATACTGTAAAAAAAATCGAATGATTCCATAGAACATATAAATATTTTTTTAAAGTATCTATTACTGTATATTTTCAAATAATTATTAATATATTTTTAATTTTTAATGTTTCAATAACTCACCTTAAGATAACTACGACCTACATTGAGAAACTTAAGGTGTGTTACGCATATTTTACATTCCTATGTTTATCACATAGATTTTTTTTTAATTTTTATTATTAGATATACATTTCTATATATATATATGTGATAATGTTAATGTAATGAAATTTCGGCGGCAGAAACATTTCGGCCGAAAATTGCATTTTTGGTTATTTCGGTTTTTTTTGCTTTTTATTTTCGGTAAAATTATTGTGTAGCATATTTCAAATTTGATGCCAGTCTAGAGCTGTTGTTTGAGTTCATTATTGACTTACTGTTTTGCATATAATAATAGTTTTCTAGGACAATACTTTATTTGGATAATTGGTAAAAACAACTAAACTGTTAAATCTGATTCTGTTACACAGAACTAAATAAAGAATAATGTGCAATTCCAATTTCGACCCAAAGAGGACAAAAATGGCTAAAAATGTACAGCCCTCCCCTGTTCCATTGAGTTACATGTCTATCCTTAGCATAAGGTGAGCAGCACAGCACTGGCATGGTACACAGAGCACACACATAAGTACCATGACATGATGATACTTGAAACCAGCAATGCCCTTTTTTTTCTTTAGAAGGAAACCAAAGTTCTAAATACAGTATTCAAAGGAGGATAAGTAACATGTTTATAAACAATTGATATTATCAGACACAGCCCTAAGCACACACAGTGAATATGTTATAAGCCTTATATGCAGTGCTCATACATAAGCCTCATGTGCATAGACATTCTATTTGCCTGAGGCAAATATGCGTGCACACTATATATGCATAATCTGATGGGTTAGTGTGAGACCCGAACCTGGAACTAGGTGGAGATATGATGAGAGACGATCAGGTGCAGCCACGCCCATCACACGGATAACTACACCCAAAAACAAAACACATGTCCACCTCGTATTGTTGTCTGGCTATAACCACGCTCTCCCTTGTAGAGCTCCACCAGTTTCACTGCAGATCACGCCCATTTGTTGGAGCTTTCCCGCCTACAAGCTCTCTCAGCTACACACACACACACTGTAGTTAAAAAAGAAAAAAAGTAATTTTCGTTTCGGTTTTCGGTCAGGGGCATCCTGAATTTTCGGTATCGGTTTTGGTCCAGAATTTTCATTTCGGTGCATCCCTAATATATATATATACCTAAATATCTATAGAATAGATATACAAGTATAGGTATATATATATATATATATATATATATATATATACAGTGGGGCAAAAAAGTATTTAGTCAGCCACCAATTGTGCAAGTTCTCCCACTTAAGAAGATGAGAGAGGCCTGTAATTTTCATTATAGATATACCTCAACTATGAGAGGCAAAATGTGGAAACAAATCCAGACAATCACATTGACTGATTTGGAAAGAATTTATTTGCAAATTATAGTGCAAAATAAGTATTTGGTCAATATCAAAAGTTCATCTCAGTACTTTGTTATATATCCTTTGTTGGCAATGACAGAGGTCAAACATTTTCCGTAAGTCTTCACAAGGTTTTCACACACTGTTGCTGGTATGTTGGCCCATTCCTGCATGCAGATCTCCTCTAGAGCAGTGATGTTTTGGGGCTGTTGCTGGGCAACACAGACTTTCAACTCCCTCCAATGGTTTTCTATGGGGTTGAGATCTAGAGACTGGCTAGGCCACTCCAGGACCTTGAAATGCTTCTTACGAAGCCACTCCTTCGTTGCCCGGGCGGTGTGTTTGGGATCATTGTCATGCTGAAAGACACAGCCACGTTTCATCTTCAATGCCCTTGCTGATGGAAGGAGGTTTGCACTCAAAATCTCACAATACATGGCCCCATTCATTCTTTCATGTACACGGATCAGTCGTCCTGTTCCCTTTGCAGAGAAACAGTCCCAAAGCATGATGTTGCTTCACAGTAGGTTTGGTGCTCTTTGGTTGCAACTCAGCATTCTCTCTCCTCCAAACACGACGAGTTGTGTTTCTACCAAACAGTTCTACTTTGGTTTCATCTGACCATATGACATTCTCCCAATCCGCTTCTGGATCATCCAAATGCTCTCTAGCATACTTTAGATGGGCGCAGACATGTACTGGCTTAAGCAGGGGGACACGTTTGGCACTGAAGGATCTGGTGGCGTAGTGTGTTACTGATGGTAGCCTTTGTTACGTTGGTCCCAGCTCTTTGCAGGTCAATCACTAGGTCCCCCTGTGTGGTTCTGGGATGTTTGCTCACTGTTCTTGTGATCATTTAGACCCCACGGGGTGAGATCTTGCATGGAGCCCCAGATCGAAGGAGATTATCAGTGGTCTTCCATTTTCTAATTATTGCTCCCACAGTTGATTTCTTCACACCAAGCTGCTAGCCTATTGCAGATTCAGTCTTCCCAGCCTGGTGCAGGTCTACAATTTTGTTTCTGGTGTCCTTCGACAGCTCTTTGGTCTTCACCCTAGTGGAGTTTGGAGTGTGACTGTTTGAGGTTGTGGACAGGTGTCTTTTATACTGATAACAAGTTCAAACAGGTGCCATTAATACAGGTAATGAGTGGAGGACAGAGGAGCCTCTTAAAGAAGAAGATACAGGTCTGTGAGAGCCAGAAATCTTGCTTGTTTGTAGGTGACCAAATACGTATTTTCCACCATAATATGCAAATAAATTCTTTCCAAATCAGACAATGTGATTGTCTGGATTTGTTTCCACATTTTGTCTCTCATAGTTGAGGTATACCTATGATGAAAATTACAGGCCTCTCTCATCTTCTTAAGTGGGAGAACTTGCACAATTGGTGGCTGACTAAATACTTTTTTTGCCCCACTGTATATATATATATATATATATATATAATATCCATAAGCAAGAAAAAGGCACTCTCTGAAAAAAGGTAAAACTTAGGCTTTAATAAATAATATTAAAAATGCATAACGTTTCGGAGGTATTGCATCCCCTTTCTCAAATGCATGATACAGCCATCTGAATAGAACAAAAAGCAGTATACTATATACTGTATATATATATAGAGAGATTTATTTACAATAAAAATAACAAATTCCTGTATGTGAAGAACAATTGGAATGTGAAATATTCCACACTCTCCATTGAAGTGCTGAAGCTAGCGCAAGTCGGGTTTCACTCTCGGCCAAAACTTGTAATACGGGTGCATAAAAAGGTTACCTCTAGCAAAGTTCATGCTTGGGCGGAAGCGCTAAATAGCATACCACTTGTAATCAAGCCCTATGTTATTAAAATTGCAATAATAAAATAAAATGAAAGTGTAAGAGTATATCAATATGACAAACAGATAAAACAAAAAATTGAAGCAGCATGTATTGCATTATAACATGTAAAATCCAAATATGCCAAACAGAGACTATGCAATTTCACTGTAAATTAGAATATTTCTATTTAAAATAAGTGCTTGTCAAACCTGTCACCATAGTTTGAGTTTAAACTAAATATATCCATAATTCTAGACTAGGCAAAATGAAAGACAAATCTTATCATATTAAATAAAATATTAAACAACCATAAAAAATGGAGCTGCCTAGTAGTAGAGGGGGGTGGGGGTGGGGAAAGAGTCATCGGAAGCTAGCCTGCAACCTGGAGCAGTCTGGAACTGTCTTTGCCTGCCTTCACCAGCTACATTACACTGTTAATCACTTGTGAAAAAATAGCACTCCCTCCTCACCCCTTTCCTGCCAGTTAGCCTGCTGGTGGGTCATATCCAAAATCCCCTGCCCGTGATGGTCCTGTGAGGACAGACTCCCCAGGGGAGGTGAGTGCTAACTGAAAATTAACTGAACCCAGAAAATAGAGACTTTCTACACTTTTTCCTGGATGATCTACATCACATAAATGGACTCTAGATAGGGTGATTTAATACTTATAAGGGCTGATTCCACCCGCTGCTCTCTCATCCTTTAGCCCGCAGCAACTGAGGCGACAGGGAAAACAAGAGAGGTGATTACTGCAGGCCCTAACTCATCTCACCCTATCAGGAAAGATTGTCTTTTATATGCCAAACTCCCTCTACTCTCAAGCACTAATGGATATAATAAATGCTTAAATGATCTAGATGAAGATTACTTTGGGCATGTCTGTGTAAAGTCAAGGGGCAGAGTGGCTCTCTGAAAGATTAAGGCTCCCAGGGCTGCTACGTAGCTATCAGAGCGATAGGTTCTCAAAAGCACGGAAACCTCAGCACCAACCAACACTCCCTGCTTTGGGAAGATACATCTAGAAGATGAAAAGCCGCACGCAATCGGTTAAAGAGTGCCTTTCCAAGTCACAACAGAAAAAGAAACAGGCTATGCTAGACCTATCTCAACGGATGGAACAAGAAGAAGACACGGAGGATCCCCCCATTGTCTCCCAGAAATCAACCTCCTCCAATGAGGCCCTCTTAAAGCAGATAAAACAAATGTTTCATGAAGAAATGAGAGCGGCCCTTTCAGAATTAACACAAGAGATTGCTGACATTGGTGAGAGAACTTCAGCAATTGAGGATAAAGTCGATGACTTAATAGAGGAGATCCCAGAGTTACAAGCAACAGTGAGCGCACAACAAGCGCAAATACAAAAACTGGAGGATCTGGAAAACCGATCTCGGAGATCGAACATTCGCATACGCAACTTACCTGAAAAATATAATAATCTTCAAGACGTTATTACACAAATCTTCCAACAAATATTACCAGAGGAAGATACATATTTCCTTCTTATGGACAGAGTTCACTGAGCCTTAGTTAAGCCTCCAACACCAGGGGCCCACAGAGATGTGATAACAAAACTTCACTATTACCATATTAAAGATAGAATTATGCAAGCAGTGCGGGGAGTTCCAGAGATCACTTATGAGGACCATAAAATTCAAATATTTGTGGATCTCTCCCCTATCACTCTGAAGAAGAGAAGAGAATTCAAGCCGATAGTAGCAGCCCTGGCTAACGCCCAAATTAAATACAGATGGGGATTCCCCTTCAAGTTGTCCTTTACAGTGGACAAAACAACATACTCTTGTGCCACAATTGATGAGGGACAATCGATTCTAAACAAGCTCCATATTGAGAAATCATCACAGTCACCATCACAGTCTCCCAAACCACAAAGGAAAGCTTTGAGCCGCACCTGGACACCGGTGCTTAAAAATGGGAAGGCTAAGAAGAGAAATCAAGAACCGGAGAGCCCGACCTGACTTGCAGAAATAATTCCCAAGCTATGACTGTAATTCTGCACGTTCCCTAAAGGGAAGCATCACCACTAAGGGGGGCTTAAATTCTGAGAACAAGCCCGAAAGAAATGAAATGACTCTTGACCTGGACTTAATGTTTCTAAATAGTTAGATTATTGTTATAAGTCCAGAATCATAGGGCTCACCCTTATCCAGAGTCAAAGTTGTTTTGGTTATATCACCGAGGTAATAGGCATTTAATATGCCAATAATGTATGCCCGAAGTTTCTTTTGTTGTATTAGTTATTTATGTTTGCTAGTTTCTTTATTTTATTTGTTATTGCTATGTCATATTGCATTCCTGGATCAAAGATCCAAGTTCGGACCGAACAAGGTCAGTTGTTCATTGATTTGTTATTGCTCAGACTAACCGTTACATATTTTCTCATCTTAGCATGTCATATATTACATAGAGGTATGTTACAGCAGCTATGTGTTCCACGAGACAGACTTGACAGCTCTACTTTCATACAGGGAGGGGGTCCCGGCCAGCCAACGAGTGGTAAGCTTCTTTACCTATGTTTCAGGAGTCTTCTTTATTTTTCTTTACTCACTCTCTCACTGTACACGTAGGTAGGAAATGTCTTTAAATATAGTCACACATAATGTTCGAGGGTTACACTCCCACATCATGAGACGTAAAGCCTTAGACACATATAAATCTATGAAAGCCCACATCATCCTATTACAGGAAACCCATTTTACAAAAATAAAAACCCCTAAAAATTGGGATAGAAATTACCCCACACAATTTCATGCCACCTGCCAATCCAAGAAATGTGGTGTTTCCATTCTGGTCCATTCAGAGCTAAATTTTAAGGAGGACGAGGTAATTATTGACAAGGCTGGGAGATACATTATAGTTAAGGGCAGGATACACGACACACATGTTATATTGGGAAATATATATGCCCCTAATGAATCTCAGGCCCCATTTTTGTCTAAGTTAGGAATGATGCTAACCACATGGAAAAAATCTCGCCTAATCATAGGGGGAGACTTCAATTTAGTAGCCAATATTGAACTAGACAAGTCAGCGATCCCACGCACATCTCCATCTCAAAGTTCCAAGAAGCTTCTGTTTGATTTTATTCTTGACCATAATCTTGTAGATAGCTGGAGATATATAAACCCAAAAACAAGAGATTATTCATTCTACTCCACCTCACATAATGTTTACTCAAGAATAGACTATATTCTGGTTAGCCAAACTATGTCCCCTTTGATATTAGCTTCAGATATTATACCAACCACATGGTCGGATCACAACGTAGTATTAACAAAATTAAGTGGCTTAATTGACCCTTATAGGGGCAGAAGCTGGACTATAAACCCAACTTTGCTCAGAGATAAATTATTTACGCAAAATTTGCAGACAGAAATTTCTCACTTTTTAACACTTAATCAAAACTCAGTATCTAACCCCTTGTATATTTGGGGAGCTTTAAAAGCCTTTGCCAGGGGAATTCTAATAAAAGAATCTAACAAACAGAATAAAGCGTATTTGACTCAACTAGAAAGTACTAGAAGCGAGATTAAACACCTACAATCACAGCATCAGCTATCACTAGATGACAAAACATTAAAGCTACTGAGAGACAAAGAAAATGCTCTGGATCAGCTGTTGACAAAGGAGGCTACCAGGTCTCTAAAACTGATTGATACTCAATACTTCATACAAGCCAACAAACCTGATAAACTGTTAGCATTTAAATTAAAAGAAATGACTAGGACATCCACAGTACCACAAATTCAAATGACAAATGGGCAGATCTCAAACCATCCACAGATCATTGCTGACACTTTTGCCCAGTATTACCAGAAACTTTATGCCCTGCCCCCATCCAAAAATACTATCACACTAGATAGAGATACAAATGCATTCCTACAGGATTGTAACTTACCCAAAATAGCAACAGAAGACCTAGATAAGCTAAATTCGCCAATAACTATCCATGAAGTGAATTTAGCGATACGAAATTTAAAGATGGGTAAGGCGCCAGGCCCCGATGGGTACTCAGGTATTTTCTATAAAACGTTTGCACAGGATCTTGGCCCCATCTTAGTTGAGAGTTTCAACCACATACTAGAGGGGGGGACTATACCCAAGGAACTTCTTGAGGCTCGTATATCGGTAATCCCTAAACCTGGGAAATGTAAACAACACTGTAAAAAGTATAGGCCTATCTCCCTGATTAATCTAGATATTAAGTTATTTACAAAAATCTTAGCAACTAGACTAAATGACATTCTTCCAAAGCTCATCCATCAAGATCAGGTGGGCTTTATCCGTAATAGAAAGGCCCCAGATAACATTCGGAAAATTATTGATCTTGTGGACTATGCTTCCAAACAAAATGTGCCTTCTCTGTTTCTTTCATTGGACGCAGAGAAGGCATTTGATCGTGTAAATTGGGATTACCTCACCGCAGTGCTAAAAAATATGGGCTTTAGGGGAAATTTTTGTACAGCAATTTCGGCAATATACTCCCACCCTTCCGCCTTCATCAGAATAGCGGGCTATAAATCCTCACCTATAAAAATTCTCAATGGAACCAGACAGGGGTGCCCATTATCACCATTGCTGTTCGCCCTATGCATTGAACCGCTGGCAACAAGCATCAGGCAAAATGTAGATATTAATGGCATTAAGATAGGCGACAGGGAACACAAGATCAGTCTATTTGCAGATGACGTAATTTTGTCAATTACTAAGCCCATGATTTCCCTCCCTCTAGTATACTCCACGATTAATAGATTCGCCAACATCTCGGGATACAAGATTAACAATGATAAGTGCGAGGCAATCAGTACACATCTCCCAGAACATACCAAAAAATTATTGATCCTGAATTTTGATTTTAATTGGGCTGACAAGGGCATAAAGTATTTGGGTATCATAAACAACCTGGACCATCTTTACAAATTGAACTACACACCTATGTTCACTCATATTAAAACTCTACTATCAAGGTGGAATAAACTAAACATCTCTTTATATGGCAGACTTGACATCAATTAAGATGACGGTTCTACCCAAAATTTTGTATCTCTTTCGTTCACTACCTATAAACGTTTCCACCACTGTGTTACGGAAAACACAAACAGACCTGGTGGCGTTCATTTGGAAATACCGAAGATCCAGAGTTAATAAACAAACACTTCTCAGACATAAAACAGGAGGGGGGATGGGAATGCCAGACCTGACGGCGTACTATTACGCGGCCAGGTTGGCACAGTCCTCTCTGTGGCACAACCACCTAGATAGAATTCAATGGGTTCAAATAGAATCAGATATGATGAAGATACACCCCATTTATAAATTGTTGTGGACTGCTAAAAAAGATAGGCCCCCTAAATGGAGAAGCTTTATTACTATAGCACACACACTGGCACTGTGGGAAACACTAACAACCAAATACACTCTGATACCCAAAGGGTCGAAGGCGACCCCCCTAGTGACATTATCTACCCATTATGACCTAACTACACAGGAAAAGTGGGCAAACAAGGGCCTGTACCGCATTGCAGATGCCCTGGAAGGCACCAAGCTATTCACATTCCAACAATATGCCGATTTAAATAAACAAGGAAGAGAGAGTTGGTTTCATTACCTGCAATTAAGAGCGAGAGTAGATGAAGTTATAGGACAAAATCAGCTAACTGTTAGTTCTTATTTAGAGAGACTCTGTTTGGCCACTGAACGAATGAGAGGGGCGATCTCTAACTTATATATCCTATTTAATACCCCATCCAAACTTAATAAACTACCATTTATGATAAAATGGGAGACAGAGTTCAATATTATATGGACCGCTGAAAAGTGCTGCGATATTTTGAAATCTGGTACTTCCTTCTCTATTTGTGCGCATTTGAAGGAAAACTTTCTCAAGGTAGCTTACAGATGGTACTTCCACCCATCGAGAATCCACGCAGCGCATGCGAACACAAGTTGTTTACGTGGCTGTAATGAAAGCGGCACATATGCACATATGTGGTGGAACTGCTGTCATGTATCACGCATATGGTCCCAAACATCAGAGCTCCTAAGTGAAATCCTAGATAGGCAAATTAACTTAACTCCTTCCCAGGCACTGCTACACGAGCCTATATCAAATCTATCCAGAAATGCAAACAAATTAGTAGCGCTGATTTGCACTGTAACCAGGCTAACTATAGCAAGATATTGGAAGACCACAGTACCCTCTTTTTTGATAATCAAGAATAAAATTGGCTATTATTACCAAATGAGCAGCGCCTCTGCAGATATTCTAGATAGAAAAGAACAGTTTCTACTAATGTGGGAGCCCTGGATAATGTATACCGAGGCCAGAAATAGATAGAAGAGCTAAGTGAGGCTAGGAAAGGAGTTATGAGTCTGGCCCCCGCCACTTCCGCTCCTGCCCAGCTAGTCTAGGTGGGTCACAACACATCCCCCTCTCCCCTCTTTAAGAGTTGAATCCAATTTTCCTGTGGTAGGGGCTAGAAATTCTGGTAGCAACTTAAGGTCATGAATGCTGAGCCGGGTCCTCCTCCTGAGAGGGTCTAAATGGAGCATTAAAGAGTCCTCTAGGGACAGGACTGTCGACCAACGGTCGCGTTAAGCACATCCACTTATTACTTATTGTCTGCTATGTGGTAGTCTTTTTGTTATATACCTTTAATCATATTATTTAGTAACACAAAGAATTGTAAATCAATTGAAATTGTAACACGGTTGGTCTGATTTTATATTTGTAAAATGTTGAAAAATCAATAAAAAACTTTTTCATTAAAAAAAAAAAAAAAAATGGAGCTGCCTAATCTATGTTATCCATTAACATTTTAGGAATCAGATAACTTAAACAATCACTAATATGCATATATAACATAAAATACTTTAATGCAATCTTATAATTAACTTTGGAATGGCAGATATATCAATAATTCAGTTTCTAAGGGTTATTCTTCTTTAAAATACTTGGTGTAAATTATTAATCTTTTAAAACAGATTTACACCAAGAGCTAGTTGTGGAACTGGGTAAATTATAATTGGCCCTTTATAGGTAGTTTTCAAAGAGGCAAATGTATTTTATTTGGTAAAGTTATATATATTTTATTTGGTAATAACACAACAAAATTGTTTGTGTACACAGATTGTTCTAAAGTGTGCAGCTTTTAGCTATTAGCAATATTGCTAAGATAAAAATGCTGTTATCTTATCCTTATTTTAAATTTAGGAAGAAGAACTGCTGTATTTTTCATACCTCTACCTATGTTTCTTCATTTGAAGCATCTTAAAAAAAATACACCAAAGACAAGTTTCATTATAGTTTACTTTAGATTGTCCATACAAAGCTTAGTTTTGTCACTGGTCCATAGGTATTCATACTCATTGAATGGAAGCATTGGTTCCAGAAAGGAAGAAAATGGACACTGCAATCGTAGCAGGCAACAGCAACTTATTTGAGCATAACTAAACATCATCTGAAACTCTGTTTCTACATAATCACAAAAATCCTTTAGAATGTGTAAGATTTGAAGTCCAAAAATATTTTGGAAATTATCTTTTCTAAATTATCTGGAAAAATATCAGTTTTTGATGAACAATGTTGTGGATAATGTGGCCTGTACACCTTCCTATCAGACCATGTCTAAGGTTTCTCTGCAAAGCCAAAACAAAGAGATTTTCAGTCCGTCTCACTTGGCATAAAAATTTAAAGATATATTGGATGCAAAAGTTAAAAATATAAAAAAATAGTAGCAACATAAGATCCTTAAAAGTTTGAAAAGTCAAGGGGTGCCCTTGGATTCTAATGCTTTTTTGGGAAACCCCATACTCATAGATGGTATCTGCTTGCTTGCATCACACTTAAAATAATATCATCTTTTGAATCATTATTGACTGAAGACCAGTGAGTGCTTTATTTTTTGCTCTGTTCTTTGGACTGTGTTCTACCATGATAGCACCCTGGCAGTTGGAGACCCTTTGGTGAGAGTGCACGCAAATTGCTACTTGTTTACATATATATATATATGCTGAACTTCTTGGGGCATGCCCCGCAAAGGGCCCTGTTCAGAGCTGGTAAGGTAAAAGTGCTTTGAACTTTAGTAATTTAGAATAGGGTAGGGCATTTTTTTATTTTGGGGGGCTTTGTTATTTTATTAGGGGCTTAGAGTAGGTGTAATTAGTTTAAAATTGTTGTAATATATTTCTAATGTTTGTAAATATTTTTTTATTTTTTGTAACTTAGTTCTTTTTTATTTTTTTGTACTTTAGTTAGTTTATTTCATTGTATTTATTTGTAGGAATTGTATTTAATTTATTTATTGATAGTGTAGTGTTAGGTTTAATTGTAAATAATTATAGGTATTGTATTTAATTAATTTATTGATAGTGTAGTGTTAAGTTTAATTGTAACTTAGGTTAGGATTTATTTTACAGGTAAATTTGTAATTATTTTAACTATTTTAGCTATTAAATAGTTCTTAACTATTTAATAGCTATTGTACCTGGTTAAAATAATTACAAAGTTACCTGTAAAATAAATATTAATCCTAAAATAGCTATAATATAATTATAATTTATATTGTAGCTATATTAGGATTTATTTTACAGGTAAGTATTTAGCTTTAAATAGGAATCATTTATTTAATAAGAGTTAATTAATTTCGTTAGATTAAAATTATAATAAATATAATATACGGGTCGGCGGTGTTAGGGGCAGCAGATTAGGGGTACATAGGGATAATGTAAGTAGCGGCGGTTTACGGAGCGGCAGATTAGGGGTTAAAAATAATATACAGGGGTCAGCGATAGCGGGGGCGGCAGAATAGGGGTTAATAAGTGTAAGGTTAGGGGTGTTTAGACTCGGGGTACATGTTAGAGTGTTAGGTGCAGACGTAGGAAGTGTTTCCCCATAACAAACAATGGGGCTGCGTTAGGAGCTGAACGCGGCTTTTTTGCAGATGTTAGGTTTTTTTTCAGCTCAAACAGCCCCATTGTTTCCTATGGGGGAATCGTGCACGAGCACGTTTTTGAGGCTGGCCGCGTCCGTAAGCAACTCTGGTATCGAGAGTTGAAGCTGCGTTAAATATGCTCTACGCTCCTTTTTTGGAGCCTAACGCAGCCATTCTGTGGACTCTCAATACCAGAGTTATTTTAAAGGTGCGGCCAGAAAAAAGCCAGCGGACTCTAAATCTAGCCGATTGTTTCTGCAAAACTAATATTTCACATAAGCTGGTAATATTAGTATGATTATTAGTTATAATATATTACTGCTTTTTTGTGGGTATGGGAAACGATATTTCCCTTATAGCTCTTTAATTGTAGTATTGGGTAATAACCCCTACTTACAGGGAATCTGATATTTATAGGAGACTGGTTGTGTAAATATCAGTTTAGATTACAGTATAAAGATTATATAGCTTAGAAATAATAAATAAAGCAAGCCAGTATAGCACTTCTAGCTTCTTAACTTTATATCGTATGACAACCCTTGCTCCAAGCTTATGCTGATTGTATTTTACTGCTTAGTGAGAGGTATTTGTTTGAAAGCGTAGTAAGTATACCTGCTCCGCTGTTTGCTTAGGAAAACTACTATAATTGCTTACGCTATTGCTTTGAGTTTATTCTATTGAGCCTTTTCTAACTCTGATATTGCTGTTTCTTGTAATTATATTGTAGCAGTATTTGTTATTTTACATATACTGTTAAACATTGTAGCGATTAACTTTCTTGGCTGTTCTCCACCTTAATAAAATTAAGCTAGTTGACACTTGCGTGCCTTAACTAATAAATTGCCACATAGCTATGAAATGTAACTGGTAGGATCGTTAGTAATTATTTGTTCATAATCAATGAGACCCACCAACTTCTAAATTATTATAGATAGACTTATTTTAACATAAAGGAGAGCAAAGTTAAAAATTCGGAAACCCCTGACGCGGCGTTTCACATACGCTTCCTCAGAGGGGATATAGATATGCCTATAAGTGCATCGGAGCCCTTTGCAGTTAAATGAATGAAACCATGTAAAATCATATTTATGCAATATTCATTAATTAATAATGTGTTATACTGTGTATTTACTGTAAATATTATACATCCCAATGTTCTGCACACTGCATAATATATATATTGTACCAAAAAAACCCCATCAGATATATGTAGAAATATTTATTTATGAATAAATAGAACATTTGCTTGTATGTGAAGAACATTAGCAAGTGAAATATTTATATTTTCATGTTAGCGCACATTAGAATATGCGATTGAGCATGCACATATGATAGCATGCGATCAGGGATGCGCATATGACAACATGCGATCGGGTATGCACATATGTGAATATGCTATCAGGTATCCGGATATGAGAACATTAGATCAGGTATGCCCATCTGTGAATTTGCGATCATGTATGTGCATATGAGAACATGCGATCGGGTATGCACGTATGTGAATATGCTATCAGGTATTCGGATATTAGAACATTAGATCAGGTATGCCCATATGTGAATATGCGATCATGTATGTGTATATGAGAAAATGCTGACGGGTTTGCGCGTGAGTAGGTTTTTTCCCCACTTTTTTCACCATTGACTTCTATGAGGGAAGAGGTTATCATGCGTGATAGTCTAATTGCGCTAGAAGTAAGATGTTTGCACTCATCTGGATAGCGCGAGAGTGAAACGTTTTTACTTTTAACTCATAATACCAGCTCAAGTAAAAAAGTTTACTTCTAGCGCAATTACTGTTCTAGCGTATGCGTTAAGTAGCGCTCCACTTGTAATCTGGCCCTAAATGTGTTCACATTCTTTTTTTGTTAATTGATAAAATGCTTAACTAAAGCTTTAGTTTCTCAATCACAGTTAATATGGCTCAGATGCTCTCTCACCCTGGATCTTAGCTCTCTAGTGGTGAGTCCTACATGCTGTTTTTTGCACTCAATACAATACACTAATTAATGCACTGAGAAGTTTGGAATGATCTCCCTGTCGCATAAGTGGTGACATTTGAACCCCATATATTATAATTACATGCTTTACAAGATGTGTTTCCACATCTGTTGGTACATTTAAATGTTAACCAAGAGCTTGCACCCCCTACTTGGTGAAGTTTTGTAGGTGATAATATATTCCCTAATGTTACACTTAGCCTATATGAGAATCTACAGCCTTCTTTGGCTATGTGGCTAATTTTTCATCTGCAAGCAAAATGGAGAAATGCTTTTAGATGATTTAACAAATTAGAGAATATTGTGTAGTATATTGCATCACAAATGTGACTTGAGAAGTTGTTATTTATCCAGATTTTGCTGCACCTTGATTGTCCAACTTGTTCAACCTATTGTCTTGCTCTTTTCACTATGGATTTTGGATAATCTCTATCTACTAACTGATTTTACAACAAGTTACTTTCTTTTTGATAATCTGAGATCATAGAGCAATTGCTTTTCTTTCACAAAAATTAATTTTTGCTATGGCTGATGACACATGCTTAGGATGATTACTAAATGCAAGTAATATGTTCTAGAGGCTTATTTTACAGGGAACTAGATCCTGTCAATGTCTAAATAATTCATATTGAAAGTTGTTCGCTATTTATCGCTCCCTCTCAAATGCGCTTTACTTCTAAATAATCAATAAAATATATCAATATATTTTATATGTAATATTTCAATAATGTCCCTTAAGTATGCAAAACGCATATTTTACATTATTATGTTCTTTACATAGAAAGCAATGTATTTTTATTATTACATTTATATTTCTATTTATATCTGATACTGTTCATATATCTGATACTGTTCATGTAAAATACATATCTATCTATAACTATATATCTATAGGAATACATATTCAGGTATTAGTATATACACACACACATATATATATATATATATATATATATATATAAAAATATGTATTTAAGAATAAAAATAACATACACCTAGATTACGAGTTTAGCTCTATACGGGATGCATAAAGAACGCAAAAAAATTAGCAGTATCGCACTTTCCATAGCGCTGCCATTACGAGTTACTGAAAAACCTCCTTGTGCTGTGCATTAATCTCTGTACCACACAGAAGCCAAGGGCTGAGTTTATGTGCTCATAAACATCATCGGGCTGAAGTCTTGATCCAAGCGGGCGCTGAAGAAGTCCATCATCGGGATGAAGTCTTCTATGAAGCAGCATCTTCAATCTTCTTTCTTCCGAAGCCATCATCTTCCAGCCGACGCGGAACATCCTCTTCTACCGACACCTACTCGCCGAATGATGGTTCCTTTAAATGACGTCCAAGATGGCGTCCGTCGAATTCCGATTGGCTGATAGGATTCTATCAGCCAATCGGAATTAAGGTAGGAAAATTCTGATTGGCTGATGGAATCAGCCAATCAGATTCAAGTTCAATCCGATTGGCTGATCCGATCAGCCAATCAGATTGAGCTCGCATTCTATTGGCTGTTCCGATCAGCCAATAGAATGCGAGCTCAATCTGATTGGCTGATCGGATCAGCCAATCGGATTGAACTTGAACTTGAATTCGACGGACGCCATCTTGGATGACATAATTTAAAGGAACCGTCATTCGGCGAGTAGGCGTCGGTAGAAGAGGATGTTCCGCGTCGGCTGGAAGATGATGGCTCCGGAAGAAAGAAGATTGAAGATGCTGCTTCATAGAAGACTTCATCCCGATGATGGACTTCTTCAGCGCCCGCTTGGATCAAGACTTCAGCCCGATGATGGATTTCTTCAGCCGCCGCTTGGATCCAGACTTCAGCCCGAGGATGGACGTCACTCTTCAGCCCCCCGCTTGGGCTTGGATCAAGACATCGGAGGCTCTTCTGGACAGATCGGGACCCGGTGTGGTGAAGACAAGGTAGGGAGATCTTCAGGGGCTTAGTGTTAGGTTTATTTTAAGGGGGTTTGGGTTAGATTAGGGGTATGTGGGTGGTGGGTTGTAATGTTGGGGGGGTTATTGTATGTTTTTTTTACAGGCAAAAGAGCTGAATTCTTTGGGGCATGCCCCGCAAAGGGCCCTTTTCAGGGCTGGTAAGGTAAAAAAGCTTTTCTATTTTAATTTTAGAATAGGGTAGGGCATTTTTTTATTTTGGGGGGCTTTGTTATTTTATTAGGGGGCTTAGATTAGGTGTAATTAGTTTAAAATTGTTGTAATATTTTTCTAATGTTTGTAAATATTTTTTTATTTTTTGTAACTTAGTTCTTTTTTATTTTTTGTACTTTAGTTAGTTTATTTAATTGTATTTATTTGTAGGTATTGTATTTAATTAATTTATTGATAGTGTAGTGTTAGGTTTAATTGTAGATAATTGTAGGTAGTTTATTTAATTAATTTATTGATAGTGTAGTGTTAGGTTTAATTGTAACTTAGGTTAGGATTTATTTTACAGGTAATTTTGTAATTATTTTAACTAGGTAACTATTAAATAGTTATTAACTATTTAATAGCTATTGTACCTGGTTAAAATAAATACAAAGTTGCCTGTAAAATAAATATTAATCCTAAAATAGCTACAATATAATTATAATTTATATTGCAGCTATATTAGGGTTTATTTTACAGGTAAGTATTTAGCTTTAAATAGGAATAATTTATTTAATAAGAGTTAATTTATTTAGTTAGAATAAAATTATATTTAACTTAGGGGGGTGTTAGGGTTAGGGTTAGAATTAGCTTTAGGGGTTAAAACATTTATTAGAGTAGCGGTGAGCTCCGATCGGCAGATTAGGGGTTAATACTTGAAGTTTGGTGTCGGCGATGTTAGGGAGAGCAGATTAGGGGTTAATACTATTTATTATAGGGTTATTGAGGTGGGAGTGAGGCGGATTAGGGGTTAATAACTTTATTATAATAGCGGCGCAGTCCAGTCGGCAGATTAGGGGTTAATAAGTGTAGGTAGGTAGCAGCGACGTTGGGGGCGGCATATTAGGGGTTAATAAATATAATATAGGGGTCGGCGGTGTTAGGGGCAGCAGATAAGGGGTACATAGCTATAATGTAGCTTGCGGTGGTGTACGGAGCGGCAGATTAGGGGTTAATAATAAAGTGCAGGGGTCAGCGATAGCGGGGGCGGCAGATTAGGGGTTAATAAGTGTAAGGTTAGGGGTGTTTAGACTCGGGGTACATGTTAGGGTGTTAGGTGCAGACTTAGGAAGTGTTTCCCCATAGGAAACAATGTAGCTGCGTTAGGAGCTGAACGCTGCTTTTTTGCAGGTGTTTTTTTCAGCTCAAACAGCCCCATTGTTTCCTATGGGGGAATCGTCCACGAGCACGTTTTTGAAGCTGGCCGCGTCCGTAAGCAACACTGGTATTTAGAGTTGCAGTGGCGGTAAATATGCTCTACTCTTCCTTTTTGGAGCCTAACGCAGCCATTCTGTGAACTCTAAATACCAGCGGTATTTAAAAGGTGCGGGGGAAAAAAAGCATGTGTAGCTAACGCACCCCTTTGGCCGCAGAACTCTAAATCTAGCAGTCTGTAAACCTCTATTGTGCCATAACTTAAAAATTCTGGAAGAGACTCCTGCTAGGAATTCTTGATTTCCACAAATTGGTAAATATTTAGAAACTTTCCAATTAATGCTTAATTCTTTACAAAGTTTTTGCCATGCTAATATAGGGTGAGAAAATATCTTCATTTTAGCTATTCGTTTGGGAATTTCTGTCCTAGGGAGATGGATTAATGCCTTTAAGGAGAACGGTATCAGTATCCCTAATTCCATTTGTAGATTAGTTATGTATTGTTTTTCTGTTATCCAATCTAATATATATTTACTTAAAGCTGCTAAATTATAGTACTTAAAGGGACACTAAACCCAAATTTCTTGATTCAGATAGAGCATGCAATTTTAAGCAACTTTCTAATTTACTCCTATTATCAATTTTTCTTCATTCTCTTGCTATCTTTATTTGAAAAAGAAGGCACCTAAGCTAAGGAGCCACATTTTTGGTTTAGACCATGGACAGCACTTGTTTATTGGTGCTGTCCAATCAGCAAGGATGACCCAGGTTGTTCACCAAAAATGGGCAGGCATCTAAACTTATTGTTGCTTTTCAAATTAACATACCAAGAGAATGAAGAAAATTTGAATTTTAATGCCCAGATAATTTAGAGATTCCACTTTTTTAAAAGGACAGGTATACCCTGAGCCTTTCTTTTCAACGATCCATAATCAAGTAACTTGCTCACCAAAATTGTGCTCTCTTTAACAAAATCACCCTCATCTGTACAATTTCTTTTTATCCGGATGAACTGGCCTTTAGCTACACCAAATCCCATATGTTTCGGGTGATCACTACGGCCATGAAGAATAGCATTGGTGGCAATGGGTTTCTGGTATAGGGTGGTTTTAATCCCTTGTGTGTCATTGTCCCCTATAAGGAGGAGATCTAAATATTGTATTGATACCAAATCACATGCATAAGTGAACTGGAGGTTGACATTGTTATTGTTCAAATACTGAACAAAATCAGTCATTCTCTGGTGACCTCCTGTCCAAATGAACAGGAGGTCATCAATGTATCTTTTGTACATATGGATATCGGGTTTAAACGGATTTGTATCAACAAAAATGTGGCACACCTCCCACCAAACCATAAACAGGTTGGTGTAGGCAGGGGCAAACTTTGCCCTCATGGCTGTGCCACGCTTCTGGAGATAGAAAGTCCTGCTAAACTGAATAAAGTTATGGGACAGCAGAAAATCAAGTGTCTGCATCAGGAACATTTTGAAGGTGTCATCGTAGTTGCCGAAAGTATTTAACATATAAGCAACTGCCTCAAGGCCGCTTGAGTGGTGGATGGCTGAGAATAGGCCAACCACGTCAACAGTGAGCCATTCCGATTGATCCTCCCAAGTTTTCTGCTGCAGACAATTTAAATGGTGCTTAGTGTCCTTCAAGTATGAAGGGAGTTTGTACACGATGGGTTGGAGCAAACACTCTACCCAGATGGACATGTTCTCGAATAGGGACCCGATCCCAGCCAAAATTTACCTCCCCTTCACTTCCTCCAAAGATTTATGTACCTTGGGGAGGTGGTGAAAAATTGGGGTAATGGGATTCAATACATAAAGGAAATCAACGGTGTCCTGATCAAGGATCCTCATTTCAAGACCATCATCAAGAAGTGACACAAGCTCCCTCCTGAAACTATCCGTAGGGTTACTTCTCAAAACTTGGAACACTTCAATATCGTTAAACTGCCTATTAGCTTCTTGGATATAAGTGTCTTATCCTGTACCACAACACACCCGCCCTTGTCTACTTGCTTAATGATGATATCATCTCTTAAGTTACTGAAAAACCTCCTTGTGCTGTGTGCTATGGTGCGTTAATCTCCGTACTGCACAGAAGCCAAGGGCTGAGTTTACGTGCTCATGCACACTTTTCCCCATAGACATCAATGTGGAGAAAGTGTTAGAAAAAAACTAAAACCTGCGATCGAGGAATGGCAAATTACTGTAACGCAACATCATTGATATCTATGGTGAAAAGAAAGTTACGTTTAAACCTAACACCCTAACATAAACCCCTAGTCTAAACACCCCTAATCCGCTGCTCCCTGACATTGCATAAAGTGATTAACCCCTAAACTGCTGCCCCGAAATTGCCGACACTAAATAAACCTAATAACCCCTAAACCGCCGCCCCCGACTTCGCCAACACTAAATAAAATGATTAACCCCTAAACCACTGCCCAATGATGCTCCATGCCTCCACAGCTCGGCGCCTTCACAGCTCCACGACAACGGGATGAAGATAGAAGATGCCGTCTGGATGAAGACTTCTCGCCGCCTGGATGAAGATGGATGTCCGGACTTCAGGAACCGTGAGTAGATTTCCTGGGGTTAGTATTAGGTTTTTTTTTAATATTATTTTTTTTTTATTATTATTATTTTTAGATTAGGGATGGGCAGTAAAAGAGCTGAATGCCCTTTTAAGGGCAATGCCAATACAAATGCCCCTTTAGGGGCAATGGGTAGTTTAGGATTTTTTTAGATTTAGGTTTTTTATTTTGGGGGGTTTACTTTGAATGTAAAAGAGCTGTTTAGCATAGGGAAATGCCCTACAAAAGGCCCTTTTAAGGGCTATTGATTGTTTATTGTTAGGTAAGGGCGTGTTTTTATTTTGGGGTGCTTTTTTGTTTTCATAGGGCTATTAGATTAGGTGTAATTTTTATTATTTTGGATAATTTTGTTTTTAATCTTTTGTATTCTTAGTGTTTTTTGATTTTTTGTAATATTAGATTTTTCTAATCTTTTCGTAGTATAGGTTTTAGTTAAATTGGTAATTTAGGTTTTTTATTTTTTTGTAGTGTTAGTTTTTTTTTTAATCAAGTAATTTAGGATTTTTAATTGGTAGTTTTTTTATTTTATTAGAATAGTTATGTTAGGTTATTTTATAGTTTAATATTAGTTGTTTTTTTATTTCACAGGTAAGTTTTTATTTATTTTAAGATAGTTATATTGTAACGTTTAATTTAAAGTTAGGGGGTGTTAGGTTTAGGGGTTTTTAGTTTAATTTAGTGTAGTGCAATGTGGGGGGCCAGCGGTTTAGGGTTTAATAGGTTTAGTTTATTAGTTACGATGTGGGGGGCTGGCGGTTTAGGGGTTAATAGGTGTAGTTTATTAGTTTGATGTGGGGGGCTAATACTTTATTATAGTGTTGGCGATGTGGGGGTCTGGCGGTTTAAGGGTTACTAGATTTATTGAGTGTTGGCGATGTGGGGTTTAGGGGTTAAATGGCCAATTTTTCAGCAGTATAGCCGTACCGCACCATAACGCAAAACCTGTAATCTAGCCGAATATTCTTTAATTGAAGAACATTGGAATGTCAAATATGTACAGCAAACAGTACAAAACATAAATATATATGTACACACACATATATATATATATATTGTTACATACATATACAAATTTAGACATGTATATGTATGTATCTCTATGTTAAAGCCCTTTGCCTGCCTTTTTTTCTAAAATCTTAGACCTCATATCTTTAAGCCCTTATAACTTGTTTGTGCAATATTATTTTTAATACAATTTGTATTAGATAGTGTTATAATGAGTGTAACTGTATTGTGTAATGTATTTTTGATGTGTTTTGTGAAACTTTTTGTTTCACAAAACAGTTAACCAGAGCTCTGAGGATGCGCTAACCCAGCACCTGAGACCTCAAATGTTTGAACCCTTATAATTTGTTATTGCATTTTTTCCAACAATTTTTAGTAGATAATGTTATTAACTGTGTAACTGAACTTTTAGAGCCATTTTGATGTTTTTTGTGTTTGAGTGCAACAGTTAACCAGAGTTCTGAATTTCCCCTTTTCCGACGCAGGTTAAATTCAATTGCTCTCGAGCGAATGTGTTTACTTTCAACTTGTAATATGTGAATTACTTCTGATGCACGCAAACAGGTGCGATAAACCCAAAATATCGCTAGCATGCAACTATTAGCACACCTTTCATAATCTTGTTATCTGGCCCCATGATGGCAAACCCTTAATCAAAACTCCTCCTAGAGAAGGAGACAGACTTAGACAACTCAGTAGACAATAGATGCTCTGGATCTGCAAATTGAAGACCAGATTACAGTATGGGATGAATTCATCATATGATATTATTCATTTTGGGAATAAGCATCAGGCACATAATTAAGGATGAGGTTGATTGGACAGAACTTGACTGGGAAACCATGTATATAGTTAACTAAATAGAATCAGTTAGAATTGTCTGGCCAATACACGAATCATTCCTTGTTTTTTCATTTTTTACATTAATTGTTCTTTAAATCAACAATTCTGTATTAAGATTTTAGGCTATTACCTCTTGGTTTCATAATATTTCAGAGTGTGATAATTTTGAATTTAATAACAATATTACCATTTATTATGTTTAAAAACAATTATGAATACATTTTTTTAATAAAATCTAATTTAACAATGAATACCCATTCTACAACCTATTTGTAGTTGATTACAACTAGGGAGACAGCATATGAGTATATAATAGGTACTATTTGTATGGGCTATTTTAAATGAGTCATTATAAAGTAGAAACAATGGGTGATGCATGGCATTATCTTCTGAAAACATGTTTTAGGCTGTAATATTGATCCATGTACAGTTAGCTAGTTGTGTGATATCCTAATGTATATACTGTGGCAGAAGTATAGCATTATTTTTGAAAAATGGCATTGGCATACAGTATAGATCTATGCAACAGCTGCAAATAAACAGCACTATATCTTCTTCAATGATAAAAATGCAGTAAATTTTTAGTTTTTAATAATATTTTGTGGTCATGCAGTGAACAAGAATATGGTATCTCATGTATTTTGTACTAAACGTTAATTATGCTGCAACGTCCTTTTATTTATTGATAGATATACAGGGCTAGAATATGAGTGGAGTGTTAATTGTCAGCATTAAGATAGGATTAACTATCTTGACGTTTGCCTGCAAGGAACCAAGGATAAAAAGATTGTAACAGAAGTGTACAGAAAACCAAGCTCTGGCAACACCCTCCTCCATGCCCAAAGTAATCATCCCAAGAGGGTCTTTAAATCAGTCCTAAATGGACAGTTTATCAGACTCTGCAGAAATTGCACGAGTGATGAATTATTTGGGAAACATGCAAAGGACCTGGAGGAGAGGTTTGTCAGTAGAGGGTACAAAAGAAAAGATGTGGTAGCATCCAAAAGAAAGATTTCTGAAAGAGAGAGAAAATAATTTTTGAGATAAGGAAAATTTGAGAAGGATAAATTTTAGGGGGTTTCATTCATTACTCAGTATAGTAATGATGTCCACCAAGTGTGTAATATCATTCGCAAACACTTTAATATGCTCAAAGCTGATGATGGTCTAGTAGATGTTGTTAGTAAAGGGTGCAGATATGCTTTTAAAAAGGTCATATCTATTGGTAACATGATAAACCCTACCCAACTAAGGTCCTTACATACCAGCGGCTCTTCTTGGCTGCAATTTAAGGATGCATTTAGATGCAGATACCCGGGCTGCAGTGCATGTGATCATTTACAGGTTCGGGAAGCAGAGCAACAGGAAAAACCTATAATCATCTTTCATGTCTAAATTGTAGGACAACAGATGCCATCTACCTCCTGACGTGCAACCAATGTGGGATACAGTATGTGGGGCTCACAAGTAGAGAAATGAGAAAAAGAATCCGTGTGCATGTTTCCAGTATCAAACAAGGAAAACTCACTACCCCATTGGTACAGCACTTTAAGGAGGTACATGGAAAAAGTGCGGAATCATTGAAACAGACTATAATAGAGATGGTAAATTCACAAGCTTAAGACAAGAATTCCGATTATGACTTGATTAATTATTGGGAATAAACCCCCAAAGTCATAAATTAGGGTGTCTGTGAATACCGGAGGTCTCCCTCTCTCTGCAATGAACACCATGCCTCTGTGTGTAGAATTATGTGATAAAGGTTGTTTATTAACTAAGTAAAATGAACAGAGTTTGCTTTCCAAAAAGCCCCTTATTATTTATACTAAAAAGTGATGTTAACATTTTCAAGACATCAAAAGGTGAAGGCAATTGGTTAAACACACCAATTTGTGAATATAGAAGGCTATTCTTGTGCATTCATATATATAGTTAGCAATATACACTTGTAATTAGTTATAGCAAGTCAATATGATTTGGATTGGTTTGTTTGTAACCCATTTCCCATATTTAGTTTAGGTTTATGTGGGTCATCACACACGCTAATTCAAATATCGCTGCATTCTGTAATGTGTATATTATTTTTACAACTGCTTATCAGTCCATTATTTACCTGTGATACAAATGGTTAAAAGCAGATTAAGTATATCCCATATGACTCAAAGGTGGAGTTTGAGAGCTCACGCCATAATATTGGTTTTAGCTTGGTAGTAAGTGTTTTAAAAGGACTGCCTCTGTCAGTAAACTGCAGCTATGATTATGACGTGTATGCTGAAACGCGTCAGCAGCAGTGTTGAGGAGTGAGCTCCTCATCCAATCCCCACTGTCAAAGTGGCAGCTTGATCTGCTTACAGTTTTATCTACAGTGGAAATAAAAGTCTGTTTTAATTACTATCCTTGTGGCCATGCTCCTTTGTCTTCTTGGTGTGAATGGTAGCATTTATCATCGCACAAGCAGTTCTTGTGCAGATTTCGCTATCGGGGGGGGGGGGGGTCAATCAGCCCGGTCATAGATGATCAGGCAGATTGATGTTCGCAGCCTCAGAGCAGGCGGAACAGTTATGAGTATGGGGTTTCCCGAAAAGCATCAGAATCCGGGGGCACTCATTGATTTATCAAACTTTTACAGATCTTATGTTGCTACTATGTTTTTAACTTTTGTATCCAATAAATCTTTAACTTTTTATGCAGTGTGAGCCAGTCTCGGAGTCTATATGTTTTTGATTTGTCTTCTTTGGTAGGACCCACAGGGCTCCTTTCTCTGCACCTTGGTGAAAATATTTTTTTCTTTTTTTCTTTTCTGCACCTCCAAAATCATCATTTGTGTTATCTGCACACAGTCTAACAATGTTTCCTACCAAACTATTTACTCTTAGGCAGTCACTCACATAGGGCCAAATTACAAGTGGAGCCTTCTGCTACAGCGTTCTCTTCACTAGAAATAAGCGTTTTGCACGTGTTAGAACTTTTTTTGCGAGTTGAAATAAACTGTTTTCGCTCTTTCATTAACCCGACGTGCGTAAAAAGCCGAACTAAGAATATTGCACTTGTGTAAACCTATTCCCCCATGCAAGTCAATAGAGCAAGAAAAGTGAAATAAAAACCAATTGCATATTCTCAAGTGCACTAACATGAAAATATGAATTCCACTGTTCTATCTTCACATAAAGTGTATATATGTCCCTCAAAAAATTGGAAAAACAGATAGCTTTTATTGATAGAAAAGAACTGTTCACATCACATAAAAATAGGTTCAAATTGTCTACTACTGGACAAAAACAATCTCAGGAACATAATATACTATTTATTACTGAATACAGTAGACAATACTGTGATATTTGCAATATAGTACAAAAATTTTTAACTATACTTAAGGGGGATAACTCTCTAACAGAAGTACTATCTAATGGTACTAAATGTGTAGCTAGAAAGGCTCCGACTATTGCAGATATAACTAGAAAAAATCTAGTTGGAAAACCAATCACTAACAGTGCCACTACTAATTGGCTTACTCCCAGAACTGGATGCTTTAAATGTGGCCATGTACCATGTAAAGCCTGTACTTGTATTTTAGTTACTGATACATTTTCCTCAAGTGTTACACAACAAGTCTTTCATATTAAAGACAGAATTGACTGTAACTCGAAATTCATTATCTATCTGGTCAATTGCCTTCACTGTTCAAAACAATATGTAGGGATCACGACTCGTCCCTTCAAGGATAGAGTACGTGAACATCTAAGATCCCTTGAGGAAAAAGAACCCAAAACACCTGTAGCGAAACATTTCAGACTTCATGGTTTTGGATCAAAGTACTTTTCCTGTGTGGGTATTGACATTATCAAAAAGCACCCAAGAGGGGGCGATAGAGAAAAGTGTCTGAGAAAAAAAGAGATTTTTTGGATAGTCAAGTTACATACTAGAATTCCAGAGGGTATGAATAAAAGAATGGATGTAGATCTTTTTGTAGAATGAGTATAGATACCATCCGTTTCCCTTCTTGAATGTAGAAATAATGGGTCTACTTGTTAGCTTTATTACCATACCTACCCCTATACTTATTTTTTAATCTATTTTTAGATTAATTAGTCCTTGAATTTTTCATTTTGACTAAGATGTGCTATAATCAAATATTTTCTTATAGAAGATTTAGTAATGTTTCTTGTTCTTTTGGTTCCTCTTTTTTAATTGCTAAATAATTTTATATGGTTTATGTTTTTATTTACCATTATTCTGTTATAATGAATAATGGTAGCTTTTTAGAAAACCCTTCGTTGGTTAAACTAACAACAGATGACAAAAAGTCGTTAAATGAACCCATCTCAACTTTAGAGGTTGTCTTGGCGATAAAGGCTCTAAAACCAGGAAAAGCAGCAGGTCCAGACGGTTTCCCAGGGGAATACTACAAGTTATTCAGGAGGGAACTTGTCCCCCACTTGACCAAATTGTGTAACCATATTATGCAGGGTCACCCAGTACCAGCTGAGCTGCTGCAAGCAAAAATTATAGTCATACCCAAACCGGGCAAAGACTCAAAAAAGTGCCCTAGCTTTTGCCCCATCTCCCTGATTAATCAGGATATTAAAATCTTTACTAAGATCTTGGCCAATAGGTTAGCAAACATTTTACCCAAACTAATACATAAAGACCAAGTAGGATTCATTAGAGACAGAGAAGCCCCGGATAACGTGAGACGAACTATAGACACGGTCCATCACCTCTGCGAAACACGAACGCCTTCTCTGCTCCTCGCGCTGGACGCGGAGAAGGCGTTTGATAGAGTAGATTGGAGGTACATGATTAAAACCCTGACACAATTGAACTTCGACGGCCCCTTCCTTGACGCCATCAAAACTATATACACCAACCCATTGGCCCTTGTGTCCTCTAATGGATATAGATCTAAATCGTTCCCTATTCTAAATGGGACCAGACAGGGGTGTCCATTGTCCCCCCTGTTATTTGCGCTGTGTATAGAGCCCCTAGCAGCTAAGATAAGGATGAACCCTGATATAGTAGGAGTTAAAGTGGGAAATGCAGAATACAAAATTAGCCTTTTTGCGGACGATATACTGCTCACCCTGACCAGTCCTATGCTATCACTTCCGAACCTATATGAAACGCTAGGAGAGTTTTCATTAATCTCCGGCTATCGTATTAATTCTGATAAGTGTGAAATGTTACCAATAGAGATCCCCACCCACACAAAGAAACTAATCGAAATAAACTTTGATTTAAAAGAATCTAATTGTCCCTTGAAATACTTAGGGGTGGGAATAACAGCCCAAACCCAGCAGTTATACAAAGCCAACTACACACCTCTATACAAATCCATCAGAAAAGACCTACAATCATGGAAGAAGCATAACTTCTCTTGGATGGGGAGAATATCAGCGGTAAAGATGACCGTGTTGCCCCGCCTGCTCTATCTCTTTAGGGCTCTGCCCATACGCATTCTATATCCCGACTTAGAGAAGCTTCAAACAGAGGTACTATCATTTATCCGCGGTAAAAAACATGCTAGAATAGCAAAGAGAACCATGACAGGCCACAGAAGCTTAGGCGGCTTGGGGATCCCTAATTTCATAGAATACTACAAGGCAGCTAGACTAGCCCAGGACGCTTTAATACTTAGGGCCAAAGAGGAAGCTCTTTGGATCCAGTTAGAGTCAGACATGACGGGGGGAGGCGGGTTAGACACCATACTATGGGGCCACAGAGATGGCACACGCGAGACAAAGCAACACCAATCAATCACAATAGAGACCACCCAAATTCTATGGTCAGAACTAGCACATAAAAGAGGGATGTGCCCAGTGACCTCAACATTGAGACCCATCAGATACCTCCTCCACAAAGATTTGCAAAGAGCAATCAATAAATGGGAAAATAAGGGTCTGTACCGGGTTGCAGACCTCTTAATTCAGAATAAAATGATGACCCACGCCCAACTAAAAGTTAAGATATATCCTGACCCTTTGCACTGGTACCTATACCTCCAATTATCATCGTCGATACACACGTACAGGCAATCAATACAGACCAGAGGGAAACTTACCCTAGAACATATATGTAACTCTATAAACAGACCAAAACAGTCCATCTCTAGAATATACCCAGACATTCAAACGTCAAAGTCCCCAACAAAATCACCTCTCATGCAAAGATGGGAAGCAGACCTAGACATCAGACTGGAACCAGAACAATGGCTCACGACTTTTGAAACAGCCACTAAAGGCTTCCTGAGCGCAGACCTCAGAGAAAATACTCTGAAGACGATTTTCAGATGGTACTTAATGCCCCTTAGAACAACACATATGACACAAACGGCATCTAGATTGTGCTACAGAGGATGTGGGGAAAAAGGCACATACTGTCACATGTTCTGGGACTGCTCAGAGGTTCAAACCATATGGCAGTCACTATCCAACCTAATTAGCTACTTGTTAGACGAGCAAATACAGATTAGCAAGACACAGGCATTACTCCACGAGCGACTTCCTAACTTCAATAGTCCAATAAACACTTTCATTAGAATACTATGTACAGTAGTGAGAACCTGCATAGCTAGATACTGGAAAGTAGGCACACCGACATGGCAAGAAATCAAAAACAGAATCCAACATACATATAACATGTACGACTTAGCAGCATGGACACTAGACACCAAAACTCAGAACGACGAAATTTGGTTTTATTGGAACTATAGAAATGGCTTCAACCACCCTCCCTTACCGGCAACAATTCACTCTCAGGCCTCCAACCGCCAGATAGGTACCTCTAAGTAACTATATAGAGTTTAGCTACCGCCCTCACGTTCAAAAGGTACTGCAACCACTTACTACCCTCCCAGATCTCTCTCTCCCCCCTCTATGTTTCTCCCCTACTTCTTTCCCCCCCAATCACTGGAAGATTTAACCACCCTCAAAAATTATTTTGTTTGATTCCATGTTATATTCAATTGTGAGTAGATGGGTGTGACAAGAACACCTACACTACACCTCCTGTTGTGAGGTACTGTTCATTGAAACTTATAGCCAAAGTAGCACTATGTTTTGTTTTGCAGTTTTGTAATTGGCGGCTAGAAATGATGCTGTATGTTCTTATATGTTTTCTTCTTTACTTTGAACAATAAAAATGATTTAAACATAAAATTGTTTGATTTCTAGAAGTGGCAAATCTGTTTGTATAACACATTATTCAATGTAAATCTGTCCTGGCAACATGTGATTTGTATTAAACTGTATGAAATGTTAATGTTTACTGCAGTGAACATGTGTAATTTGCTCTTGTATCCCACTTACAGTTATCCATGTCTTATTATTTGTTTTGCTGCAAACTGTCATTTTAACTTGTTGAACTCATAAATGTGGAAAATGATGTGGCAAAACATCTTAAACTATTAAATAAAGTATTTAATCAACTAATGTAGTTTGTCTGTGTTTTAATATATTTTTTCTGCATATTTATTTTATTTTTTTCCTGCATATATATATATGTGTGTGCGTGGATTTTTATGTTAAATAAAGTGCCTGTTTGTGATATACTATAATGGCTAAAAAATATTTTTAGTGTTCACTCTGTTTAATATTAACTAGTAAGTGTGTGTGTGCGTCTGTAAAATACTTTATTATATTATACATGTGTTTACTTATACCATTATATGCTAAATTGCTTGCATGCTACACTAATTCACCACTAGCGAAAACATTTCCTTTTTAGTATTTTTAACCATTGACTTGTAATGTCAAATTGTGCTTAATATTTAGTGCAGGGTCACAATATTGATAGTGCACCCTGCTCTATCAATAGCGCTTTACTTGTAATCTGGGATATAGTGTTTTAATCAAAGGTAAATTATGACTATCTGGCTTATAAATATCAACATTCAAGTACAACTTTAAGGTAATTATTCAAGCAAACACAAGATAATGACAGCATGAAAGTCCCATAACATTTGTTATTTTAAACCTAATATTTAATTGGCAATGAAAATACCTTTACCTATACTTTTGATCATATGATAAAAATAACATCATGTAAAACAAAAGAACATCTGGACCTTGTCTAGCCCTCTTAGCCTCTCTAATATAGAACGTGATCTCTCCACGCGGTCACACAAGTAAAAACAATTGAAGATAGAAAATAGAGCAGCGGTAACAAGCTGAGGGTAATGATATACTCACAAATTGTAATATACTTAAAAGAGGAATTTATTAACCTCTATAATCAGAAGATACTGATATAGTGAACCATGCTGACATAAAAATACAAAATTCAATAAAAAGTTGTGGCCACAACTAAACTAAACAAATAGTCATAAGGCGGTTTTAAAATTAGACGGTTATGAGTCATAAACAAGTGGGCTCAAATGTCCCAATTTAATATACAATGCTATAATGTGCAATCAAAACAAGTTATAAAAAAAAAATGCTTAGTAATACATTTGTATCTGTACAAATAGCAATATTCAAAACAATTGCGTGCAAGAGATTGTGTGAAGATATTCAATGAACTGACACTTTAGCGTTACTCAGTATAATCTCAATAATATAGCGAAAGGGAAAGTCAGTGATGTATAATAACATCCAAAGAGAGATATTTAGTTGCAAAAATTTATATTATGTTGCAAGGATTTATAAAGTCATATGACTTCTTGATAAAGGCACTCTGGTGCTGAAACGCGTAGAAGTAACACTGTGGAACCCCCCTTTTTGAAGCACTGGACGGATAACAAGATCTACATGATCTAGAACAAGTCAAGCCGGAAAAACCAAGGATATTACGGCAGGATCGAGTCCTTTGACAGACTGCTTCAAGTCAACTGCTGTGAGACCTAGGCAGTGAAGATGCTGTGAGTACTTCCGCCACGCACGGAGAATACGCTGGCCAGGGAGCACAGCTAGGTAAGTCTGCCACACAGCAGAATCTGTAAGCCGACCACTGCTAAAATTTCTATACCTGGAAACAAAGACACGAAAACACACTTGACCGGTCAAGAGACTTTTCACTAAACGCTCACTTGGGAAATACAAAGTTTCTAGTCACACGACTATCACTAAATGCACGTCCTGTATAGGATCCAAACCTACTATTTTTCATACTAGCTCACTATAATCTGCATAAAAACTGCAACCAAGACAGAGGCTGTTTGCATTCTATATTTATACAACGGATACCTTAGCTCTTTGAAACATCCGGAAGACAGCCAATTTAAGTCATATGACTTTATAGATTCTTGCAACATAATATAAACTTTTGCAACTAAATATCTCTCTTTGGATGTTAGTATACATCACTGACTTTCCCTTTCACTATATTATTGAGATTATACTGAGTAACGCTAAAGTGTCAGTTCATTGAATATCTTCACACAATCTCTTGCACGCAATTGTTTTGAATATTGCTATTTGCACAGATACAAATGTATTACTAAGCATTTTTTTTTCATAACTTGTTTTGATTGCGCATTGTAGCATTGTATATTAAATTGGGACATTTGAGCCCACTTGTTTATGACTCATAACCGTCTAATTTTAAAACTGCCTTATGACTATTTGTTTTGTTTAATTGTGGCCACAACTTTTTATTGAATTTTGTATTTTTATGTCAGCATGGTTCACTATATCAGTATCTACTGATTTTAGAGGTTAATAAATTCCTTTTTTAAGTATATTACAATTTGTGAGTATATCATTACCCTCAGCTTGTTAGCGCAACTCTATTTTCTATCTTCAAAAATAACATCATGCTTCCTCTAATGTGAATTAATCTTTTATTACTCAAATCCTGGTGTTTACTGGATTAAGAAATTATTACTTACACAATTGACATATAATTGGTTAGAAAACTGCCCCTAACTAGTGTTTTACATGACTGGTACCAGGGACTGTGTGCATTCATTTGTGGCTAAGGGCCCAATGACTAAAGCTATCTGCTCTGACAAGATTATTTAAGCATTGTCAGCATTACAAGCTCCTGCAAATAATTTTAAAAAGACAAATTTTATTTTAAGAGCTGTCAATCTAGTTATGCTGGGTTCTGGATATGAAGAAGAGACACATACATGGTAATATAATGACCAAGAAAGTCACCCAAAATGTAGCACGCTTTATCTCCATGCTGTAGAGTTTTTTTATCATCAGGTCCTAAGGGAGGAGCACAGCTTATTACTTTAAAAAGCTGCTTTCTAATGAATTAAGGAAATGCAATTTTCAAATCAACCCATAAATTCAAAGCAATTCATATAAGAATCTCTTACAAATTTGTTTGGAAGATAAGTTTCTCCTTTGTCCGGTGAGTTATCTATCAAAAGCATTTCAATATGCTTGTCACTTTTGACAGAGGTGAGTCAGCTATCACACTTGAGCATTTCAAGTTCTGTATCAGTTGTTGTTTTCTAAGGGACTTGTTGGAACATATTTTTCTCTTCAAATCCTAATAAATTAACAAAGCTAACCAACATAGGTGACTGTACCATTAACCATATAGGCGGTTGCCTAAGGCTTTACTTAAACTGGGGCCTTACAGTGTCTCTATCTTCAGATGGGTATTTTTTTATGTGTGGCGATTAGTTAAAAAAAACACTGTTGGATAGTAAACATAGAAGCATATGAAGTGCCTGTGAGCTCTGTCCTTGACTTTCTACCGGTTACTACTGTTTACCCGGGGTCTACATGTTCCAAAGTGTAGTGCTGCAAGAGGAGAGGTGTGGCTGAGGGGTTATATTGTGCACCCTTCAATCCTACATGTTTACATGCCACCCCTGTTGTTTCCTTAGTGTCTGAAAATATGAGTGCCATGCGGGCAGTTATGGTGCAGGGTGTGAATAGCAAACAGTGAGTAGACATATTGGGAGGGAGAGGGAGGTGTCTGGAATTCATTATGCAGGAATGGAAAACCAAAACAAAGAAAAGATTTTCATGAACAAACTTTACTGAAGAAATATAATGCAGCAACAGGTTAATCAAATTGAGGTCAATATTGAACCAAATAAAGATCAAATAAAGTCTTTACGATTAAAACTTTAAGCACAAGTCTCTCAGCAAGCACAGAACCCAGTGGGTACTGTTGGAGAGGTTTCTTGTAAAATGTCCAGGAACCAGGAAGCATACACAGGTATCACATCAGAGGTCTAGCACAAGTCTCTCAGCAAGCACAGAACCCAGCGGGTACTGTTGGTGAGGTCTCTTGTAAAATGTCCAGGAACAAAGAAGTATACACAGGTATCAGAGCAGAGGTCTTGGGTCTCAGCAGTAGGGTAATCATACACAGGTATCACAGCAGAGGTCTTTGGTCTCAGTAGTAAGATAAGCATACCCAAGTATCACAGCAGAGGTCTTTGGTCCCAGCAGTAGGGTAAGCCTACACAGGTATGACAGCAGAAGTCTTTAGTCTCAGCAGCAGGGTAATCATACACAGGTATCACAGCAGAGGTCTTTGGTCTCAATAGTAAGATAAGCATACCCAAGTATCACAGCAGAAATCTTCGGTCTCAGCAGTACGGTAAGCATACACAGGTATCACAGCAGAGGGCTTGGGATAGCCTGTTTGAGGGAGCTCCAGAGGGTAATCCTGTTTGTAATGCTGATAATGATTTATATATATATATATGTGCCAGGACTATTATGACCTCCCTTTACTAGCTACATTCTCTTTCTGCACTATCCCCTTCTCTCTCTTTTTCTCCTCACTCTATCATTTCGCCCTTTCTTTTTGTGCCTCTTTTCCTTTTTTCTCCTTTTCTCTCTCCCCTTTACTTTTCACTCTTTCTGTTCATTATCTCCCTGTCTCTCTCTTTACTCTCTTTCTCCATACCCTCCTTCTTTCTCTTCAATCTGTATTTTCATGCTCCCTCTTATCTCTCTGTCCATCTCTATTCTATAAACACTCTTTTCTGTTTTTACCCACTTTTGCTGACCTTCCCTATCTTCAATCTCCATTCTCTGTCTTTCTCTGTCTCTGTCCTCTCTTTTTTCTCTTCTTCTTTCTTTTCTCACTATCTCCCTCTCACTATTTACCCTTCTCCCTCTACACTTTCTCTTCTTCTCTCCTCCAGCTCCCTTTTCACTCTCTCACGTCTCTCCCCCACTCTCTTCTCTATTTTCTTTCTTTCTTTCTTTCTTTCTTTCTTTCTTTCTTTCTTTCTTTCTTTCTTTCTCTCTCTCTCTCTCTCTCTCTCTCTCTCTCTCTCTCTCTTTCTTTCTTTCTTTCTCTCTCTCTCTTTCTCTCTCTCTCTCTTTCTTTCTTTCTTTCTTTCTCTCTCTCTCTCTTTCTTTCTTTCTTTCTTTCTTTCTTTCTCTCTCTCTCTCTCTCTCTCTCTTTCTTTCTTTATTTCTTTTTTTCTTCTATCTCTCTATTTCTCTCTCTTCTCCCTCTATGTCTGTCTTTCCACTGTCCTCTTCTCTTACTCTCTTCTTTCTTACACTCCTTATTTCTCACTACTCTGTTAACTTTTGCCTCTATTTTCTTTCTCTTCTTTTTGTCCATTCTTTTCTCTCTTTGTCTTTCACTATTCTTTTTTACTCTCTCTTCAATCTCCTTTCCCCAATCTCCAATCTACCTCCCCTTTTGCTTCCTTCTTTCTTTTCCCTCTCTGTTCACTCTTCATTTTCTCTCTTTTGCCATTTCAAAATTTCACTCAGTGAAATCCAGAGCAATTCATATTCAGATTTATTTGGTCCATGTAAGAATTTAAAGGGATATGGAACTCAACATTTTTCTTTCATGATTCAGATAGGGAATACAATTTTAAATAACATCCCAATTTACTTCTATTATTTAATTTACTTTATTCTTCAGATATTCTTTGTTGAAGAAATAGCAATGCATATTGGTGAGCCAATCACACGAGGCATCTATGTGCAGCAACCAATTAGCAGCTACTGAGCCTATTTAGATATTCTTTTCAACAAAGGATATCAAGAGAATGAAGCTAATTAGGTAGTCAGTTGGAAAGTTGTCAAAAATTGAATGCTCTTTCTAAATAATGAAAGAACAAATGTGGGTTTCATGTTCCTTTAATATAATTGTAATATCCATAGTTAAACAAAGGATACATGTATATGTAGCACCAGAAAGCAATATGTCCCTGTAAAAACAATCTAAATCTGATCTTCTTCATCATTGCAAATTATCTTTGCTTGAAATGTGTCAAGTCTTGCTAATAAACCTGCTGGTGATATTTGCAAACAAATGTAAGCATTGAAGCATGTATTTTGATCATTTTGTTTCACTGAATAACTGCAAGAGTGCATATATTTTTTTATGTTATTCTAACTTAGGTTCACTTTATTGCTAAAACAGTCATGAATTCATTTTTGCATGTCTGAACAGGTAAATATATATAATCATGGAAGATTAAAAAGGCATGCATGAATTTATAATGTAAACTCCTTTAATGTGTTACAAATAATTGTGAGTTTTTGGTATCACAAATTGCACTGCACTTGCACTGAAAATACAAATAAATCTTCTACATAGTGCATTCGATTGAATCTATCCAAAAGGATATTCAGCACTAATTAACAACAAAAAATAATCTCTGATATATGTATAGATTTGTTGGACCTTAAAATCAGGTGCAGTTATAACCTATCTGTGCTGGTGAAAAAAACAATGAGCACACAATTACATTTAGTGTTTCCTCAATTATCCATCTATCTTTAAAATACAACATGAGTCATATGAATTACCCTTAACAATACAGTTGGTACCAGAAAAGGACGTATTGCTAATTAATGCTATAGAACTACAACTCATAGATGGAACCTAATAGTCCAAACTGTGGGCTAGATTTTAAGTGCAGTGGAAAATTGCGCTTTTGCAAGTGCAATATTTGCTCTGCACTCAGTAATAGTGCACACAAATGTGCGCTGGTATTACAAGTAAAGCGCAATGTGAACGCAACCTCATATCCGCATTGCATGGAATCTTTGCATTCACTAGAGCGCACTTCCATAGGCTCCAATGGGAGCCTTGTTCTGATGTCGTCATACACAGCACAGAAACTAGCACATCGAAGGGAGTAAGTCATGCAGCGATGGGCAGAAAAGTTCAAATATATATTTATCTGTTTATAATTGTATATACACATTTTAACACATAAATATATATGTATATAAGCATATACGTATATTGTTACAGTTACAAGTCCCCATAGACCGCAATGTAACACTCCTTAAATCTGCTTCATTATAGATGTTACTTTTTTATTAATTATAATAGAAGCTTACACTTAAGTTTGGGGGCAATTGGGGGCATTTTGAAAATTAACCAGACATTGTATCCCTGGTTAATTTCCGGAGCTCTAATTGCTACTGCAAGCTCAAGGTAGCATTAACCAGCCACTTGTAATGGTTGGTTACTTATCGTGCCCTGCAAATGGGCGAATCAGCACGTTTACAGGAGCACAATAAATTAACACTCCACTTGTAATCTAGCCCTGTATGTGTAAGGCTGGTTGTTTTGATTGAGAGAGCTGTTAAGCATTTTTTTCGGGGCAATATTTTTGGTAACACCGCACATCTCTCACAGTGGTAATATACACTTGACAGTTCTGGTGCTTGTATGGGTGGTTGTCTCTCCACGGTTTTGATAGCTACCACTACACTGTTTTAAGATTGCTCTGCTTTACATACTGCTGTCATATGTGCATGCTTAATATAAAGGCACAGAGTCACCAGTTATGGAAGCATGATGTAAAATACTCTTTCCAATAAAATACAAGTCACTTACGGCTAGATTACAAGTTTTGCGTTACGGTGCGGTACGGCTATACCATTGCACGTGGAATGGCAGGTAACGCATATTACAAGTCTCTGCAGTATAGCTATACCACAAGCATTTTAGCCTTAACGCAACCCTCCATTCCGCACACAAATAACGCTGTATTACAGGTTGTGCGGTCCGGCTACAATGCTTGCATTACAGCCTTTATCCCCATGAGCCATTCTGCGATCTGAGACCAGTAGTTATGGATTTTGCGAAACAAAAATGTTTCACAAAACTTGTAACTAAAATGTTACAAAGTATACTAACACCCATAAACTACCTATTAACCCCTAAACCACTAAACTCCCGCATAGCAAATACTATATTAAACATATTAACCCCTAATCTGCCACCCACCCACATCACTGACACTAAAATAAACCTATTAACCCCTAAACTGCCAACCCTCACATCACCAACACTAAATAATTCTAGTAACTCCTAAACCCCCGGCCCCCCACATCGCCAACACTATAATAACGTATTAACCCCTAAACCTCCAGCCCCCCACATCGCAACTAATAAACAAAACCTATTAACACCTAAACCGCCAGCCCCCCACATCGCAGACTAATAAACTAAAGCTATTAACCCCTAAACCGCCGGCCCCCAACTTTGCAAAACACTAAATTAAACTATTAACCCCTAAACCTAACACCCCATGTAACTTTAAATTAAAAGTTACAATATAATTATCTTAAAATAAATAAAAACTTACCTGTGAAATAAAAAAAAAAATCGAAGATTGAACTAGAAATTAACCTTAACATAACTATTCTAATAAAATAAAATAAACTGCCAATTAAAAATCCTAAATTACATGATTAAAAAAACCTAACACCACGAAAAAATAAAAAACCTAAATCACAAATGTAAATAAACGTAAAATACTACGAAAAAAAAAGAAAAATCTAACATTACATAAAAATAAAACCGCTAAAATTGGGAAAAATAAAAAAACACTAAGATTACAAAAAATAAAAAAAAATGATATTATCCAAAATAATAAAAATTACACCTAATCTAAAAGCCCTATAAAAACAAAAAATAAACCCAACCAAAATAAAAACACCTCCTAACTTAAAAATAAACTACCAATATCCCTTAAAAGGACCTTTTGTAGGGCATTGCCCTAAGATTAACAGCTCATTTACATTAAAAAAATTACAAAGTCCCCCCTAAAAGTAAAACGCCCCACCGAACCAATCCCCAAAAATAAAAAAACCTAAGTCTAAAAAAATCCTAGACAACCCATTGCATGGGCATTGCCCTGTCCATTAGACTAACAGCCTGTTCTTTTTACATGTTGCTGACCCAGCCTATCTACAAGATTGCAGAATTGTGTCCTCTTTGTACATTGCTGACCCAATCCGTTGTAAACTACAAAATTAACAAATCCTGACTTGCATTTATGTTGCTTACCTTGAGTTATGATTTCAAGTTACTATCTCATCCTTTTGAAGACTACAAATTTGTCTATCCTGTCCAGTCTCCCTTTGTTTCTGTCTATCTATACAAATTCTACCTCTGCATCAGGTTTAAGTGAAATTCCCTCAAGCTCTACCTAAAGCAGCAGACAGAATATTACACCTTAGCTTGTACACTTCATGAAATTTCTGCATTTAGAATGACACATACGCAAAGTTTATATGCAACACAGAATAAGCTATTATGTGTTTATTTTTCTCTGGTTTGTATTAAAGTGAAAGTAAATCCTAGCATTTTATATACGCTAGGATTTACTATTGAAACAAATAAAGGGCACTTTCATTCATGAAGTATAAGATACTTCATGTAGAAAGCTCCTTTATTTGACTCAACCGATCGCCGCTCTTAGCTCCTACAGCAGAGTACGGCTAAAAAAATGTTTGGCTAAGAGGTGACGTTTTCACCTCTTAGCCAATAGCCGTGCGCTAAATCCAGCTCCCATGGGCGCCAAGCCGGATTTACCGCATGGCTATTGGCTAAGAGGTAAAAAAAATTTTTAGCCGTGGGCTACTGTAGGAGCTAAGAGCGGCGATCGATTGAATCAAATAAAGGAGCTTTCTATATGAAGTATCTTATACTTCATGAATGAAAGTGCCCTTTATTTGTTTCAATAGTAAATCCTAGCGTTTGTAAAACGCTAGGGTTTACTTTCACTTTAAGCATCACCTGACATTTATCAGGGATAATATAAGAATAAACTTATGTTAGCAGTGTTGGATAAAGTAATGCATTTTTTCATATTTATAACATGCTTTCTGAAAACAAAGCCAAGAAGGAGAAGCTGATTGCAGGAATTATATTGCTGAAGGCACCCTTGTCATGGATACAAATTGGAAACTCATAAAGGGGAAAATAAAGTCACTGCTGGCAAAACTATTGGAGCCAAAAGAGTGCAAAATGTAAAACAGCTGAAAGGTGTTTTAAAAGAGATACAAAGAGAAGAATAGAAAAATTCATTATTTACTACTTAAATATAACATATGACGTCTAATGGCAACCATAGATCATTTAAAATAAAGGTAGAGGTGAACTGTGGCCCATCATTCTTTCATTTTAATCATTTAAAAAATGGTTTGCTATATTTCATTGTTTAAATAGCAATAATTATTTAATAACATTAAGAATTTAAATTTAGCAGAACAGACGCATCATGCTCAAAGGCATAACTAGCTGCAAGCATCCAGAAATCAAGCTCAATTAGCCAGTTAAAACATCTACATTGGTATATTTTGTTTGCTTGTGTATCTGTATTATTAAGAGATGCATTACAATAATGTTTTAATTAGTCAATAGTCAGATTTATTTGTAAAAGTAATTATAAAGGTGCCAATAACGCACATCAATCCCCAGAATTAATAAATGACCCATACAAATAAAATGCCATTCAATGCAATGGGGCCTATCTATCAAGCTCTGAAAGGAGCTTGAGGCTCCGTGTTTCTGGCGAGTCTGAAGACTCACCAGAAACAGCAGTTATGAAGCAGCGGTCACAAAGACCGCTGCTCCATAACCCTGTCCGCCTGCTCTGAGCAGGCGGATAGGAATTGAAACAATTCAACCAGATTGAGTACGATCGGGTTGATTGACACCCCCCTGCTGGCGGCCGATTGGCCGCGAGTCAGCAGGGGGCGACATTGCACCAGCAGCTCTTGTGAGCTGCTGGTGCAATGTTAAATGTGGACAGCGTATTGCTCTCCGCATTCAGCGATGTCTTGCGGACCTGATCCGCACTGTCGGATCAGGTCCGCAAGAAATTTCTTAAATATGCCTCAATGTGTTTGGGGGGTCCCACAAGTAAGGAAAAAAATCTTTAGGCAGCAAAATGGTACTCATAGCCTTTGGTAAAGAAAAAGGTGAGAACCTGGTAATGAGAAGGATGTGTTTATCAAACGAAGGGATTGTTCAGTCTCTATAAAAGAATATAAGAGTTTTTTCCCAATATTGGGATCATGAAATGAATGCAATACATTCACACAAAAAATAACATAACAAAAACACAAACCCCTCCCTCAATATAAAAAAATTATTATACCCATATGCTCCAAATAAAAATAATAATACACCAACCACTACAAATACCCACTAACTATAATAATATAAAGTACACAGACACTACTTAAACACAGTTGCAGCTTACAGATGAATATAACATTAATGGTGAATACAATTCATTAAAAGGTATTTTTAGAAACTCCATCTTAACCAGTCATTATATTTTTTTTTAAATCAATTTTTTATTGAGGATTTTCAAAAAGGTACATCAGATAGCAACAGTCAAGTTATAAATGGTACAACTTTATACACATAATGACACGAAAAAGCATCAACAAAGTATACTGAGGGTAGTGAATGATATATTGAGTGACATGAGCTTCTGAATCCTCCATTTTATAATAATCTTATCTTATTGGGGTGACTACTGAACTGACCACTTGCGGGTCAAATGATTATGGAATTAAAACATATATGGTAGTCCCATAGATGGCCACTCTTGGACCTTATGATAAGTTTAAAGCACATAAGTTATAGGTTGAGTACTAGCTGAAGATATAAAGAGATACAATAATGAAGGGAACCATGTTTAGGGATTGAGGGGGGTTAAGATCATAAATATAATATGTTGACAAGCTGAGATTTAGAGGTAGATTAATATATTGTTGCGTATTCTCAAGTGGAGTATGTATACAGAAATGCCCTTAATTAATATATATATATACTATACTGAGGAGTAGACCATTTACATATCTAAATATGCAGTTTGAGACATTATTTGAGATGTAGTAATAAGGATGGGTCTCTACCATAATCTGGCCTAGCTCACACACTAAACCATAGTAGAGTTAGTAAGCACTGCAATGTGGTACTAATAAGATATGGTGGGTTTAATTATAGCATGTTTATAATGTTAAAGCTTTGGTAGCTGTTTGATAAGAGTAATAGTTGGCCGGCCTTATGATATCTTGGTGTGAGTCTATTGTATAAAAAGAGATTATGTCAATATAGTGCAAATATATAGGGGGGATAATTGCGTGCTCAGTACTATACCAAGAGGCGCGTGTGAAGAATTAAATGTATTATTTCCTGAAAATTATGAGAATTGTTTTAGAAGGCACAACTGCAACAGATACAAGGGGATCAGTAAGGGACAATTATAAGAAAAACATGTAACAGTGCAATCATCTGGACCCATTTAGTAAACCAAAATAAGAGCAACATAACTCAATATAACAACTCAAAAATAAAAATAGATAGATTGTGTAGCCCAAGGCAGCTAATGTTGAGACGGTGTCTCATCACAGTAGAAACAATCAAACTATAGTTCTATGAGAGGGCATCCAGCCCATATGGGCCCTACGGTAGTTTCTGTTCAACCAATTCCAGTTACAGCAGACTTAACTACAATTTGAAGGAAGTGGCTATGTGAAGCAGTCTGTTTCGGAAGGTATAGAAACCATCACCGGATTGGTATATGCGATTGCCAGGGAATATTGCAGGTAAATGGGTATAAGCCGACAGGTGTTCTATGTCTAGCAATGTCTTGCCACCCAGAAATGTCAAAGCAATGTCAGAATACTCCCCGTATTCCTTGCCCTGCAAGGGTCCGACTCCCAACCCTCCAAGCTTTGATTGTAACAGAGTTACTTGTTGGATGGCCGGCCGCACCATCCTGATTTTCATCTGGAAAGGGTACTATTTGGGGTCTCTCCTGCTGCACCATGGGGGTAGGATGAGTCATGGTGTGTGAGTTACTATAGTCGCTCTTTGGCGGGGAAACTTTCTGCTCCTCCTCTATCTGACAAGACTGTAATACACTGTATTGGTTGTTGCCTGCCTTAGGACAGAGAGTTTTTGTAATTGCCTGTGGTTCCGTGTACTGTACATAGTGTGCTCTGCATTCCGCCATCTCAAAGGTGTCACTAAGTCCTCTACCCAGTGAGTCTCTAATGGTGGACTTGAGGTCATAGAGCCTGCTTTGCATCTGCGCGTCCAGCTTTATAGAAGTGTTTGTAGTGTTGAAAGGTAGACCTCCTCCATAATTAAAGTAGTATCTATGTCTAGCGTGGTTTTGAATGTTCAGCAGTATTAGCGTCACTCTAACCCGGCTGATCGGCGGGGAGAGTGTTGGAAGTTCATGTGTAGGCCTCCGCCTAGGATCCCAACAGACTGAATCAGTTCTCTGCGTCCAAATGAGTTAAATAGATTGTGCTGGATCAGCCTCGCTATAATAGTATTAAATATCACAGGATGAGGTTAATCTTTTTGATCAATAAGTAGATTTTTGGGATAATTTTCAAGGAGCTTCATGAAGTGTGACCTATCATGGACGCTGCATAGCCACGCCTCCCATTATATTATTTTATATAGCTAATTCATCAAAGAATGGAATTCTATAGATTAATTTAGGGACTGGTGAAGTTGGATAGGCTTGTGAAGCCAAGAGCAACACAGAATGAAAGGGGAAAGTGGGTTAGACATTGAATAAAATAGCAAATGACATAAGTTTGAAGACAATTTCCAATTTGTTACTGGTATGAAATGGTTTGCATAGGCATTCCAGCCCTCATGTGACAAAGAATCTAAAGTCTGTGCAAGGAGTAATAAGTTTTAACATCACATGTAACCACGAAGATGGGAGAAAATTCTTGTGCGCCTGAAGAAAGATGGCATGCTGGAAGTCTCTAACTTTAGCCTCCCTATTACATTAACACTAATTGTGACCCAAGACTACATCACAATTGACAATCAACCACAAGACCCCTGTAGCACCAAATACCCAAGTCAAACTGAAATTTCAACCAATCAGAGAGTCTTGGGTAACCACACAAAAAAATCTTTATATAATATAAATTGTTACTATTTTTTTTTTTTTTAATCATAGTTTTTTTATTGAGGTAACACAAGAAATATAAAATAAAAACATAATATACATTTCGTATTTGCTTTTGGTGAATTTTGCATACGAGGCATTGTTTGTCTAAGTGACAGTGAAAAAAACAAGACATAAGAGAGCAGAGAAATCTCAATGCAAACATCATACATGTAACTCTCCGGACATATATAACACGTATTGAAAGTACAGAGCAATGTATGCTAATGTAAACTAAAAAAGAAAACAATATCTATCATTACCTCTTTTTCCCTTTTGTTTCCTATATAAACACGTAGTAAATTTTATATAATGTAAATATCCTGAACAACTTATACATCTTATAGAGTGATATACCGAGTAAAATAGAAATGTATATATTATCTGAGAGTTTGCAAATTATAGGAGATCATTAAAAGTTGCTCCTACCAGATGCACAGAATTAGAGATCAGGTCAGTGAGTGTTAATCTTTGACCATCAGTGGGCTATCAATACTTCACTCTGTCTCCTGTAGTTGAATACTTTAATAATCCATCTTCAGTTTCTCTTATAAGCAAAAATATAGGAACAACTTATATCAACATAATATCCATAGCGGATTGACACTGCTTATTTGTCAGCTGTTACACAAATGAGTAATCTATGTTCTTACATCTGTAGCAATGTTATCAAATTCAAAGGCTACAATATAATTGGTATATAGGGTAGATTAATACCGCAGAAATATCTACCAAAAATGGGTAGAGGGAGACTAAGCTTAGTAAGGTGTGGGGGGGGGGGGAGGTGGGATGATAACGTGTGTCACTGTCTTAACTATAGGGCAGGTACAATGTTCCAATATATGTAACCTCAAGGTACTAAAGACCAGACTAGGGCCAGTAACTGTATACCAATAAGTAAGTGAACTAAACTTACACTATAAATATAAATGTAAACTTATATGGAGGTAAACAAGTAAATAAATTCCCCTCATACCTGATGTGTACCAGTACCATTATACCAGAGATTCGTCCATGCCGTCCCGGCCACAGGCGGCACGGACCTCCTAAAATATTTAGCTTATATGGAGCGTATTGCAAAAAAATAGGGGATAATATAGTCTTTAAGATATGCATCTGGTCCTAAGCTCTCCTATGTGTGATATCATGCCTATGTGATCAGTAGGAAACTCCTAAAATATTATGCTATACCTACTTATAAGACAGTCCATAAACACATGGGACTAGACCTATGAAGAATCTATTAACTATTATGGACCGGATATGTATGTAAACACGGACTTTTCTACAGTATGAGTTGGGACTATCTATGCATGAATGTAGCAAAGCTCCAAATTATTCTCTACTGGTACTTTCAGAGATCTCCATTTCGTCATGACCTCCATTTACTTTGTTTTACACTACCCTCCTGTGCTATTAAATTAATTTAGAAAGCTTGACTCTACGAAATCAGTGGACACTAGGGTTCTAACTAACATAAAAATGACAAGCTGTACATGGTTAATCTCTAGGACACCATTTTTATGTTAGATAGGTAAATGCTAATGGAGAGCCGCTATATAGGATCGTTAAGCAACTCAGTTAGCGTTATAACCGTTTAGGTCAAAAATATGTAATAAGCTGCAAAGGATCTAACCATTATAAGCATAATAGCACTGTAGCCAAAACATCTAGTTCTTGTTGTAAAGGGGAGTTACATATTAGGAAAGGTTAATATGCCCACTAAGGAACTGGGTGTGTACATATTAGAACAGAGCAAACCCATACTACTAACCAGATTAAAAAAAACAGCTCTTAACAGATAATAGTATATAGAACAATAAAAATACACATGCACAAGCCTCATAGAACATAATTGTTGCTCATAACTAAGACCATTAACAAAAGGCAAGTTACTGGATAACATAGGAAGTGCAGCTTCTATTGATAAGAGGGTTAGTCTTAACAATTGCCCTGTGGGAAAAGAGACAGTTTATATATATATATAAATATAAGAGTTTGCGGAGCTTCATTTTCGAACTGTGTGGACAGTCATTTAGGGAGAATATAAACGGGTGAGAGATATAGATATTACTGTTTGTGTAACAAACTGCGAACCTTGAAACCCCTGTCTCCGGATTAACAGTATATTATAAAACACACCATACAGTGACAGTACCCATAAACAAGCCCTAAATAATATGGTATGCTGTATTTAAAGGCTTTGTACCAAAGGCATATCCAGATATCGGGATGACTTCATCCATCTTATCTCCCTGCAGTAGCATAGAATATTACAGGTAAGCTCGTGTATGGGTTACAGTCACCCTCTGTTTATTACATCCAATTTGGCTGTGTAAAGTCTCTCTCAGTGGTGGTGGTGTTCTATTCACCTGGTGCCGCTGAAGACCTCCGATTACCCAACACCCAAACGACTCCAATTTCCAAGCAGCCCGATACTCCGGAGGCCCAAACTGCCCATCAGCACTGCCCGTATTCCCCCCCGGTATTGAAACATGCATCGTTAAATCACATATGTTTTCAGGGGGACCGTGGGACGTTATAACGTTGTGATATCCAGTGATGCCAGGAATGCCATGGGATTTCAGATTCCCGGAATATGCGGGAGCTATAGGCTGTTCTGAGTACAGACTAGTGGCGCAGGGTACCGGGCAAACACAGGTAACAGACAAAAACCCAAGATCTTCACTTTTCACTAGTGCAGAGATATGTGCTGTCTTCTCCATCTGCAGACTATCGCCAAGTGCTTCTACCACTGAGAGCAGTGGAATCGTCACCCACGGTTCAGTGTGTCCTGGAAGGATTCCATTTAGAGACGCCATGCTTTGAGGTCCCATCTCAGTGAGGGTAGCTATCTCATCATTGGGCAAGGCTGGCAAAACTTTGTCTCTACTCCTGCACACTGCGACAAAATCCGCATAGTGATCGTCCAGCTTAGTATGCAGATGTTCAAGTAAGGACAGCAGTGTGTGGCAGGAAGTCTCCATGTTTAGCCCGCACAGAAGGCCGCAATCCTCTGTGCCCTCTGCACTCGATCTTATAGCGATGGGAGGGATAATCGTTTCTGGGAAAAAGCCAGGAAGGTTCAGTGTAGACTAGAGACTATTAGGAGGCTGTTAATATAGTCGTTAATCTAGTATTAAGAAATAGGTAGCCTCTTTGGATTATTTGTGCTCAGAGCTCCAGATATTAGTGACCGTCCATGTTGGCAGTTGGCTCCGCCCCCCGTTGTTACTATTTTTTGACTGTAGATGTTTGCATGTTAAATCTTAAAAACAAGGTTGTAACAACCATACAAACATTAAAAAAAGCACTGCAATAGTTTTATAATATATAGGGAGCAGCATGACACAACTTTACAATGTTCCACTCAAGGCCCAAAGTTAAATGCCCACTCATTTTTAAACCTTATCCTCAATAAAACACTACAACAAATGCTTAAACAAACATGATAATTATGTAACGGTGAAAAACTAGTCAGCTACTTGGTATTTTCTTATTCATCATAATTTCTCATTATAGGGAAAGTTCATTTATCTCATGTGAAACATTATTAAAAAGCATTTTCATATTTTGATTTTATAACTCACCGTAGAATAATATCTGCTATCAAATTTATCTATGAAGCCAAAGCTTAAAATGCTCATTCATGGTTAGTCAATAGTAAGTAATGAATTATACTGAAAGATAGGCTAAACGATAAAATGGATAATTACACTTTTATTGATTACAAGGCATTTTGAGAAATTGTATTATTTACACTGAAATACTGCAAACCCATTTTAAGTCTAAGTTTTAATAAATAAATGGCATGAATAAAATGCAGCCAGTTATCTTAACATGGACACAATTGTAAATGGTTTGTTTTTCATGGCATTTTGTTAAATACACATTTCTGAGCTAGAGGGGTCTTTTTATCAAAGCGTCAACTGAAAATACGCTTGAATTCTGCATCGTATTTCTCACGAGATTGATCCGCCATAGTTATCAAAGCATCAAATACGCAATCTCAATCCGACGCATATCAATGATTGCGTCATTACAGATGTTTCGAATTCAGATTCAACTATATTTGACCCTTTTCCCAATTTATCAAACATTTAACAGGTATGCTCGCGTCTATTCCAACGCAGCGTACTTAGTTTTCAATTTACCACACTTGAGGTTACGGATGCCATAGAACTCAATGGGAGTCTGAAACCACAGAAAGCTTATGTTCGATGCTGCAAGAGAATGGAGTATATTACATAATAAAAGTAAATTAGAAACTCTATTAAATTTATATATCCTTTCTAAATCAAACAATATTATTGCTCTACATTGGGTGCACTAGTAGATATAGGGATAAAAATGAAAAATACATTACTACTTATGGATTATGTTACAACTTTGTCTCTCATTACAAAGAAAGGGGACAATATTATTTCTACAAATTTGTTGAAAAGTGTTGCCCCAAACTTGTCGCACTAATAGATATTGAGATAAAAATGAAATACACAACATAATATAACTTTATTTTTTGTGAACAATCTATGTGCACCATGTTTAAGCCATGTAATACAACTTCGCACCAATTTTGACTCAACACTTTTCGCACCAATTATGACGCAAACGCCTAAACAACCCACACACTAGTGAATTTTTCAACCACTTTTGATTGGAATATGCATAATCACATGATTTATGACATCAGCCAATCTGATTCAAATATACATTTTAAACTATCAATATTGAATCAAACTGCTCGATATTTGTGTCATTGTTCACTCATCAGAACTTGTAAGTGCCATTTGTTACATTGTGTATTATAGTTTGAAAGTATGTATATGTGAAATTAGAATTAAAGATAATCATTGATGCTGACATTAGGACACACAGTGTAATATTTTAGACAATGATTTTAAAATTTGAATAGATGTTTGATTCAATATAATCTTAAACTGATAGCTCAAAGGGATAGCCCACCTAACATTAAAATGTTATGATTCAGATACAGCAGAAATTAAAATCACCTATTTACTGTCATGGTATTTTCAGTATATTTCTTCCTTCTCTTGAATTTCTTTTTCAGTAAGAAATGTCATCTTATATGCCAGCCTATTTTATAACACCTGTGAAGGGGTGGTTTTTAAAACTAGATTGCAATCAGGAGGGGTTACACAGGTAGAGAGAAAACTGGCCAGCTCTTAAAATATCCATTGATTGCAAATAAATACATATGATACTCTGATTACATGTTATGTTTGCAAGTATCCCTGCTCAGAATAACAATACATTTACACTGTATACATATGGTGGTATAAATAAACACAGAGATATGAAAGACAACATTGTTTAGAACAAAAAACGGAATATAGGAATTCATGTAAATATGTTTGCAAAAGATTTCTGACATAACACACACACATTTTATATATATAAGTATGTGCAAAGATATATGTACAAATTCTAGCATTAATAATCATTTATAAAAAAATATGAGATAAAAACATATCATGACTTCTAGAAATACAATTACATATTAATTTATGTGAAAGGGTCATATAACAGATTTTTTTGTATAACAAATAAATATAAAAATAACTTTCTATGAGATATTGTTTGTTGAGGTATAAATGTAGCTATTTCTTGGACATTAACAGTTGAAAAATAAAAGACTAGCTTTATAGAAATGTGCTTGTTCATGGACATTAATGAAATGGTATAAATAAAGTTGGGAAAAACCTGAATAACCGCAACATTGATGACTGTTAGTTAACAACAGTCCGATGCTCTTCGCACCGTACTTGACGCACGTGTTTTTGACGGCTTTTTTTTTTTATAAATAAGGGTATCTTATTCAGATCCACCTCAGCGATGTCTGGCGAGTGTATAGACACTGGCGAATGAGATTGACGCTTTGATAAATAGACCCCAGAGAGTTAAAATATGTATTCACTTCAAATAAAGTAATTTGTTTTGTTTTTTTGATTTATAGGTTAAACACATTGATTTTCAAAAGGGAAATGTTACTCCAAAGATGGAATTTAGCTTCAGTTCTAAAATGTTTTGGTTTATTGGTTTAAAGTGAACAAAGGAAGAAAGGTGAAGGCAAAGGACCATGTACAAAGCCAGCTTTTTGGCACTTGCTTGTGAGGCACTGCCCCATGCATGTGTTCAACTGGCTTGTCAACCCATCCCAAATGAACGTGTTTAGAATGAGTCTAAGGTGATAAGGAGGGTAGGAATTCATGGTCAGATTACCACTTCTTAAATTTTGGAAAGCAGGCTTGCATGAGCAAGTCTGTCCCACAAGGACTCCATAGATGCATTCTCTGATCAGTATATGAGGTAAATTACAAGCAATTTGCTCCCAATTTTTTGCTTTCTGCCTGAAATGGTTGTCAAGTTTCTCAATCATAACACAAAATTGATTTGTATGTTAAAAGCCTGCAGCCGTGTAAAGTACAGTACACATAGAAACTGGGAGGTCATATGAAACTGACAGATACAAAAGCCCTTTCACGCCTCTTAAGGTTACAGTAAAAGGTTTTTTGAATGAATTAATCCTTTGTTCACTGTGTAAGAGAAATTCTCATTCACATGTATAAGATTAAACTATTGCAGTCCGAATCCATTTTAACCCCATTTGCATCTTGGAATGATGTGCATACTGAAAAAGTCACATCAGGACTCCAACATCTACAAAAGGCCAACATGTACTAAGGCGTAAAATTTAATGCATAGCACACATTTACCCGCCATACTTTCTACATTGCAGAAACAAGTCCATCACTTAAATTTACTAAAAAAACCTGCTGAAAATTTGTGTCTAATCAGTCGCTAAAATAAGCAGATTTTTGATAACTTTGAAGCTTTGCTTGGCGCAGAAGTTCAAAGTTACTAATCTGTCTACTTTTGATTTGTCAATTTTGTACCCAATGTGATCTGAAAGGTGTAAAATCATCATTGTAGTGGTAAGAATCACGTGTATAAGAAGGAGGTTTTCAAGACAATTTTCTCACCAGCAAAATATCGTTTTGGTGGACAAAGTGTTAGAATATTATAACAACATTTTTGGATGTTGTGTAAAGCAAACACTAAGTGCATGCAAAAAAATGTTGAGGAAGAAAATAAGTGATGCTGTAAGTGCTCAGGGACCTTTTAAAAAGGATTTCCATTCCTGCAAAAAGAGGTTTAACAACATCAAAAAACAAACCAAATCTAACCTTGCTCATGAAAGGCAATAAGCACAGGTTGCCGGCTGATGCCCGGCATTAGTCACAGATTTAACTGACTTCGAAGAAAAAGTTCTACAGAGGCTTAGACCAGAGGTCATAGAAGGCGTCACTGATGATTGTGATAGCAACTTAAGAGGTGAATTATTTTCTTATAAATGTAACTGACGGTCGCAAACAATATAAATTAAGTTAATCAATTTATTACCCATTGCCAATCACTATTGTTTCATTTTTAAAAGTATAATAAACTTAAAACAGAAGTGAATTTATAACTATATTAAAAGTTTTAATTATTATTATAGGTGCCTCTGGTCAACAACCTTCAGAGGCTGGAACATCTCAATCTGTCTCAGCATTAGCCTCAAGTAGTCATCCATCAACCTCCCTACAGTTGGCTACACCAGAGGGAACATCATGTCATCAATATGGACAGTACATACATTTTACTTCTAGTACCAGCCATAGTCTCTCATCTGCAGATACATTGCCTTATATTTAGAGTAGTACCTCAGACACTGCAGCAGGAAGAGGCACAAGTAATTTTGTATTTTCCCTTAAGCATTGGAAATGCATGCTTGAGAATAATGCTACTGTATACTTGATTTAAACTTTTTTTTCACAGCTGATGTTGGGCGTGTCTTCAGATCAATGTTATCCAGTCCCCCAAGAATGTAAGAATGTATGAAATATATTTGTAAAAAGGAAAATTTTTACTTTGTGTATTGCAATGTTTGCTGTTCTTGAACTGAAAAAATTTGAATAAAAGTTAGATTTTATTTGAAATTCTGTTATGCATCACATTAATCTGAAACCTATATTGTCGTGTTGATTTTACATAAGTAAGCTATATTTTTAAGCCCCTTTGTTTAAAGAATATTGTGTAAAGATTAACAGAAGGTAGGGTACTAATATCATTATTATATTTGGCTAACAATTATTATTTTATGTCTAGGCCACTTCAATATAAGGTGGCATTGTAAATGAGCAAACATATGTTATAGAACACATATCCTAAAATGGTCTTCCAATGTCTAGGCCAGTTCAAGATAAGGGGTAGATTTATCAAGCAGCGGATGCTGCTATCTACGCCCATTGTTTCTGGTCTGCCAGAAACAGAAGTTAAGAAGCAGCGGTTTTAACTTTAGGGGTCAATAACTTTATTTCGGTGTCGGCGATGTCGGGGGCAGCAGATTAGGGGTGTTTAGACTTGGGATTTATGTCAGGGTGTTAGGTTTAAACGTAACTTTTTTCCCCATAGACATCAATGGGGTTGCGTTACGGCGATCGCCATTCCGCACTTCAGGTGTTAGTTTTTTTCTAACACTCTCTCCCCATTGATGTCTATGGGGAAAGCGTGCACAAGCATGTCAAAGCAGCCCTTGGCTTTTGTACGGTATGGAGCTTAAAGCCACCATATCGCATGCACAAGGCGGCTTTTTAGAATCTTGTAATGACAGTGCTATGGAGGGAGAAATAACTTGTTCGGTTCGCACCCTCTATAGCGCAAAACTCGTAATCTAGGCAACATTTTTTTTTAAACTAATACACAATAATAACATCAAGTAAGATAAGTATAATAAGCTAAATGAGATGCAACACAATTATATTTAATTTACATTTATTTATGTTTTTTTAGAAACTGAGGAAGATGATTCTTACGGAGAAGTTACTCTTCATCTAGTACCTAAAGAAGAGGTGAGCTGTGAGCCTGGATCTCCACCACAGGAAAGTGTAACACCAGATTTCTCAAAGGCAAGAACATTAAATATTGAATTAAAGTTTTTTCTGCTCCAAGATAATCAAATCTGTCTGAGACTCCAGGTTTGCAGCTTTTTGCTCTATCCCTGTGCCAAAAAAAACAATATTTTTTTTCAAGAACAAAAGTATTATACATATTTCCACCTGTGCATTAACAATCTTAAGTCTTTCCATTATATTTATAATTTGTTGTTTCAGGGATGGTTCCAAGGGGTGCTTTTATGTCTGTTGTAAAAAACAAAATTGATTAGAGTATAAATTTATTTTAAGAAATACGCCTCATAAATTTTAAAAAAAAGACTACCTATAAATGGTTACATTTTCCTGAAAAGTTGATTTGCACTCCTTTACATTAATTTGTTGAGTGTCTGTTATACTTTCATTATACATAGATTGTTCATGGGCAATGTCGATATTATCATCTGTAATATATAATTACATATACAAAGATTTAGGATGAAATTTAAAGATACTTTTACAGATTGATAGATACAGATAGATATATAGATAGACAAACAGATAGATTGATTGTTATATATAAAAATGCATAGTAAAATTATGGATGTATATTTTACACCGAGGTGTAAAATATAGATAAGATGCGCCTATGGATAGTATAGGGAAAGTATAAAATATATAATAATAAATAACGTAATATAAAAACCAAAATGGGGATAGATAATTTTGTGCAAAATGTCAATCCGCATTAGCAAAATATATATATATTATATGCTTACTGTGTACAAAAAGTGAATCCCTAGGAATAAAAAGCTAATAAGATTAAATGTGCATAAAGACAAAAAACATAAGTAACGCTTGGAAATAAAAATAATGATCTATGAGTAACTGTATGTTACAAACAGTGATTTTAAAAACATGTGTCCTTTCTGTGAAAAACACAAAACATGACCGTTAAGTTCTGAAGTCTGGAAAGAAGTGTTCAAAAGAAGAAACAAATGTTCGTGGTTTCAGGTGAATCTACCAATGGATACAAGAGTTCGGTGTTTTGAGGCTGCTTCTCATATTGCTGGCGGTGAATCAGGTATCTATAAGGTGGAAGAGAAAAGAGAGCGCCTCATAGTGTAGATATCACTGTGCAATTGAATGGTGAAGTGTAGTGTAGTCCAGTGGAAAGGTACTCACAAGTGAGGTGGCACTTTTCGCTAAAAAAGTGCAAGCAGGCAGGCTGACATTTGCAGCAGTAAGTACGCTGACCAAAAAGGTGCAGTGGAATCTGGTTGGGCGTCTCACTGTCGGGATATCCTCAGACAGGACCCTGGTGGTGTTTGGAGCCGTGCTCCATGGAGTCTCTCTTTGTCCCGGTGTGAAACAATCTGTTTGAAGGGGAACTGGTAAAAGCTGACTGGAAAATGTCAGTGACGTCTCACGGGTTATAAAAACTGGCAAGAATTGGAAGTAATCCAAACTTAGCAATTTAAAACAAGTTTAATAGAGCTAATAACGTGTTTCTCGGCCGCTAGCTCCTGGCCGTTTCATCAGATAAATTACATACAAGGTTTCAGAGTAAGTTTAAAAAGGTGTACATATCACCTGATTGGATAAATGGAAGCCAATAAAAATGTTTGTAACATTGTTGCAAAATTACAATTTGTTAGACATTTTTTGATAAGAACAGATTATTCCTGGTGAAAGGGGAATAACTACTGGTATAGGAAATATCTATTAGTTGAAACAGATTAATAAAATGTCAAAAATAATACTTAAAAAATATATGAAAATTGAAAGAGCGGATATTGAAAATGGTCTTCTATAAAAAGACATTATAATTAATATTCTCTTCACTGAAGATGTATGTAAAGGATCCGTGATCTATAACACATCTAGTTAAACCTAAATTGGAAACAATACTAGCAGACCTAGTTCTTATAATATCGTTTGTTGAAGAAGATAACAAAATGCCGATATCTATGTAAAAACCGGATGGTTACTAACACTAATAATAATAGTAGGTCGTTTGTCGAAGAAGATGACCGAATGCTGAGATCTATATAAAAAACGAGTGGTTGCTGACACCAATAATTATAATAATAATATTATGTGTGAAATCTATATGGAGTAAAAAAACTGAAAAATAAAATTTACAGACTGATATTTCCATTATTATGAATAACAAGAAGCAAAAGACTATACTGAAAAACAGACTCCTTAAAGAGCCGGATGTGGTTCTGGTTGATTTGATAGAAGAAACATAGCTTTTTTTGCAGGCAGAATAAGAAAAAATGAAACTAAAATGATACAAACTCTGAGTGTGGATTGTAACAATTGTGTATATTAAAACAAGTTTTTATATTCTGACTGGAAATGACATGAGATAAATGTATCAAAATAAATGTGTAAAAATAAAAGGCCGTGAAAGATATAAGATACAAAAAGATTTTTTAAGATGGCTAATTTCATTGCAAATACGTGACAGTGTATTAGAGAATAAAAATGTTGAGTTCATGGAATGATAATAAAGGGAGTTCTGAGGCATAAAAATTAATAGTTGATAAGTGTGGGAGATGGAGGGGGGAGGGCTGGGGGTAGTTGGAGGGGCAAAACAATAGGGATAACCAAAAAAGATGCGAATTTAGTTAAAGGCAGCCAAATCCAAATTGGGGTTGAGACCCGCTGGATACAAGGTTTTAAGTTTATGTATCCAGAAGGTCTCACGTTGTCTGAGTTGGATTAATCTATTGTAATCGGTGGATGGGGGTATGAAATCTATGGGATAGAATTTGAAGATGGAAGGATTTCCTCCATGTTTGTTAAGACAATGTTCGGGTACACTATGTTTGATGGTTGTCTTTTTGCAATTCTTACAGTTACGCCAATGTTCACCCCAACGTGTTCTTGCTTTTCTAGAGGTGCGACCCACATACTGGACCCCACAGACACATTCCAAGACATATATGACAAAACTTGAGTTACAATTTAAAAATTTAGTTATTTCAAAAGTTTCTCCTGTTGAGAAATATTTAAAAATCCTCTTTCCTGATGTAATGTATTTGCATGTTAGACATCTTTTGATGCCACATTTGTATACTCCTGCTTGTCTTAGAAATGGGTTGGATTTTCCATTTTTATTTTTATTCGAATGGGAATTTGTAATCTTATGTTTAACTTTTTTACTGGGGCTAGTCTTCCTCTTGGAAGTTAAACATTTTCTGCCTGCAAAAAAGCTATCGGCTAGATTTAGAGTTGGGCGGTAGCCGTCAAAACCAGCGTTAGAGGCTCCTAACGCTGGTTTTAGGCTACCTCCAGTATTTGGAGTCATTAAAAAAAGGGTCTAACGCTCACTTTTCAGCCGCGACTTTTCCATACCGCAGATCCCCTTACGTCAATTGCGTATCCTATCTTTTCAATGGGATTTTTCTAACTCCGGTATTTAGAGTCATGTCTGAAGTGAGCGTTAGAATTCTAACGACAAAACTCCAGCCGCAGAAAAAAGTCAGTAGTTAAGAGCTTTCTGGGCTAACGCCGGTTCATAAAGCTCTTAACTACTGTACTCTAAAGTACACCAACACCCATAAACTACCTATGTACCCCTAAACCGAGGTCCCCCCACATCGCCGCAGCTCGATTAAATTTTTTTAACCCCTAATCTGCCGACCGCCACCTACGTTATCCTTATGTACCCCTAATCTGCTGCCCCTAACACCGCCGACCCCTATATTATATTTATTAACCCCTAATCTGCCCCCCACAACGTCGCTGCCAGCTACCTACACTTATTAACCCCTAATCTGCCGTCCGCACGCCGTCGCCAGCTACATTATACCTATGTACCCCTAATCTGCTGCCCTAACATTGCCGACCCCTATATTATATTTATTAACCCCTAACCTGCCCCCACAACGTCGCCGCCACCTACCTACAATAATTAACCCCTAATCTGCCGACCGCAAAGAGCCGCCAGCTACATTATAGCTATGTAACCCTAATCTGCTGCCCCTAACACCGCCGACCCCTATATTATATTTATTAACCCCTAACCTGCCCTCCCTAACATCGCCGACACCTAACTTCAATTATTAACCCCTAATCTGCCGACCGAATCTCGCCGCTATTCTAATAAATGTATTAACCCCTAAAGCTAATTCTAACCCTAACACCCCCTAAGTTAAATATAATTTTAATCTAACGAAATTAATTAACTCTTATTAAATAAATTATTCCTATTTAAAGCTAAATACTTACCTGTAAAATAAATCCTAATATAGCTACAATATAAATTATAATTATATTATAGCTATTTTAGGATTAATATTTATTTTACAGGTAACTTTGTATTTATTTTAACCAGGTACAATAGCTATTAAATAGTTAAGAACTATTTAATAGTTACCTAGTTAAAATAATAACAAAATTACCTGTAAAATAAATTCTAACCGAAGTTACAATTAAACCTAACACTACACTATCATTAAATTAATTAAATAAAATATCTACAATTACCTACAATTAAACCTAACACTACACTATCAATACATTAATTAAATACAATATCTACAAATAACTACAATGAAATAAACTAACTAAAGTACAAAAAATAAAAAAGAACTAAGTTACAAAAAATAAAAAAATATTTACAAACATAAGGAAAATCTTACAACAATTTTAAACTAATTACACCTACTCTAAGCCCCCCAATAAAATAACAAAGCCCCCCAAAATAAAAAATGCCCTACTCTATTCTAAATTACTAAAGTTCAAAGCTCTTTTACCTTACCAGCCCTGAACAGGGCCCTTTGCGGGGCATGCCCCAAGAAGTTCAGCTCTTTTGCCTGTAAAAAAAAAAACATACAATACCCCCCCCCCCCCCCCACATTACAACCCACCACCCACATACCCCTAATCTAACCCAAACCCCCCTTAAATAAACCTAACACTAAGCCCCTGAAGATCATCCTACCTTGTCTTCACCATACCAGGTTCACCGATCCGTCCTGGCTCCAAAATCTTCATCCAACCCAAGCGGGGGCTGGCGATCCATCTTCTGGCGTCTGAAGAGGTCCAGAAGAGGCTCCAAAGTCTTCATCCTATTCGGGAAGAAGAGTAGATCCGGACCGGCAACCATCATCTTCCAAGCGGCATCTTCTATCTTCATCCGATGAGGACCGGCTCCATCCTGAAGACCTCCACCGCAGACCCATCTTCATCCGGCGAAGTCCAACTGAAGAATGATGGTTCCTTTAAGGGACGTCATCCAAGATGGCGTCCCTCGAATTCCGATTGGCTGATAGGATTCTATCAGCCAATCGGAATTAAGGTAGGAATATTCTGATTGGCTGATGGAATCAGCCAATCAGAATCAAGATCAATCCGATTGGCTGATCCAATCAGCCAATCAGATTGAGCTCGCATTCTATTGGCTGAACAGATTGAGCTCGCATTCTATTGGCTGATCGGAAAAGCCAATAGAATGTGAGCTCAATCTGATTGGCTGATTGGATCATCCAATCGGATTGAACTTGATTCTGATTGGCTGATTCCATCAGCCAATCAGAATATTCCTACCTTAATTCCGATTGGCTGATAGAATCCTATCAGCCAATCGGAATTCGAGGGACGCCATCTTGGATGACGTCCCTTAAAGGAACCGTCATTCTTCAGTTGGACGTCGCCGGATGAAGATGGGTCCGCGGTGGAGGTCTTCAGGATGGAGGGTAGGGCATTTTTTATTTTGGGGGGCTTTGTTATTTTATTAGGGGGCTTAGAATAGGTGTAATTAGTTTAAAATTGTTGTAAGATTTTCCTTATGTTTGTAAATATTTTTTTATTTTTTGTAACTTAGTTCTTTTTTATTTTTTGTACTTTAGTTAGTTTATTTCATTGTAGTTATTTGTAGATATTGTATTTAATTAATGTATTGATAGTGTAGTGTTAGGTTTAATTGTAGGTAATTGTAGATATTTTATTTAATTCATTTAATGATAGTGTAGTGTTAGGTTTAATTGTAACTTAGGTTAGGGTTATTATTTTAACTAGGTAACTATTAAATAGTTATTAACTATTTAATAGCTATTGTACCTGGTTAAAATAATTACAAAGTTACCTTTAAAATAAATATTAATCCTAAAATAGCTATAATATAATTATAATTTATAGTGTAGCTATATTAGGATTTATTTTACAGGTAAGTATTTAGCTTTAAATAGGAATAATTTATTTAATAAGAGATAATTAATTTCGTTAGATGTAAATTATATTTAATTTAGGGGGTGTTAGTGTTAGGGTTAGACTTAGCTTTAGGGGTTAATAAATTTATTAGAATAGCGGTGAGCTCCAGTCGGCAGATTAGGGGTTAATAATTGAAGTTAGGTGTCGGCGATGTTAGGGAGGGCAGATTAGGGGTTAATACTATTTATTATAGGGTTAGTGAGGCGGATTAGGAGTTAATAACTTTATTATGATAGCGGTGCGGTCCGCTCGGCAGATTAGGGGTTAATAAGTGTAGGCAGGTGGAGGCGACGTTGTGGGGGGCAGATTAGGGGTTAATAAATATAATATAGGGGTCGGCGGTGTTAGGGGCAGCAGATTAGGGGTACATAGGGATAATGTAAGTAGCGGCGGTTTACGGAGCGGCAGATTAGGGGTTAATAATAATATGCAGGGGTCAGCAATAGCGGGGGCGGCAGATTAGGGGTTAATAAGTGTAAGGTTAGTGGTGTTTAGACTCGGGGACATGTTAGAGTATTAGGTGCAGACGTAGGAAGTGTTTCCGCATAGCAAACAATGGGGCTGCGTTAGGAGCTGAACGCGGCTTTTTTGCAGGTGTTAGGTTTTTTTTCAGATCAAACAGCCCCATTGTTTCCTATGGGGGAATCGTGCATGAGCACGTTTTTGAGGCTGGCCTTGTCTGTAAGCAACTCTGGTATCGAGAGTTGAAGCTGCGTTAAATATGCTCTACGCTCCTTTTTTGGAGCCTAACGCAGCCTTTATGTGGACTCTCAATACCAGAGTTATTTTTATGGTGCGGCCAGAAAAAAGCCGGCGTTAGCTACGCGGGTCCTTACCGACAAAACTCTAAATCTAGCCGTGTGTTTCTTCTATCAAATCAACCAGAACCACATCCGGCTCTTTAAGGAGTCTGTTTTTCAGTATAGTCTTTTGCTTCTTGTTATTCATAATAATGGAAATATCAGCCTGTAAATTTTATTTTTCAGTTTTCATACTCCATATAGATTTCACACATAATATTATTATTATAATTATTGGTGTCAGCAACCACTCGTTTTTTATACAGATCTCAGCATTCGGTCATCTTCTTCAACAAACGACCTACTATTATTATTAGTGTTAGTAACCATCCGGTTTTTACATAGATATCGGCATTTTGTTATGTTCTTCAACAAACAATATTATAAGAACTAGGTCTGCTAGTATTGTTTCCATTTTAGGTTTAACTAGATGTGTTATAGATCGCGGATCCTTTACATACATCTTCTGTGAAGAGAATATTAATTATAATGTCTTTTTATAGAAGACCATTTTCAATATCCGCTCTTTCAATTTTCATATATTTTTTAATAAGTATTATTTTTGACATTTTATTAATCTGTTTCAACTAATAGATATTTCCTATACCAGTAGTTATTCCCCTTTCACCAGGAATAATCTGTTCTTATCAAAAAATGTCTAACAAATTGTAGTTTTGCAACAATGTTACAAATGTTTTTATTGGCTTCCATTTATCCAATCAGGTGATATGTACACCTTTTTAAACTTATTTTGAAACCTTGTATGTAATTTATCTGATGAAACGGCCAGGAGCTAGTTGCCAAGAAACGCGTTATTAGCTCTATTAAACTTGTTTTAAATTGCTAAGTTTGGATTACTTCCAATTCTTGCCAGTTTTTATAACCCGTGAGACGTTACTGACATTTTCCAGTCAGCTTTTACCAGTTCCCCTTCAAACAGATTGTTTCACACCGGGACAAAGAGAGACTCCGTGGAGCATGGCTCCAAACACCACCAGGGTCCTGTCTGACGATATCCCGACAGTGAGACGCCCAACCAGATTCCACTGCAACTTTTTGGTCAGCATACTGACTGCTGCAAATGTCAGCCTGCCTGCTTGCACTTTTTTAGCGAAAAGTGCCACCTCACTTGTGAGTACCTTTCCACTGGACTACACTACACTTCACCATTCAATTGCACAGTGATATCTACACTATGAGGCGCTCTCTTTTCTCTTCCACCTTATAGTAAAATTATGGTACCTTAGGCCTAGATTTGGAGTTCGGCGGTAGCCGTCAAAACCAGCGTTAGAGGCTCCTAACGCTGGTTTTGGCCGCCCGCTGGTATTTGGAGTCAGTGATTAAAGGGTCTAACGCTCACTTTTCAGCCGCGACTTTTCCATACCGCAGATCCCCCTACGCCATTTGCGTAGCCTATCTTTTCAATGGGATCTTTCTAACGCCGGTATTTAGAGTCGTTTCCGAAGTGAGCGTTAGAGCTCTAACGACAAGATTCCAGCCGCCTGAAAATAGCAGGAGTTAAGAGCTTTCTGGCTAACGCCGGTTCATAAAGCTCTTAACTACTGTACCCTAAAGTACACTAACACCCATAAACTACCTATGTACCCCTAAACCGAGGTCCCCCCACACCGCCGCCACTCGATTAAAATTTTTAACCCCTAATCTGCCGACCGCCACCTACGTTATATTTATGTACCCCTAATCTGCTGCCCCTAACCCCGCCGACCCCTGTATTACATTTATTAACCCCTAACTTGCCCCCCACAACGTCGCCGCCAGCTACTTAAAATAATTAACCCCTAATCTTCCGACCGCAAATCGCCGCCACCTACGTTATCCCTATGTACCCCTAATCTGCTGCTCCTAACATCGCCGACCCCTATATTATATTTATTAACCCCTAATCTGCCCCCCTCAACGTCGCCGACACCTGCCTACACTTATTAACCCCTAATCTGCCGAGCGGACCTGAGCGCTACTATAATAAATGTATTAACCCCTAATCCGCCTCACTAACCCTATCATAAATAGTATTAACCCCTAATCTGCCCTCCCTAACATCGCCGACACCTAACTTCAATTATTAACCCCTAATCTGCCGACCGGAGCTCACCGCTATTCTAATAAATGTATTAACCCCTAAAGCTAAGTCTAACCCTAACACTAACACCCCCCTAAGTTAAATATAATATTTATCTAACGAAATAAATTAACTCTTATTAAATAACTTATTTCTATTTAAAGCTAAATACTTACCTGTAAAATAAACCCTAATATAGCTACAATATAAATTATAATTATATTATAGCTATTTTAGGATTAATATTTATTTTACAGGCAACTTTGTAATTATTTTAACCAGGTACAATAGCTATTAAATAGTTAAGAACTATTTAATAGTTACCTAGTTAAAATAATAACAAATTTACCTGTAAAATAAATCCTAACCTAAGTTATAATTAAACCTAACACTACCCTATCAATAAAATAATTAAATAAACTACCTACAATTACCTACAATTAACCTAACACTACACTATCAATAAATTAATTAAACACAATTCCTACAAATAAATACAATTAAATAAACTAGCTAAAGTACAAAAAATAAAAAAGAACTAAGTTACAGAAAATAAAAAAATATTTACAAACATAAGAAAAATATTACAACAATTTTAAACTAATTACACCTACTCTAAGCCTAATAAAATAACAAAGCCCCCCAAAATAAAAAATTCCCTACCCTATTCTAAATTAAAAAAGTTACAAGCTCTTTTACCTTACCAGCCCTGAACAGGGCCCTTTGCGGGGCATGCCCCAAGAATTTCAGCTCTTTTGCCTGTAAAAAAAAAACATACAATACCCCCCCCCCCAACATTACCACCCACCACCCACATACCCCTAATCTAACCCAAACCCCCTTAAAGAAACCTAACACTAAGCCCCTGAAGATCTTCCTACCTTGTCTTCACCATACCAGGTTCACCGATCCGTCCTGGCTCCAACATCTTCATCCAACCCAAGCGGGGGTTGGCGATCCATAATCCGGTCCAGAAGAGGCTCCAAAGTCTTCCTCCTATCCGGCAAGAAGAGGACATCCGGACCGGCAAACATCTTCTCCAAGCGGCATCTTCGATCTTCTTCCATCCGGAGCGAAGCGGCAGGATCCTGAAGACATCCAGCGCGGAACATCCATCCGGACCGACGACTGAACGACGAATGACTGTTCCTTTAAGGGACGTCATCCAAGATGGCGTCCCTCGAATTCCGATTGGCTGATAGGATTCTATCAGCCAATCGGAATTAAGGTAGGAATTTTCTGATTGGCTGATGGAATCAGCCAATCAGAATCAAGTTCAATCCGATTGGCTGATCCAATCAGCCAATCAGATTGAGCTCGCATTCTATTGGCTGTTCCGATCAGCCAATAGAATGCAAGCTCAATCTGATTGGCTGATTGGATCAGCCAATCGGATTGAACTTGATTCTGATTGGCTGATTCCATCAGCCAATCAGAAAATTCCTACCTTAATTCCGATTGGCTGATAGAATCCTATCAGCCAATCGGAATTCGAGGGACGCCATCTTGGATGACGTCCCTTAAAGGAACAGTCATTCGTCGTTCAGTCGTCGGTACGGATGGATGTTCCGCGCTGGATGTCTTCAGGATCCTGCCGCTTCGCTCCGGATGGAAGAAGATCGAAGATGCCGCTTGGAGAAGATGTTTGCCGGTCCGGATGTCCTCTTCTTGCCGGATAGGAGGAAGACTTTGGAGCCTCTTCTGGACCGGATTATGGATCGCCAACCCCCGCTTGGGTTGGATGAAGATGTTGGAGCCAGGACAGATCGGTGAACCTGGTATGGTGAAGACAAGGTAGGAAGATCTTCAGGGGCTTAGTGTTAGGTTTCTTTAAGGGGGTTTGGGTTAGATTAGGGGTTTGTGGGTGGTGGGTTGTAATGTGGGGGGGGGGGTATTGTATGTTTTTTTTTACAGGCAAAAGAGCTGAAATTCTTGGGGCATGCCCCGCAAAGGGCCCTGTTCAGGGCTGGTAAGGTAAAAGAGCTTGTAACTTTTTTAATTTAGAATAGGGTAGGGAATTTTTTATTTTGGGGGGCTTTGTTATTTTATTAGGGGGCTTAGAGTAGGTGTAATTAGTTTAAAATTGTTGTAATATTTTTCTTATGTTTGTAAATATTTTTTTATTTTCTGTAACTTAGTTCTTTTTTATTTTTTGTACTTTAGCTAGTTTATTTAATTGTATTTATTTGTAGGAATTGTGTTTAATTAATTTATTGATAGTGTAGTGTTAGGTTAATTGTAGGTAATTGTAGGTAGTTTATTTAATTATTTTATTGATAGGGTAGTGTTAGGTTTAATTATAACTTAGGTTAGGATTTATTTTACAGGTAAATTTGTTATTATTTTAACTAGGTAACTATTAAATAGTTCTTAACTATTTAATAGCTATTGTACCTGGTTAAAATAATTACAAAGTTGCCTGTAAAATAAATATTAATCCTAAAATAGCTATAATATAATTATAATTTATATTGTAGCTATATTAGGGTTTATTTTACAGGTAAGTATTTAGCTTTAAATAGAAATAAATTATTTAATAAGAGTTAATTTATTTCGTTAGATAAATATTATATTTAACTTAGGGGGGTGTTAGTGTTAGGGTTAGACTTAGCTTTAGGGGTTAATCCATTTATTAGAATAGCGGTGAGCTCCGATCGGAAGATTAGGGGTTAATAATTGAAGTTAGGTGTCGGCGATGTTAGGGAGGGCAGATTAGGGGTTAATACTATTTATGATAGGGTTAGTGAGGCGGATTAGGGGTTAATAACTTTATTATAGTAGCGCTCAGGTCCGCTCGGCAGATTAGGGGTTAATAAGTGTAGGCAGGTGTCGGCGACGTTGTGGGGGGCAGGTTAGGGGTTAATAAATATAATATAGGGGTCGGCGGTGTTAGGGGTAGCAGATTAGGGGTACATAGGGATAACGTAGGTGGCGGCGGTTTACGGAGCGGCAGATTAGGGGTTTAAAAAAATATGCAGGGGTCAGCGATAGCGGGGGGCGGCAGATTAGGGGTTAATAAGTGTAAGGTTAGGGGTGTTTAGACTCGGGGTACATGTTAGAGTGTTAGGTGCAGACGTAGGAAGTGTTTCCCCATAGAAACAATGGGGCTGCGTTAGGAGCTGAACGCTGCTTTTTTGCAGGTGTTAGGTTTTTTTTCAGCTCAAACAGCCCCATTGTTTCCTATGGGGGAATCGTGCACGAGCACGTTTTTGAGGCCGGCCGCGTCCGTAAGCAACTCTTGTATCGAGAGTTGCATTTGCGGTAAAAATGCTCTACGCTCCTTTTTTGGAGCCTAACGCAGCATTTGTTTGAACTCTCGATACCAGAGTTAATTTTATGGTGCGGCCAGAAAAAAGCCCGCGGAGCGTTAACAGCCCTTTTACCGCCGAACTCCAAATCTAGGCCTTATTTTGTTGTGACTCTACCTAGGATAGAAGAAATTAAAAGAATAACTTTTATTTATGTAACATTTTGTCCCTTTAAAAAAACAAACAAACAAAGGTGGAGAGGAGGCCACACTTCTAGGAAAAATGTGTAATACTTTAATGATACATTTTTTTATTTTTTTATTTTAACAAAGGGAATAAAAAAGTGTAAATTCTAAGATATAAGTAATACTGTCAGGAAGCTACTTGCAGCCGCTCCCAGATTTGATGAATGCCAAAGGTGATCTTTTCAGTCTCAGCGTCCAACTTGGGGGAATGCTGATATTCAACTCCAGCAGCTTTCTAGTTGCACGGTCGCACACTACCTCACTTTACTGGGGCAATGTCCTAATTACTGGAACTCCCTGTAGTCAATAGGAGTGGGAGTTCCTATAAACTTCCTCAGCCCATCACTCTGGGCTGAGTTATTGTGTAACCTACTGTGATGAGAGTGGGAGTGGATGTCACCGCATGGGGGTGTGGCCTATAGCCGTTATAGTCTATGTCGCAGTTATTAAGTCTGGTGTGTTGTGCAGTCTGTATACTTCTATGCTCTGCAATAAAATAGCATTGTACCTTCTATGCTGTGCCCTGCATCTCATGACATGGTGTCAGAAGTACTTGCCTGTGCTTCTGTTTCCTGATTAACGACAATGTCAACGTTTTTGATTTCTCTCAGCCTGCAGCTTGGTACACATGGTGTCAGCGGTTTCAACACTTCAAGATTGCTTCCAAGCTGGACAAGGAGAGTGGTGAAGTACAAGTTAATTTTTTTTTTATACTCTATGGGGAAAGATGTGGAGCTGGTGCTTAATGCCTTCACATTCCAAGAAGGGGAAGAGTTTGACTTTGAAATAGTCATGAACAAACTCAGTGCTCACGTTCTACCCAAACATAATGTGATTCATGAGAGGGCCTGTTTCCATAAACGTGCTCAGCGTGTGGGAGAATCTGTGGAGTCATTTGTGCACAACCTGTATGAATTTGCTGAATTTTGTGAGTTTGGTGTTGCTGAAGAAGAGCAAATCAGAGACAGAATAGTTATAGGAATTGCAGAAGCTGAGGTCTCACTGAAGCTACAGTTGGAGGCTGAATTGATGTTAGATGGGGCTCATAGGATGGCCCGCCAGAGTGAACTGATGAAAAAGCAAAGTGCTGACATGAGGTCTGAAAGTATTGTGGATGAAGTGCAGCAGTTCAGGAGAGCTGCAGGTGAAAGACACAGTGTGAGTGGTAGACCAAGGGCAACAGATAGGCCCAGAACCTGAATATGTTCACCTGGTTCCTGAAAGCCAAGCATACTTACCTGTTACCATTGTATGCTCACTTTTACCAGCTAGGTATCCTGTGCCTGCAAAGTATCCTGTGTCTGCTATACTAGTGACAGCTTTCCTCAAAACAGTTGTGCCTGCTGTTCCTACCTGGAATCCCAAGAGAATGTCACCATCTATTCCATTGGGTGGATTGCACAATCCAAGCAACCTACAAAACATTTTTTGAAATTTGAATAGAACTTTAGTGTTCTGCCTTGGCCGTATGTTCAAACTTGCTGTTTCTGTGATCTTCAATTTACACCACTAACTATTCTTTTGCTTATCATTCAGTAAAACTTTTAAAAGATGTTTGTTGCTCAATGTATCTGTTATTGCATTCTGAGTTCCAGACATCTTAACCTCCTCACAATTACACTTGTAGGAAGAAAATGCATGTTTATGGACATAAACGTATTGATACTATTGTGCCAACTTTTGTATTGCAAAATATAAATATTGTTAATATCTAACTTTTAAAAAGTATAAATAATAAATGTATTCTTGATAACAATAAAGGTTTTCTTTTTTCATTGTTAAAGAATTGTTTAAGTTTCTAACTACTGTTTATTCCTAAGTAAAGGTTTTATAATACTTTGTAATATTTTATTTCTCTATTTTACTCTCTCTCTTTCTGTTCTCTATAGAACAAAATATATATGTTTAATTATTTCTTTCTAATGGCATAGTTAATATCACAGGTAGACAGTAAAAACATTTTCAGTGTGATAACAACAACAATAATTAATTAAAGGTTTATTTTTTGCAACATTAACATAGCAACACATTGAACTTTAAAGTAGTTTGCAAAAGATTTGATCTTGCTATCAGGGTTCCTCTAGGTGCAACCTCTCGACACACTTCGACAGGTAAGTTTTAATCTTCTAGAGTTAATTCTTCCTCATCTAAAATACAATTCTGACGTATGGCAATGTTATGAATCAGTCACAAGCAAAGATGGAACAAGCTACCTTCTCCGGTGATTACTACATAACTCCACCAGAATGTGGTCTCATTTTTAATATTCCAAATGTTCTTTCAATGACACTATTTACTTTTTTGGGCATCGTTATATTTTATTTCACTATTTCTTCTTGGTTTATTGACTGCTGTCATTATCCAATCTCTACAAAAGTAGCCAGCATCACCTGCTAAAATATAATTAAAATTATAATTGAAATTGAAAATGAAAGAATATCCATCACATTACAAATCTTACATTGTCAAAATGAAGATTTTACAGTAATAAAAAAAAGGACATGAAATTATTTTTTTTTCTTTCATTATCTAGATAAAGCATGTGATTTTGCACTACTTTCAAATTCACTTTTATTATCTAATTTGTTTTGTTCTTTTCATATCGTTTGTTGAAAGGGATACCTAGGTAGACTCAAGAGCTGGGGATTGGTGGCTGCACATATATTGCTTATGTTATTGACTCAACCAATGTGTTTAGGTAGCTCTTAGTAATACATTGATGCATCTTCAACAAAGGATACTAATTGAATTAAGCAAATTAGATATGAAAGTAAATGGGAAAATTGTTTAAAATTATATCAGAATTATGAAAGAACATTTTTGGGTTTCAAACTATAGATTTACTGCTTTGTTACGCAAGAACAAAAACATAATTAATTTGTTTCCATTGTATTCACATTGAAAGCAAATACCAGGAAGAGGTAGGAGATACAATGCCTTACAATAAAAGTACATGGACACCTAAAAACTGTTGAGCCAATGACAAGAGGAATATATGTGTCAATAACAATCATAAACATGTTGAACTGTAGAGATTTTGTCACTCTTGGCAGAGTGGTTTTAGGGGTTTGGACCTCATATCTAGAGGTGTTAGACAGTTCCATCTGGATTGGGCTTCTTTGAGGAACCACCACTTTCAGGCATGGTAGCAAACAGACAGACAGGGAAAGTTTATTGTACATGAAAATAAAGTGTCAGATCCTGGAAACAGGTTTATGAAGCAGTAATGCCCACACCAAAGTCAGAAGTAGTGCCCACTCTAGGGCCGGGAACTGGAGGGCCCACTGTAGGACTGAGAACTGGCTTGCCCACTTGAGGGCCAAGGACTGGAGTGCCCACTAGAGGATGAAGGAATGGAACTGTCATGAATACATTCCTATGACACTTCTCTTTTCATTTCTAACATCACATGACCTATTACCCTATAAAAGGTCCTTTCCCACATCTCACCTTTGCTAGGTAATTTGGTTTCAAAGGATATAATATCTGGAGTTGTTCCTGCCCTCCTGGCCTTACGTTAATCAAAGTGTTCAAGTTTCTATTCTTACAGATTCTGCACAATTGTGCCATCAACAGTTTTCATACAATCCTCCATTCGGTTGCTGTAAGCTTGCTAGCTTTTCGGAAATCTTCAGACTAAAGCTACACCGCAATTACAACCTTCAGTAACACCCCACTGCGTGTGACATCACCCCAGAGGCCTGAAGCCTCACTCTACCGCAGAGCTTCCATAGGCAGCAGAGATACTATCGGAGCAGTACTGATCAATCACGAATACCATCAGGGCAGTACGGTAAAGTTTATATGCAATCCTGTGAACCCGTATTTACTCACCTGTGCATAACCTTTCTGCTAAAGCTTCATAAGTGCAATAACGCTGACTGGACTGCTTGCTTCTCCATCTGCCTAGCTTTGCCTTTAATGCTGTCAGCTCTCTGTTTATTTGTGTATTAATTGCACCACACTCTTAAGAACTGCTGTTACTATAACATACTGGTTATTCAGTTCTGTCTGTGTTTTAAGAACTATCTGTTGGATTCAGTGCTTACAACTTATTCTGGAAACGTGTTTGAACATACATTATTATATGAAGACTAAAGTGCTTCTGCTCATTTTTCTATAATTCTGAGCAGTTATATAAATAACCTGCCTTATATGCTCAATCCATTCTACTAGCATATATTTCACTACTTATTTTGACTCTGGCAAGGTCACCCTCAGATCTATGAGCACAATAGGGAACTAAATTAATCATAGTTCCTGTGGTTTGGTGTGAGACTAAATGGAGTAGTGGAATATAGTTAAATATATTTGGGTATTTCTCTAGTTATCCTAACAGGAACTGGGGTGCCCCCTAGAGGGCTGAGGACTGGAGCAGGGTACTAATGCTTGGCAGAAACCTTTTGCCGGGCTTGGGTACTGGAGAAGAATACCAATACTTGGCAGATGCACTCTGCAGGGCTTGGGTACTGGATCAGGATACCAGTGCTTTTCCAAATGCCATCTGCAGTTATTGGGTAGTGGAGCAGGATACCTGTTCTTGGCAGATGCCCTCTGCATGACTTGGGTACTGAAGCTGGATACCGGTCCAATTACAGCTGACAAAAGTCGTTATACTGGTAGCTGTGACACTGGTTGTAGTTATACTGGTAGCTGGAAAAATAGAGAATAGTCTTAAGACCATCTGAAGATTAGATACCAGAAAGCAGTCTGATCAGTCATCAAACACAGGGATAATCTGGAAGAGTAGTCATAAAACAAACCAAGTTCAGTATACTTCGAAGACACACATAATGATAAAAAATTTCATAAGTGCATCAATAATGGTGGCAAGATGTCTGAAAAAAGCAGGCTGGCTTATGCCAATAACGACACTTGAAACTGAATGGAAAGATCCTGTCGCAACAAAATGCAGTGTTGCCAGACATTTTAGAAGTCCAGGTATTTCATGTGATCTTGCTGTCATGGGCTCCAGTGCATCACTTATTTCATCGTACAGTGACAAGATAGACTGCCTATCCAGCCAGAACCTTTGGATGATCTCTCGCTCATTATGGGCATCTAATCCGATCCTGGGAAGAAAAATCCTTGGGACTCTCCTTCTTCTTCTTTGTGGAAGCTCAGGTAATAGAACTTCATCTCTAGTCTGCCTTCTCCTTAGTATTTGTATAAGTTGCAAAACAAAAGATGCAGCAGGGTCTCTATGATAGAATGGTTGACTACCAAGTAAGTTATATTGAGATTTTTGAGACTAGTTGTGCTTTTATTTAGTAAGTACTAATCCTTTCGCATTAGACAGCGAACCACCACTGATTTCTATTATCACCGCCAACATAAAAGTTGCAGAAGTTAGTTCACAAAGTTGACATTTAAATTAAAGGGGGCAAAGTAATTGAACTCCTAATAATATTCAAGATAAGCAGAATATTTGGCTTACTCCGGCATCTCCGGAGAAAAAAGTAGAGTGAACATTAGAATTTTAAACCACGTGCAAATTTTGGCTGCAAGTTGATGGCTTAGTACTTGGAGGTTTTATGTCAATGATTTTAACTTGCTCTGTCATGATTGTCACTAACAGTACTGGTGTCTTCATAACTGACTTTAAATAGAACTATGCAATCAGGAGTTCTAAAAGAACCTATTGCAATCCGTTTCCATCCTCACCACTGCTAAACCATCTGAATGTAATTTTTATGTTGGCATCAGGGGCATACTGGGCACAATTGCTCAATTGCTATATTGTCACTTTTTAATCTTTGAAAAGTATTGTTTTTGCAATATTTATTGACAAATGCTTTAATGATTTAAATGTACCTTACTGTAGGTTCATGAGCAATCAGAAATAACATTATTTAAATTTCATACTCCATGTCTTAATATAGTTAAGTCTTATATTCTCTGTGACATTGCCCTTCGTCCCATGAATGATGATGTCTCCTCAAAAGCTTTTAACATCTACTACATTAATACTTTTCAACCTCCAAATTACATTAGAATAACTCAAGCCCTAAGCCCTTACTACAGTTTCCAGACTTTACATGAGGCTTGAAACAAGCTCAAGCAATTGTTTTTATAAGGCGCACCGGTCACTATTGGATTTTTATATTGAAGGCCCATCACTTACAGTGATGGTTGCCAGGAGCCATGATACATTATAGTTACACTTATTTTAAAGATAGTTATAAAATAGTACATATGAAATTACTATTGATTAATTTAACTTCATTATTGATTAATTTAAATTATCTGTTATATACAACTCAAATTTACAAAAATGAGTACACATATACCTGCTTAATTGCCTATTGAGAAATGTGTAGCTGTTTTTGGCAACAGACTACTGATTTCTGCTCCTACTTAGTGAAGTTGAATTACTTTCAATTGGAGCCATCTCACACCTTCCTTGGACTTCCATGTACAGACCCCTTTTTTTAGAGAATTGAATAAGGTTAAGGGACTGGAGCCAAGAAAAGGAAATAGGCAACAATTTACTAAAGTAAATAAAAAAAGTAGACAAATGCAAAAGAAGAAATGAATGATAATACAAATTTAAAGGAAAAATAACAACATGCGGCCCAACAAAAGAGGTAAAGGTTCCAATTGCACATTACTAGATACAAGACAATATGTCCCCTTCAAAAAATTGGTTTGAAAGTCTGACTAAAATTAATAATATATATAGTAAGTTAATTGAAAAAGTCAATAACCACAACGACAATTGCAGTGGATGCACTCAGGAATTATCTAAAAAAGGTGAAGTCCATGCAAGTTGGGAGATGTCTCTCATATGATAGCTTGTTGGAAAAGGAAACTTTGCTGGGGAGGCAAACGTAGCTGGGAACAGGAGATGCACTAAAAATTAAATACTGCAGTCAATACAAATAAGATTACTCTGATTTCTGGGCATAATATCTTACAAACAACTCCATTTTCATATGCATATGTTTTTCTATGAGAGTAATAAGTATTTTGTGTGTATAATTCTTATTCTTATTACTTTTTTATTTGCATATTGACAACACATCCCATAGTGTGTGAAGCATTCAAGCTAACAGTGCTATCGTACACATATACCAAAGGATTTGTAGATCTCATTCATTATAAACAACTTTTATCATATATATTACATGCAGTTCTGTTTTCCAATTCTAGCAGTTTCTGTGGTTACCGTGCAGTCATTTATGTATGCATTATGTTTTCTCCAAAAATTGCTACATGGGAATGGTTTAATTTATATTAAATTATGGAACTTCTCTTTTGGGAAATTATTATCACAAAATTATATAAATATACAGCTGTTTGCCTATTTGGAAAAATATTATATTGCTCCCAGAGAGTCTTTAATCTTGGAAATTAAACTTTTGTTTAGTAAATTTTTAATTTAATATGAGAAATATTCACAAATTTAGCAATTATAGAAAATATTCCTTGCTTTAATAGGTGATATATAAAAATGTCTATTGAAGTTAATGTGCTATGTAGTTTAAACTATGTTGTCATCTGTTTTTCTGTTATTCATGCTGTTTTGTAGAAAAAAAGACATTTCAGAACCTCTGTGTCAGTAACGAAACAAAATAAAAAGCTATTTTATTCTATAACCATGATGGAGAAAGACTAAAATAGCATAAAATATTTTTTTGTTAACCATTTGTACCAGTGGCAGTTCCAGAAAGATATGGGTGGGTCAAGACAAGTAGAGGCAGGGCTGTGCGTGCTCAGTGGATGGAACCAGCCAGTAAGGGGCTATTTAAAGGAAGGGTCTGAATAATGTTCTGTTATAAAAAAAACCTGACATATGTATTACTTATAGGTGTCATTTGATACCGCAATATGGCAACCCTATTTGTGGTAAACCTAACTAATTTTGATTAAAGTCGAAAGGTGTCTTCTAATAGCGAATTAAAATAAATAAAAGTACTGCACAATATCATAATAAACTTAAATAATTAAAACTTAGAATGAATCTAAACAGCTAAAAATCTGTACCGTATGTTATTCTTCACACTGTTATACTTTTTTTCTAACCACTGGTTTATAGCCACTCAAACATTACTACCAGCCCTTATTCAATATGACAACCCAAGGCTTCCCTTGGGTTGTGCATGTCTCACTAATATGCCAAGGCATCTTGTTTGTGAATGACTACCCTAAGGTAACACTAATAAAGGAATGAAGAGGGTTAATGTACCAATAGGCATACTTACATATTACATATAAACAAAACCAGGTAGAAGCAAGATGGGTACATGACAGACTTGAGAAGCAAGAAACATTGAAAAGGCTTAATACAGATAGTGTGAAGATTCAGATTCCGAGCAAATCCAGGTATTACAGAGTTGGGTACTGATACTAAGATGCAATGATTTCTAATTACTTATATGTATATACATTGGTATTGCTTAAAGGGTATTTTTATTAGAAATAATGCAAGATGAGTGATTAGATAGATAAGCAACAAACTAGCTGATTATCATAGTCTGGGCATAACAAACATGAATGGCTGCATAAACTCTGGTAGGACAGGTGTTTAGGTGGATTCCTTTAAGCCCGGGATAAGTTTTTTTTTTTTTACCTTAGTAGACATTTTCTTCCCTAACTCACTCTTTCTCTTATGTTCTTTTTGTTGTTGTTGATGTGTTATGGTTGGGTACAATTGTTTCTGTTCTTCATGTTATGTCAGCATCAATTTCACACTTTTTACAGCTTATTATCAACCATGGAGGAAGGGTGATTATTCAATCAGATATATGTTAACGTAATAAGATGTAAAACCCATATTTTTTCTTTCATGTTTCAAATCTTTTTATTCCTTTCGTATTCTTAGCTGAACACATTGGGAGAACAAATAACAAGAGGAATATATGTTTAGCCACCAAACATCAGTTGCTCCCAGTAGTACATTGTTGCTCTTACTTGCTATTACTTTGAACAAAGAATTCCAAAAGAACAAAGCCAATTTGATAATAGAAGTTAATTGGTTGTTTAAAATCGTATGCTCTATTTAAATCATGAAATATATTTGGGGGTTTCATATCCCCTTAATATAGTAGTTAGGAATAGGCAAATGTTTCAGCAGCTTCTGATCTGGCATGGAGGAAAGGTAATTATTAAATCAAATATTAATCAAAATGTATGTTGCCATAATGTAGTAGTCAGGAATAGGTAATTGTAACAGCACATACTTTACAAACAGTGCTAAATATTTGACAAGTATTGGACATTTTGCATCAGTTTCCCTTATCAAATGTAGCATTCAGATAACAAAAATTGTTTTTTTTTTCAACATATTTTTATAGGAATGACTATTCAAATGTAACACATGAATATTAACATTCCGAATAGTAATATTGCATTCAGTTTTTAAAAGTTAAAACATTTTTATTCAGCTATTATATTTGATTTTGAATCTTTACATCTAGGGGCATATGTATCAATGTGCGAGCGGACATGATACGAAGTAGCGTATCATGTCCGCTGCACTTTGCTGCACAACAATAAATGCTGACAGAATATGCTGTCAGCATTTATCATTGCACCAGCAGTTCTTGTGAACTGCTGGTGCAATGCCACCCCCTGCAGATTCGCGGCAAATCGGCCGCAAGCAGGGGGTGTCAATCAATCCAATCGTATTCGATCGGGTTGATTTCTGTCTGCTGCCTCAGAGCAGGCGGACAAGTTATGGAGCAGCGGTCATGAGGAAAAGTTGGCTCCAAACCATGACCAATGGAAGGACTTTGAACTGTGTGAATTAAAAAGAAAGAGCAGCTTAAGTAAATTAGCAACTCAACCAGAAAAAAATTCTAGGGTTCTCTGAAGGAGCTTTTGCTATGGACTAAAGGGACCCTATTTTGAAGGGAGTGGTTCCTGCAGGTGAGCTATATACTTGGGTATAGTCATTTTAGGAACTCCTAGTTCTTTTTAAATATAGTTTATGTTGCTGGCTATTATTCTGGAGTTGGGCATGCTAACCTAGTGAATGAATAAAACATTTACCTCTATATTCACCCCATTCAATTGCCTATGAAGACTAACTTATATCCCACCAATTATTTTGGCAAGACTCATTGATTAATACTATAGTTCACTATTAAGAGTAAAGCATGAAGATTGCTTCTAAATTGGTTCAGATAATATGCTTACCATTAGTATTGTAACTGACCACAGCATAGTGATCCTGTCAAGATCAATAGCGGCTGGACACCCATATCTGGGCAGCTTAGCACTCAATGAATATTCTCAAAAATAAAAATGGTCCTCCATGCACACTCATACCATAGGTTTACCACCCTCAATCTATATGATGCTTCAACTCAATTTAAAACTGCAATAGCCTAGATCTTCCAAAATCATTCTCCCCTTTAGAAGCCTCCTTGTCAGGGTGCCAGGAATCAGACTGAAATGAGAAGTGCAAAAATAATCAGACCTTTATTAATAGCAAAAACTAATAAAAAGTCCACAAGTCAAATAACAAGCCAGGAGTCAAAACTAGAGCTGGTAGTCAGACAAGCCGAGTCAGGAGCCAAAGCGAGTAGTTAGACGAGCCGGAATCAGGAACAAGGAGAACAGTAGAGTCAGGAACAAGCCAGGGATCAGGAACCAGGAGGGACGTCAGACAGCCAGGTAATACACAGGAGCTCTCACAAACAGGTCTGAGACAACGCAAGGGCAAAGCATACTGAACAATTGCCCTTTAAATAATAAGTGATGACATCACAATTCTGAGACTGCATCCTGTCTCACATGGATGATGTAAACCAGTCTGGCCATAAAAGGAAGTACAGGAAGTGAGCAGCATCTCCCAAAATGCACCAAAGTCAGCAAGAGAGGTGAGTAAAATGGCTGCCAGCAGCACATGGCAAACAAGTCAGGAAAAAACCCTGACAGTACCCCCCCTCAACGACCCCTCCCCCGCGGGAGGACAAAAGGCTTTTGGGGAAACGGGCATGGAAGGCACGGAGGAGGGCAGGAGCATGAACATCAGAGGAGGGAACCCATGAACGCTCCTCTGGACCGTAGCCCCTCCAATGAACTAAATACTGTACGCAGCCCATGGACATACGAGAGTCAATAATGCTGCTGATCTCATACTCCTCATGGTTGTCAACAATGATAGGACGGGGACGAAGCAACACAGTGGTAAACCGATTACAAACCAATGGTTTCAAGAGGGAGACATGAAAAACATTGGAGATGTGCATTGCAGGAGGAAGGTCAAGAGCGTAGGCCACATGATTGACCCATCGGAGTAATCGAAAAGGACCAACATAATGGGGAGACAGTTTATTGGAAGGCACATGAAGGTTCGAGTTGCGGGAGGACAGCCAAACTCTCTCACCAACCTGGTAGGAAGGTGCAGGCAGACGCCTACGATCAGCCTGGAACTTTTGGTGCTGCATAGAACGATGAAGGCAATCCTGAATCTGCACCCACGTGGAACGGAGTTGCCAGAGATGCTCCTCCAAAGCCGGAATACCCTGAGACATGAATGAATCTGGCAACAAGGATGGTTGAAACCCATAATTCGCCATAAACGGGGATAACTTGGAGGAAGCATTAATAGCACTATTACGAGCAAACTCTGCCCAAGGTAACAGTTCAGACCAATTATTGTGGTGATCTGAGACATAGCAATGGAGGAACTGTTCCAGAGCTTGATTAGACTGTTCCGCAGCCCCATTGGATTGAGGGTGATAAGCCGAGGAGAAGGAGAGCTGGATCCCCATTTGAGCACAAAAGGAATGCCAAAATCTGGAGACAAACTGGCTCCCCCGGTCTAACACTATCTCCTTGGGTAACCCATGTAAACGGAAGACCTCACGGGCAAAAATTGAAGCAAGCTCCTGAGCAGTAGGCAACTTCTTCAAGGGAATGCAATGTGACATTTTAGAAAAACGGTCAACCACCATAAGGATAACAGTATTGCCATTGGAAACAGGGAGCTCGACAATGAAGTCCATGGAAAGATGTGTCCAAAGACACGCACCATTAGCAATAGGTTGAAGAAGACCCATAGGAAGACATCGAGGAGTCTTATTCTGTGCACAAACTGAGCAGGAGGCAACATACACATCAACATCAGAACGAAGACCTGGCCACCAGAATTGTCGAGTGACAGACCAAATCATTTGGTTCTTGCCTGGGTGACCTGCGGCTTTAGGATAGTGGTAAGTGTGCAAAAGTTTAGTTCGAAGATTCTCAGGAACAAAACACTTACCACTAGGTTTGTCAGGAGGTGCATTGGTTTGTGCAGCCAGGATCTCCTCCCACAAGGGAGAAGTCAAATTAGTACGTATGGTAGCCAAAATATGGTCAAGAGGTATAACTGGAGTAGGTACAGACTCCTCCTTGGACAGAGGTGAAAATTGTCGAGAGAGGGCATCAGCCCTAACATTTTTACTACCAGGCAGGTAGGAGACCACATAATTAAACCGAGACAAAAATAGCGCCCATCTGGCCTGTCGGGGCGACAAACGTTTTGCTTCAAATAGATAAGTTAAATTCTTGTGGTCAGTAAGAATGAGCACTGGCATGCTAGTACCCCTTCAAGAAGATGCCTCCATTTTTTGAGTTCCAAAATTATGGCCAGTAATTCCCTGTCGCCAATTTCATAATTGCACTCCGCTGGAGACAATTTCTTAGACAAGAAACCACACGGATGCAAGGAACCGTCAGGTGTAGGACGTTGAGACAAGAGAGCACCTACTCCAGTCTCAGACGCATCGACCTCAAGAACAAAAGGCAGGACAGGGTTAGGATGAGCCAGAACTGGAGCAGCAGCAAAGGCAGTCTTAAGACTATCAAAGGCCTTAATGGCAGTAGGTGACCAATGGAGTGGATCATTCTCTTTACGGGTCATGTCTGTGATAGATTTGACAAAGGAAGAAAAGTTTTTAATAAAATTTCTATAGTAATTGGCGAACCCCAAAAAACGTTGAATAGACCGAAGACCAACTGGGCGAGGCCACTGCAGAACTGCAGATAACTTATCAGGATCCATGGAGAACCCTGCAATGGAGATAACATAACCTAGGAAGGTTACTTGAGTCTGTTGGAACTCACATTTCTCAAGTTTAAAAAACAGGCCGTTCTCACGTAGTCTCTGAAGAACCCGTGTGACATCAGAACAATGAGCCTCAAGTGTGGGTGAGTGTATGAGGATGTCGTCTAAGTACACCACAACACACTGTTGCAACATATCTTGTAGGACATCATTAATAAATTCCTGGAAAACAGCAGTAGCATTACATAGGCCAAAGGGCATTACAAGATACTCATAATGCCTGCTCCTGGTGTTAAATGCTGTTTTCCAATCGTGGCCCTCCTTGATCCTAATGAGATTGTACGCACCTCTCAAATCGAGCTTAGTAAAGACCGTAGCTCCCTTGAGGCGGTCAAAGAGTTCCGTAATGAGCGGAATAGGGTAAGCATTCTTAATGGTAAGATGATTAAGACCCCTATAATCGATGCATGGTCTTAACTCGCCACCCTTTTTCTTCACAAAGAAGAAGCCAGCCCCTGCAGGAGAGCAGGATTTGCGGATGATCCCCCGCGACTGAGCATCGGAAACATACTCCTCCATAGCACAATTCTCTGCAACAGACAGAGGGTAAACCCGGCCCCGAGGAGGAATGGCTCCAGGTTGCAGGTCTATGGCACAATCGTAAGACCGGTGAGGAGGCAACGTACCGGCACACACCTTGTCAAAAACGTCTAGGAACTCTCGGTACTCCTCTGGCAATTGAGATACTGAAGAAGTGCACAAGACTTTAACTGGTTTCTGAAGACAAGTGGAAATACAAAATTTCGGACCTGCGCCAGTCGAGACTGGGATTGTGCTTTTGGAGCCAGGGATAACCCAGAACAAGCGGAAAATGCGGAGAGGTTATCACCTGGAACTGGAGGGTTTCAAAATGGAGAGCCCCAACAGCCATGGACAATGGAGCGGTTTCGTGAGTAACGAGTGCGGGCTGAAGGGGCCTGCCATCAATGGCCTCAATAGCAAGTGGAATGGACCGAGGCAAAACAGGAATGGAGTGCTTCGATACAAAAGCACTGTCAATGAAATAGCCCGCAGCAACGGAGTCAACAAGAGCCTGGGTGACTATGGAGGAGTCAACCCAGGAAAGGACAACCGTGACCAAAGGTTTCTCCATTAGTGGTTCCAGGGAAAATGATAAACCACCTAAGGTCTGCCCCCGACAGGACCTTAGGTGTGAGCGTTTCCCGGCCGTGTAGGACAAGACTTCAAAAGGTGGTCCTGTAACCCACAATAGAGGCAGAGCCCCTCCCTCCTCCTAAAGGCCCTCTCCGCCACGGAGAGATGTGTGAATCCCAACTGCATCGGCTCAGCAGTACCTGGTGACTCGGGACCAGGAGGCATGGGAGGAGAGGGAGGCATGGGTGGTTATGAACACGTAGGAGACAACGGTACAGGAGGCTTCCACAAGCGCTCCTTGAAAGAAGACCTCTCACTTAGTCTGATGTCAATTAGGATCAAAAAAGACACCAATGCCTCGAGATCTTCTGGTAAATCTCTGGCAGCAACTTTGTCTTTAATCGCATCAGAGAGCCCATGAATGAAGGCGGCAACAAGGGCTTCATTGCTCCAGCCTACCTCTGCTGCAAGCGTACGGAACTCAATGGCATACTGAGCAACAGATCTTGTACCTTCCTGAATGGACATGAGTCATTTAGCAGCAGAGCAGAAGCGAGCTGGAACATCAAATACCCTTCGAAAGGAGGCCACAAATTCAGGGTAATTTGAAATCACAGGTCTCCCACAATGGATTAGCCCAGGCAAGAGCTGTGTCAGAGAGTAACAAGATGAGAAATCCCACCTTAGCTCTGTCAGAGGGAAACGCCTGAGGTAATATCTCAAAGTAAATGCCCACCTGGTTCAAAAACCCTCTGCACTGATTAGGATCGCCTCCATATCGCTGAGGTAGAGGTGCAGAACTGGATATGCTCCTGGTAAGCATATGTGCAGCAGTGGAAACAGGAGCAGTCATAACTTGCGGGACACTTTGGTCCAAATGTGCAGTGCGAGTCAGCAGCGTTTGCAGGGCTAGTGCAAATTGATCCAAGCGGTGATCCTGTTCATCCATCCTGGAAATTATGGCAGGTAAAGGTGGATTATTAGCACCATCAGGATTCATGGCCCTTGCGTAATGTCAGGGTGCCAGGAATCAGACTGAGACGAGAAGTGCAAAAATAATCACACCTTTATTAATAGCAAAAAATAATAAAAAGTTCACAAGTCAAATAACAAGCCAGGAGTCAAAACTAGAGCTGGTAGTCAGACAAGCCGAGTCAGGAGCCAAAGCGAGTAGTCAGACGAGCCGGAATCAGGAACAAGGAGAACAGCAGAGTCAGGAACAAGCCAGGGATCAGGAACCAGGAGGGACGTCAGACAGCCAGGTAATACACAGGAGCTCTCACAAACAGGTCTGAGACAACGCAAGGGCAAAGCATACTGAACAAAGGCCCTTTAAATAATAAGTGATGACATCACAATTCTGAGACTGCATCCTGTCTCACATGGATGATGTAAACCAGTCTGGCCATAAAAGGAAGTACAGGAAGTGAGCAGCATCTCCCAGAATGCACCAAAGTCAGCAAGAGAGGTGAGTAAAATGGCTGCCAGCAGCACATGGCAAACAAGTCAGGAAAAAACCCTGACACTCCTATAATTAAATCTCACCCCCCATGATGACTAAACCTGTAACCTCCCTTATAACCTAGAGCTCTATCTGATACCCCATAACACACATCCAAACCAATGATAGTTGGTGTAGTATTAAACTACTGGGACAAAAAACTGTTCCAGATTCCCATAAAATGCAAATGGACTGTTCGATTGTGAAGGATGGCAGCTAAAAGAACCTTATGCAAAAAAAGGACTCAGCCAACACCTAAGGATATATTATTTTACTCATAACACAACTGTTAGAAGTGATAATACTACACGTAGGAGTAAGAATTAATCCAGTTCAATATAAAAGTCTTTAGCATTATAACAAAACTGCATGGAAAAGAATGAAAGAATTTAAAGTATAATAAAGAAGCTGTAAGACATATACTACTAGTTCTGCAAATAATAAATTATAGATGTAACACACATATAGTACACACACATGTAGTCAATTGGAATTGCTACCAAAGGCTACCACAAAGTTAAATATCGTGAGTGGAAGATGGAAATGGTGGGGTAAGCATTGCTTTTACTGTTGTATTTTCCCATTTACCTTTTCTTGTCCTATTTATATAGGACATGTAAAAAGGGCCTACTTTATAAAATAATTGCCTTGGAATTATTACTATATCATTGAGAATAATGAATGGTGTACTTAGAACTGTAACACACATCATACACTCAGCTTATATATGTACAGACCTGAAATACACTTTACACCCTCAACTTACACACACACACACACACATACTCACTCATACACTCACACACACACCCATATTTTAAGACACACACACACATACTCACACATACACACACCTACGCACACTCACTCACACACACACACACATACTCATTTATACACACACAAACTCATTCATACTCACTCATAATCACTCATACACACACACACTCACTTATACACACACACATACTCACTCATACACACACACTCACACACACTCGCTTACATACACACACTCACATACACCTATACAAATATGCAGTTATTCAGTTTACACAACCAACACTTACATGCATATATAGTTTACATACTGTCATGAGATGCAGGACACAGCATAGAAGGTACAACACTATTTTATTGCAGAGCATAGAAGTATACAGCTTGTACAACACATCTGACTTGATAACTGCGACATAGAAAATAACGTCCCTAAACCACGCCCCCATCTGTTGACATCACTTCCCACTCTCATCACATCTTCCCCCTTTTCAAAGGACAAAGCATACATTTGTTTTTCTTTTTTAATACATCAAATAACAAGGTATACAAGAAGCATACAGAAATAGTTTTGTTTAGTATACAACAAATAACAAGTTAAAGAGAATATATATAAGCAACATGAAATACAATCCTGACTTGAACATCGGGGTAGACTAGTCCACAGTGACCATGGGATTATTCTGCCCATACTTCCGGTCACTGCTCTAACTAGTGCTATCCCGATATAGGGCTGGAATTTAAACCACCCTTCCACTTGATGTCATTTTACATGAACTGTCCTCTGATACAGAAGAAGGTGATTGAGAGTCCGCTGGAAGCAAAGAAGTATCCCCGCTGTGATCTTGCTGAGGGGAAGGCACCCCTCTTAAAACAGGGGATTCCACCGGCAGTGGTACTGAGGCATCCAGTCCCAAACTCTCAGGTACTGGCTAAAGATGTTTTCGATTTCGACGTGTGACTGTACCCCCATCAGTAAGGACTACATAAGACCTTGGTTCTGGAGAGCATCCAATTACCGTAGCAGTTGTCTTCCATTTCTTCTCATCATCCAGTTTAACTCTGACACTTTGCACCACATTCAGCTCCTGCAAGGGCCTCACAGAGTGTTTCCTGTCGTAGAAGAATCGATAGCCCCTTTTAGCCTCTTCATCCCTCCTAAGGACCTCATCCCGAGGAACAGAGCTAGTTGGCTGGAAGACACCCACAGAGGGTAAAGTGGTGCAAATCTGATGTCCTAGCATCAGTTGTGATGGGCTAAAACTCGTGGCTTGAATGGGAATCACCCTATAGGCCAAGAAGGCTAGGTATGGCTCAGATTGCTTCAGAATGAACTTTGTTGTGTTAGCTGCCCTTTCAGCCATTCCATTGGCCTGTGGGTAATGTGGACTCAACGTAGAATGGACAAAATCATATTCACTGCTGAAAGAACTGTGCTCTGTGGAAGCAAACTGCATTCCGTTATCACTTACTAACTCCATTGGTATGCCCCACCGTGCGAACAAGCTCTTGAGACGAGTGATAACGGCTTGGCTTGTGATCTCATTCAAGGGTGCAATCTCCAAATACCTGGAATAGTAGTCAATCACAACTAGGAACTTTTTCCTGTGCAGTTTGCACAAATCAGCATCTATTTTCTGCCACGGGCCTGCAGGCAACGGAGTAGAAATCAAGGGCTCCCTTCTCTGAGTAGGCCGTCGTTCCCGGCAAAAGGCACATTTTGACACATGGCTTGCGATGTTGGAACTGATCCCAGGCCACCATACTGCCATAGCTGCCCTTTCTCTGCACTTTGTAATGCCCAAGTGGCCATCATGAATCCTGCTTAACATCTCCTGCCGCATGCTAACAGGAATAACAATGCGGTCCTGTAACAGCACCAACCCATTCAGCTCCGTGAGCTGCAACCTTTCTGACTTGTAAGAACTTAAAGACATCCAGGCTGCCTGGCTCTCGGGCCAACCTTCTTTTATGTAGTTAATAATTTCTTGAAGGTCAGTATCTAAATATGTCTCCTTTCTTATTTGCTCTAGCTTCCCTGACAAAGTGGATTTGGATGCCAGAACTGAATCAATATACACTTTCACATTTGATTCCGTTGAAAATTCTTCAGCAGCAGCCAGCGGGAGCCAGGAAAGTGTATCTGCCACTACCAGTTGTTTCCCCGGCACATGCACTGCCTGAACCTTGAACCTGAGCAGCCTCATCAGAAGTCTCTGGCATCTTAGGGTTGTTTTGTGAATATCATAGGAGTTGATTAGAGGGACTAGCAGTTTGTGATTAGTCTTTAGACTAAATTTCTCTAAACCTACTAGGTAACGCTGGAAGCGCTCACAAGCCCAAACTGCAGCCAGGCACTCTTCCTCAATTTGGGCATATTTAGACTCAGCAGCCGTCAGTGTATGGGAACAGTAGGCGATGGACTGTAGTTTGTTCTCATTCAACTGCAGGAGGGCGGCCCCTAACTCATAACTGCTTGCTTCAGCACTAACCACAGTATTTTTAGAAGGGTCATAGAACCCCAACACTAGGGCAGACCCCAGCAGGGACTTGACCTGCACAAAAGATTCTTCCTGGGAAGGTCCCCAGACCCAGGCAACATCTTTCTTTAACAACTCTGTGATAGGGTGTAGTATTGTGCATACATCTGGAATGAACCTGCCCACATAATTCACAAGGCCCAATATTTGTCTCAGCTCATGCACATCAGAAGGTCTTTTCATCTGTTCAATAGCAAGGATTTTATCAGGGTCCGGCTTGATGCCATCCCCATTGATAATATGCCCAAAGTAACATAACTCAGCCTTCCTAAAATGGCATTTATCCTTATTTAATTTCAGCCCGGACTTTCTAATGGTCTGCAGCACACAGCTCTATCACTGATCATGTTCTTTCAATGTAGACCCATACTACACCAAAATATCATCCATGACGACTGCCGTGTCCTTGTGGTTCCTTAGGAGAGAACTCATCTCTCTTTGAAAGATTTCAGGAACAGAAGATATCCCGAAGGATATCCCGAAGGGGAGTCTGCAGAAGCAAAACCAACCTACTGGTGTAATGAAGGTATCTGCTAGAAGCCGCTGGAAGCATCCAGCGTAGGGAAGAACTTCACCCCAGGCAATTTCGGAGCTATGTCTTCAAGTGTTGGCAGCACATATCTCTCTCTCTTTACCGCCTCATTAAGCCTTTTCAAGTCTACGCAGATGCATACCTTCCCGTTTTTCTTCGCAACAGGCACAATGGGGGCACACCAGTCAGTTGCTTCAACAACCTCTTCAATAACGCCCATATTCTTCATATGCAGAAGTTCCTTCTACACTTGAGGTATGAGCGGGAATGGAATTCTATGAGGAGGGGTAATGTTGTATGGGACTGCGTCACCTTTAAGTGATATTCGGACTGGGTTGCAATTCAGTAGGCCCAATTCACCAAACATGTCTTCTGAAATCTCATTCACTCTGGCGACCAGGCCCAAACCACAGGCTGCTTTTCTGCTCAATAGATTGTTAACACACTGACATCTAATTACATGTACCCACATGGTTAATTTCCTCTGCTTGTACTCGCAGCTGGCAAGGAATTTCCCCGCACAATCGATGCGGCCACCAGGGCTATGAACTTTTGTTGTAACTTTCGCCAGCTGAGGCTGTAGAGGCAGTTTTATGAATGCTGAAAGGAACATAACAGTGATGTCTGCTCCTGTGTCAATCTTAAAGGCAACTTTGACTCCCATTACAGTAAGAGTAACCCGCCAATCTTCATCTGAACCAGACCATTCAACAACAGACCCTACAAAGTACACTTCTTGACCCTCCTGGTCATTATCCACCTGCATCTCCTTAATGTATTCAGTTTTACACGCCACTTCAAAATGGCCCATTCTGTTACATTTTCTACATCTTTTGTATTTAGTAGGCATACGACACTCTGATCATGGGTACAGTTACACTGCATGCAGCGAACGTGCTGCGCCCATCTGCTTTTAAGTCTATCTGTTGTCCTTGGTCTACCGCTCATACTGTGCCTTTCACTAGCAGCTCTCCTGAACTGCACTTCATCCACAATACTCTCAGACCTCAGATCAGCACTTTGCTTTTTCACCAGTTCCCTCTGGCGGGCCATCCTAATAGCCCCATCCAATGTTAAATCAGCCTCTAACTGTAGCTTCAGTGAGACTTTAGCATCTGCAATTCCTATGACTATTCTGTCTCTGAATTGCTCCTCTTTAGCAACACCAAACTCACAGAAAGAATTCAGCTAGTTCATACAGGCTGCGCACAAATGACTCCACAGATTCTCCCACATGCTGAGCACGTTTGTGAAAACAGGCCCTCTCATGAATCACATTTCTTTTGGGCACAAAGTGAGCACTAAGTTAGTTCATAACTATTTCAAAGTCAAATTCTTCCCCTTCTTGGAAAGTAAAGGCATTGAACCCTGGCTCCACATATTTCCCCATAGAGAATAAAAGAGAATTAACTTGTACTTCACCACTCTCCTTGTCCAGCTTGGAAGCAATCCTGAAACGTTGAAACCGCTGACGCCATGTGGGCCAAGCTGCAAGCTGAGAGAAATCAAAAGGCTCAGGTGGGGTAAACTTCGACATTGTCATTAATCAGGAAACAGAAACGAATGCAAGTACTTCTGACACCATGTCATGAGATGCAGGACACAGCATAGAAGGTACAATGCTATTTTATTGCAGAGCATAGAAGTATACAGCTTGTACAACACATCTGACTTGATAACTACGACATAGACAATAACGGCCCTAAACCACGCCCCCATCCGGTGACGTCACTTCCCACTCTCATCACACACACATGCACATTTTATATACATATGCGATTTATACACACACATTTATTTACATATGCATTTTATACTCACGCATACAGTTCACACAAACACACACAGCTTATATACATATGCAGTTTTCACATACACACACAGCTTTTTTACATATACAGCTTAAACATTTACAGACGCATAACATACACACATATTCAGATTAAACATTAAAATACACACCAATCACACACAGACACATAACATACACACATATTCAGATTAAACAATAAAATACACACCAATCACACACATGTACAGCATACATACAAAAGCCACATACCTTACAAGCATAACACATGCCTCATACACATATGCAAACAAAACCTCTGCAGTGTCCTCTGAAAAATATGTTGATGTCAGGGTTGTTATAATATCACAAAGCATTGTGCTTCTGCAGCTTTATGTTTGCTATCAAAAGTATTTCTAACAGCTGTCAGTGCACACATCTATCCTGCTAGTGTTCAGTAAACCACTACCCAGCTGCTTATATTATGACCCTTACCCCCTCTCCCCTTAGCAAAATTACTTTCTGCCATTATATAAATAACCTGTCAAATACATATAAACTCAATTCTGCTAAAGAGCTCATTGTAATGTGCAAAAGCAGACTGCTTGAATTTGCTGGTGTTATAACAAATTTAAGAAGCCTCGTGAGATAGGCTGTGAAACTAACCTGGCTACCTGAATAATTGATTGTATGGAAAGGACATTGTCAAAACTACAGCAAGTAGTTTGATGGTGAGCCTTGCTGCCTCGATGTGGGTTTTCCCCAGTGTGGTTTCCTTTTACTCTCACCTCTATGTTGATATATGGCACATACAGTGTGAAAGAGAATGATAAATGCTGTATCAGGTTTTCAAATAAACAAGCAAACAGAAAATTCCAAAGCTAGCTTTCATCCACATGTGTGGCAGGGTTATCTTTATGAATACCTCAAACAAGCACTAGTCCTTGCTTCTCTGCATCCTAGTCTATTTGGTTTTGCCACCACAGTCCTATTTTTAATTAGCTATTCTGTTGTCCGAGGAATCATTTTCCAGACAAACTAATGTTACAGTTTTGGCCATAGTATATTAATGTAATTTTATACTCCCCACATGCCCACTAAGAGCTAGATTACCAGTGGCCTGCTAACTGTAGAACTGGAGTAGTGCACAAGAATCAGACCTTTTCTGCTTTTTGTGCATGACGAAAATAGTATGTGTATTACAAGTTGAAAGTAAATGAGTTTGCTTGGGCGCAATCGAATTTGACATCGGTTGAGTTATCACGACTTCAGAGCTCACATTAAGGGTAGGGGAAGATAAAAAATTTCATAAAACACAACATAAATACATGTAAAATTACAGTTACACTCGTATAAACATTGTCTGATAAAAAAGACAACAGCTGAGTTGTTCTGTTTTTAAAGTTTTTTTTAAGCTCATGTAAGTCATAAAAAAGTATGTTATTTTTTCTATGTCTAGAGGCTGTCCGGAGTCTTTTTTCTTGATAAAAATGATCTAAAACATTTGTTAATAAAAAAGTTAAGATAGATGGTATAACGTGTTTCAAAAAAAAGGTCTGCAATGGGCTTTAACATAGATATGCATACATAGACATGTCTAAATATATATGTAGCTGTATATTTACATACATATATACACATATAAACACATAAATACATATGTACGCACATATATATTCATTTGGGCCCTTTGCAGTCAAATACCTAAAAACATGAAAAAGCATTTGTATTCAATATTAATATTTCATAATGTACGTCTTAAGAATATTAACGGTTAAATGATAAAACATTCTTTTTGCTATTTGTTGACTTAATACATTTTGTCCTTTGCACCTTTTACATACCTTTATTTACAGGGAGTGCAGAATTATTAGGCAAATGAGTATTTTGACCACATCATCCTCTTTATGCATGTTGTCTTACTCCAAGCTGTATAGGCTTGAAAGCCTACTACCAATTAAGCATATTAGGTGATGTGCATCTCTGTAATGAGGTGTGGTCTAATGACATCAACACCCTATATCAGGTGTGCATAATTATTAGGCAACTTCCTTTCCTTTGGCAAAATGGGTCAAAAGAAGGACTTGACAGGCTCAGTAAAGTAAAAAATAGTGAGATATCTTGCAGAGGGATGCAGCACTCTTAAAATTGCAAAGCTTCTGAAGCGTGATCATCGAACAATCAAGCGTTTCATTCAAAATAGTCAACAGGGTCGCAAGAAGCGTGTGGAAAAACCAAGGCGCAAAATAACTGCCCATGAACTGAGAAAAGTCAAGCGTGCAGCTGCCAAGATGCCACTTGCCACCAGTTTGGCCATATTTCAGAGCTGCAACATCACTGGAGTGCCCAAAAGCACAAGGTGTGCAATACTCAGAGACATGGCCAAGGTAAGAAAGGCTGAAAGACGACCACCACTGAACAAGACACACAAGCTGAAACATCAAGACTGGGCCAAGAAATATCTCAAGACTGATTTTTCTAAGGTTTTTCTAAGGTTTTATGGACTGATGAAATGAGAGTGAGTCTTGATGGACCAGATGGATGGGCCCGTGCCTGGATTGGTAAAGGGCAGAGAGCTCCAGTCCGACTCAGACGCCAGCAAGGTGGAGGTGGAGTACTGGTTTGGGCTGGTATCATCAAAGATGAGCTTGTGGGGCCTTTTCGGGTTGAGGATGGAGTCAAGCTCAACTCCCAGTCCTACTGCCAGTTTCTGGAAGACACCTTCTTCAAGCAGTGGTACAGGAAAAAGTCTGCATCCTTCAATAAAAACATGATTTTCATGCAGGACAATGCTCCCTCACACGCGTCCAAGTACTCCACAGCGTGGCTGGCAAGAAAGGGTATAAAAGAAGAAAATCTAATGACATGGCCTCCTTGTTCACCTGATCTGAACCCCATTGAGAACCTGTGGTCCATCATCAAATGTGAGATTTACAAGGAGGGAAAACAGTACACTTCTCTGAACAGTGTCTGGGAGGCTGTGGTTGCTGCTGCACGCAATGTTGATGGTGAACAGATCAAAACACTGACAGAATCCATGGATGGCAGGCTTTTGAGTGTCCTTGCAAAGAAAGGTGGCTATATTGGTCACTGATTTGTTTTTGTTTTGTTTTTGAATGTCAGAAATGTATATTTGTGAATGTTGAGATGTTATATTGGTTTCACTGGTAAAAATAAATAATTGAAATGGGTATATATTTGTTTTTTGTTAAGTTGCCTAATAATTATGCACAGTAATAGTCACCTGCACACACAGATATCCCCCTAAAATAGCTATAACTAAAAACAAACTAAAAACTACTTCCAAAACTATTCAGCTTTGATGTTAATGAGTTTTTTGGGTTCATTGAGAACATGGTTGTTGTTCAATAATAAAATTAATCCTCAAAAATACAACTTGCCTAATAATTCTGCACTCCCTGTATATGAATTTTCAAAAATAGGATGTTAAGAATCTCAATTGTGTGCATGGACTAACCTAAGAAATTACCAAAATAGAAAAAATTAAAAACAATAAAGATTGAACTTCATCCGAGGTGTCTCAGTTTTCAGTTTGAAAATTTGGTAACCCTGCCCTTGAGCACAATATTTATAGTTCCCTTACACAGATTAGCAAGAAACATGAATACGATATAAGGGGTTTTAGTAGTAACTGCATCTTAGAAACATAAATGCAGAAACAAATCTTAAACAGTATAACTAAATGAATAGCTTTACTTATATTTATGATGCACATTTGTGATCCTTTAATTGTTTAATGACTTTTTGTTTGGTGGCTTTGTTTAAAGGGCCCTTATGAAATGGACTAGCACTGCCTCCAACAACTAACCACTAACACTCTACCTCCCCCAATAAATAAATAAAATAACTTTACAACTTAAAAAAAAAGAACATAAACTGATAAGCCAATCAGAGCAGTGGAAAAGTTCTGACAGTGAGTTAATTTACTGTAACTCTAGAAATAGTTAACTCAAATAATAAATCACTATTTACTGAAATATTCTATATACAGCAGAGAACCTTAAAGGGACACTGTACCCAAAATTTTTCTTTCGTGATTCACATTGAGCATGACATTTTAAGCAACTTTCTAATTTACTCCTATTATCAAATTTTCTTAATTCTCTTGGAATCTTTATTTGAGATGCAAGAATGTAAGTTTTGATGCCGGCCCATTTTTGGCGAACAACCTGGGTTGTCCTTGCTGATTGGTGGATAAATTCACCCACCAATAAAAAAGTGCTGTCCAGAGTACTGAAACCAAAAAAAAGCTTAGATGCCTTCTTTTTCAAATAATGATAGCAAGAGAACGAAGAAAAATTGATAATAGGAGTAAATTAGAAAGTTGCTCTAAATTGCATGCTCTTTCTGAATTACAAAAGAAAAAATTTGGGTACAGTGTCCATTTAAATAGGGACCATATTCTTGTAAGTATTAAAAGAGGGGCCATCTGTTGTTAGATCACCTTAATTGTAAGGGTTACTTAAGTGTTGGGGAATTTAATTTTTGAGTTGTTCAGAAGGGGTGGGGGATCATGTAAGGGGAGACATATATTTCAGGGCAAGGAATATACCTCTAGACAGAGTAAATGTGAAGTTGGTATTCTGCAGCTGTCAGTATCTTCATTAGCAAGATATAATATTGTGTACTGCAGTGGCGTATTTATGTTTTGTGCTGCCCTAGGCACTCAAAATTCTGCTGCCCCCCTCAAAGGTTTTAGGCCTTTTTTCCACTTAATATTTTTTTGGGATCATTGTGTATAATGTTTTTGTTTTGTTTGTTTTTTAATAACAATTAAAAAGAAAATGGTCTAGCAAAACACATTCGGCTAGATTACGAGTTTTGCATTAGGGTTAAAAGGCAGCGTTGAGAGGTCCCAATGCTGCTTTTTTCCTAACTCTGGTATTAGTCTTGCAGGTACAGGTGTACTGCTCACTTTTTTTCCGCAACTCGAGCATACCGCAAATCCATTTACGTAAATTGCGTATCCTATCTTTTCAATTGGATTTTCCTAATGCCGGTATTACGAGTATTGGAAAAAGTGAGCGTTACACCCTCTCCTGTCAAGACTCCTACCACATTTAAAAGTCAGTAGTTAAGAGTTTTATGGGCTAACGCCGTAACATAAAAGTCTTAACTAAAGTGCTAAAAAGTACACTAACACCCATAAACTACCTATTAACCCCTAAACTGAGCCCCCCCCCCCCCACATTGCAAACACTGAAATAAAATTTTGAACCCCTAATCTGCCGACCGGACATCGCCGCCACTTCAATAAATATATTAACCCCTAAACCGCCGCACTCCCGCCTCACAAACATTAGTTAAATTGTATTAACCCCTAATCTGCCGTCCCTAACATCACCAACACCTACCTACATTTATTAACCCCTGATCTGCCTCCACCAACGTCGCTGCAATTATATTACATGTATTAACCCCTAAACCTAAGTCTAACCCTAACACCCCCTTAACTTAAATATAATTTTAAATAATCTAAATAAAATTACTACAATTAACTAAATTATTCCTATTTAAAACTAAATACTTACCTATAAAATAAACCCTAAGCTAGCTACAATATAACTAATAGTTACATTGTAGCTATCTTAGGGTTTATTTTTATTTTACAGGCACCTTTGTATTTATTTTAACTAGGTACAATAGTTATTAAATAGTTATTAACTATTTAATAACTACCTAGCTAAAATAAGTACAAATATACCTGTAAAATAAAACCTAACCTAAGTTACAATTACACCTAACACTACACTATCATTAAATAAATTAACTAAATTAACTACAATTAATTAGAATTGAATTAAATAAACTAAAGTATGAAAAAAAACACTAAATTACAGAAAATAATAAAATAATTACAATTTTTTAAAACTAATTACACTTAATTTAATCCCCCTTATAAAATAAAAAGCCCCCCAAAATAATAAAAGCCCTACCCTACACTAAATTACAAATAGCCCTTAAAATGGCTTTTTGTGGGGCATTGCCCCAAAGTAATCAGCTCTTTTACCTGTAAAAATAAAATACAATACCCCCCAACATTAAAACCCACCACCCACACACCCAACCCTACTCTAAAACCCACCCAATCCCCCCTTAATAAAACCTAACACTAGCCCCTTGAAGATCACCCTACCTTGAGATGTCTTCACCCAACCGAGCAGAAGTGGTCCTCCAGACGGTCTGAAGTCTTCATCCTATCCGGGCAGAAGAGGTCCTCCAGATGGCCAGAAGTCTTCATCCAGGCGGCATCTTCTATCTTCATCCATCCGGAGGATTAAAGTTCAATCCGATTGGCTGATCCAATCAGCCAATAGGATTGAGCTTGCATTCTATTGGCTGATTGGAACAGCCAATAGAATGCAAGCTCAATCCTATTGGCTGATTGGATCAGCCAATAGGAATTTTTCTACCTTAATTCCGATTGGCTGATAGAATTCTATCAGCCAATCGGAATTGAAGGGACGCCATCTTGGATGACATCACTTAAAGGTACCGTCATTTAGTGTTAGTCGTTGGAAAGAAGAGGATGCTCCCCTTCGGATGTCTTGATGATGGACCCGCTCCGCATGGATGAAGATAGAAGATGCCGCCTGGATGAAGACTTCTGGCCATCTGGAGGACCTCTTCTGCCCGGTTGGGTGAAGACGTCTCAAGGTAGGGTGATCTTCAAGGGGTTAGTGTTAGGTTTTATTATGGGGGGATTGGGTGAGTTTTAGAGTAGGGTTGAGTGTGTGGGTGGTGGGTTTTAATGTGGCGGGGGGGGTATTTTTTTTTTTTACAGGTAAAAAAGCTGATTACTTTCGGGCAATGCCCCCCCCCCCCCCCCGCAAAAAGCCCTTTTAATGGCTATTTGTAATTTAGTGTAGGGTAGGGCTTTTTTATTTTGGGGGGCTTTTTTATTTTATTATGGGGGTTAGATTAGGTGTAATTAGTTTTAAAAAAATTGTAATTATTTTATTATTTTCTGTAATTTAGTGTGGTTTTTTTTCCGTACTTTAGTTTATTTAATTTAATTGTAATTAATTGTAGTTAATTTAGTTAATTTATTTAATGATAGTGTAGTGTTAGGTGTAATTGTAACTTAGGTTAGGTTTTATTTTACAGGTAAATTTGTACTTATTTTAGCTAGGTAATTATTAAATAGTTAATAACTATTTAATAACTATTGTACCTAGTTTAAATAAATACAAAGTTGCCTGTAAAATAAAACTAAACCCTGAGATAGCTACAATGTATCTATTATCTATTAGTTATATTGTAGCTAGCTTAGGGTTTATTTTGTAGATAAATATTTAGTTTTAAATAGGAATTGCTTAGTTAATAATAGTAATTTTATTTATATTTATTTAAATTATATTTAAGTTAGGGGGGTGTTAGGGTTAGACTTAGGTTTAGGGGTTGATATATTTATTATAGTGGTGGCGACGTTGTGGGTGGCAGATTAGGGGTTAATAATTTTAGTTAGGTTGCAGCGACATTAGGGGCGACAGATTAGGGGTTAATAAATATAATGTAGGGTTCAGCGATGTTGGGGGCATCAGATTAGGGGTTCATTAGTATAATGTAATAACTACTACTAGAGAGAGAGAGAGAGAGAGAGAGAGAGAGAGAAGTGGTGAGGGACAGAAAGGAGTAAAAGAAGGGAGCAAGGGAGGGAGTTTAGAGAAAGAAGGGAGCAAGGGAGGGAAAGAAGGGAGTGAGTCGAGGGAGGGAGTGAGTTGAGGGAGGGAGGGAGGGAGAAAGTGAAAGAAGGGAGAGAGGAAGGGAGGGAAAGAAGAATACACTTTGAAACAATCACTGCCCTTTACATGCAACAACATACGTTAATTACCATTATTCAAGTAATGAAACCTTTTAGGTGTCCATTTCCTATTTACTCCATGGGTTCATGAATGCAGAGAAAGCTAGCTATTAGTAGCTAACATACATTAGCACTGAGAGTTTATGATTAGACATCACAAGCTGATCTAAGCAGTGCACAGATGCATCCAGTCTATTAGCTGCTAAGACCTGCAATAAGCACTGCGCTGGCAGACCCACCACGGATGATAAGGGAAGGCAGCATATCTGCGCAAGGTCTTCTCCTATAGCCTCACCTTGTAAGCATATCCCCGGTCAAGTTTTTACACCAAGAACGCTTCCACTTTAAAAATGCTGGCAGCTCTAAATGATGCAACCTTTTAAAGGAGCACTGCCTGTAAAGAGCGACCCTAATCAGCGCATGTGCCTTGTCTTCTCTGTAAAAGCCTGCACTTTATAGCTCTCTGTACGTTGTGCTGGCTTTTAGAGAGAGGATAGGACAGATGTGCTGCCCACCCCAAATCTGCTGCCCTAGGCACTGGCCTTAATGACCTAGGCCATAATACACCCCTGGTGTTCTAGCTTAAGAAGTTCATAATTGATACATAATTTAAAATCTACAAATTTAAAGACAATTTTCCCACATATTAAAAGATTTATTTCAACACATGAGAAATAACTGAATAGAGAATTCATCATAAACTTCATATTTTTCTATTTATTCTTTAAAGTGCAACTTGAATCTGGACTATTGAACAAATACGTAGCTATTAGCATATGGTATTTATTCAAATACTCCACTTGTTTAATTAGATTTGAAGAGGCAGTATGTATCTGTTGAATAATTTACATGCTCATTAATAGGTTCTGCAAACACTTTACAAGAATGTCATTTGTTATGTGTTTGCCATTGATTATACCAGTCCCGTCGGCATTTAGATTTTCAAATGGAAATCGTTCAATATCCTTTTTGTCAACATGAACAGCTTCTCAAATAAATACAAAATCACAAAACAAAGAGAAGTAAAATGACAGTATAGTTGTGTACAATAGGAAAGTGGTTATCTGCTAGTAGAAATAACTCTCAGTTCAGCACCAGTGTGGAAGGTGCAGATACACCAGGGACACTGCCAATATCCCCACAAACCACAGAATAAATCCGATAGTAACAGCAATTTCAAGCAGCTGCTGTTTCTCATTCTACCTTTGATATATGCTGCTTGAATAAAGAAGAAATTTAACAGAGTGCTGTCACCTGTGGTTATCTGCTATTATTTATATTACACACCTTAAATCACATACAAAATACAGAAAGTGATTTATAATTTTCTTTCTAAATAAGTGATATCAAATTGCATTACTGAAACCACATTAAGTAAAAGGTACAGCAATGTTTGCATAAAAGACTTAAAATAGGCAAATAACAAAGGACTAACACCTCTGTGTAAGATATTCTATTCAGCCCATAGTCCCCTTTTAAGAATCTGCCAACCATCTGTTTGCCTGTAAAATTCTGTGCATGAATTATACTTCAAATTTATCAGGCTGTCATCCTGAAAAAAAAAAATCACAGTCAGGTTGCTGAAAGGTTGTGCTTGTGTGTTTTTTTTTAGAATTAATCAACTTCAGACATTTGTCTTGTGGGTATGGCCTTTATGGGAGCCACATCTACTTTCAAAGTTTACAGTTTTTCATGGACAGCCCACTTGACAAACTGCACCATGGACAGATTGTTACATTCAGCAGGTGTGCGGTTGCAAACACCATAGGAGACAACATGGGCCAGGGACAACTGGCAAAGCAAACAACAGATGAGATAATCTGAAATCATCAATCTGTGGAAGCAGCTTTGTTGCCATTGGAGTGCAGGCTTGCTGATGTGGGTCTGAACACTTTAAGTTCAGCAGCAGATATCTTGTGAGATTTGATGTATAAGAGTAGAGAACAGGGCTGTACAAACATCTGCTTCTGCAATGTTAAATGCAGGCACCAAATGGAAGTTATTCTGTTGACCAGCTATAATGACAAGCATCCTGTTGTTTGTGCCTTCCTGAACAATGAAATGCAACATGCACTAGTTGTCCCATTTGAGATGCAGTATACATGCTAAAGCTTCATGTACTAAGCACGAGCGCTAACCCAACATGAGAAAACCTCGAATATTAAGAACGTATTACCGTATTCCCCCATAAACTTCAATGGAGCCGAAAAGTGAAAAAAAACCTTACTCTTACTCGCGCGCAAAACCAGATTGTGTTTTCTCAAGTGGGCTAACTTGACATGAAATATTAATATTTCACACTCCAATGTTCTTATATAGAAGAATATGTTCTATTTATTTATAATTATATATATATACAAAATAGAATATTGCTGCATATCCACATATGTATTTGCATATATACAGTCATGGCCATAAATATTGGCACCCCTGCATTTCTGTCAGATAATGCACCACTTCACCCAGAAAATTGTTGCAATTACAAATATTTAGGCATGCTCATGTTTATTTCTTTTGTTTGTATTGGTATAACAAAAAAGGGGAGAAAAAAGCCAAATCTGACACATTCCATGCACCTTTTATTGGCAACTTCTCAAAATTGTAATAAATAATTTCATTCCAAGTTTGTGATGCTCCTGTAATTTGTAATTAAACTCACCTGTATCAATTAACAGGGGCTGACAATATAGAAATCACATCGGCAGCCAGTTTAAATGGTGAAAAATGGACTCAAACTTTCAGTTGTGTGTCTCTGTGTGCCACACTGAGTATGGAGAAGAGAAAGAGCAGCAAAGAATTGCCTGAGGATTTGAGAACAAAAATTTTGAAAAAGCATGGATAATCTCAAGGTTACAAGTCCATCTCCAGAGATCTTAATGTTCCTGTGTCCATTGTAAACAAGTCTACATCTCATGGTACTGTAGCTAATCTCACCTGGACGTGGACGAAAGAGAAAAATTGTTTAAAGATTGCAACAAATCATTGTTTAAATGGTGGATAAAGAACCTCAATCAACTTCCAGACAAATTCAAGCTGACCTTCAGGCACAGGGTACAAATGTTTCAGCTCGCACTATACTTCACCATCTGAATGAAAAGGGTTGCTATGGTAAGAGACCCAGGAGAACCCCACTGCTGACACAGAAACATAAAAAAGTCAGAATGGAGTTTGTCAACTTACCTGAGAAAGCCAAAATCCTTTTGGGAAAATGTGCTGTGGTCAGACAAAACAAAATTACAGCTTTTTGGTAAAGCCCATCATTCTACTGTTTTCAGAAAAAGAAATTAGGCTTTTAAATAAAAGAATTACAGTCCCTACAGTCAAACATGGTGGAGGTTCACTGATGTTTTGAGTTGCTTTGCTGCTTCAGACACTGGATGTCTTTTTGGAGTTTTACATGGAATTTGTCAGATTTGTTTTTTTCTCTCCATGTGTCATGCTAATACAAACAAAAGAAATAAACACGAGAATGCCTAAACATTTGTAATTGCAACAATTTTCTGGGAGAAGTGGTGCATTATTTGACAGAAATGCAGGGGTGCCAATATTGTTGGCCATGACTTATACAATTTATATAAACTGTATATAAAAAAATAAATATAGATACAGTATATATATATATAGGAATATCTATTTAATAATACTTAGAGCATATTCCCCTATGTGAAGAACATTGGAATTTGAAATATTTACAGTAAATGCACAGTAAAACACTTACTTTAAATATGACTATTGCCTATATAGGATTTTGCATGTTTTCAGCTACTTGACTGCAAACGGCTCCAATGCACTTATATGTATGTCTATATATGTATACTTATGTATTTATGTGTTTATATATGTCTGTCTTTTTTGTTGTTGTTGATGAAAACCTGCCAAAAACAAATCAGCCAATTGAGACCAATCCCATTATTTGTTAAAATTTGATTAAAGTATGAAATATATTAATAAACAAATTCTGACCAGAATGTTTACTCTTGATTGGAATTAAGCATAATCTGTGCTGGCCAGTGAAAGGCTTAGAACATTTTTTTATGTCCATAAAGGTTTTGTCATCTTTACTCATTTTAAATGCATATTAAAGCAGATGTTCCATTATGATCAAATAAGTTATTGAAGTTGCTAACAAATTCTAACAGATGCATGTCTAATAAATTAGAATACTATTAGCATGAAATCCAAATAACTGTCAAGCTGAGCTTGAAATTTTGGCACGGCAAACTGTAAAATACTGGATTAATCTATCCATAGATTGTTTGTTTAACCTTAGGGACCACACATCTACCCAAAGCCACACTTTGGCTATTTTAGAAATTCTGAAATGTCGCATTTTTAAAATGTTAAGGTCAAAATATGAAGAAATTAGGAAATAACCAAAAGCAAGTTATTTAGTGCTTCACTCGCACGCAAACACCATAATAAGTAAACTTTTATTGCATGTGGGTTAGCACGTTTTACAATTTTAACTTCAGGACTTTGGATATTGCAACCTTCTCTCCATAGACTTCAATGAGAAGCACAAATTGAAAAAAACGTAACAAATATCTCTTGCATGCTAACCCGAGACCGCTTTAATCCTACGGCTCTAACCCAAAGGTAATTATGAATATTTTATATTCCAATGTTCTTCACATAGGATACAATGTTCTATCAATTTAAAAAAAACATAATTTATGTAAGAACTTACCTGATAAATTAATTTCTTTCATATTGGCAAGAGTCCATGAGCTAGTGACGTATGGGATATACAATCCTACCAGGAGAGGCAAAGTTTCCCAAACCTCAAAATGCCTATAAATACACCCCTCACCACACCCACAATTCAGTTTAATGAATATCCAAGTAGTGGGGTGATAAAGAAAGGAGTAAAAAGCATCAACAAAGGAATTTGGAATAATTGTGCTTTATACAAAAAATCATAACCACCATAAAAAGGGTGGGCCTCATGGACTCTTGCCAATATGAAAAAAATGAATTTATAAGGTAAGTTCTTACATAAATTATGTTTTCTTTCATGTAATTGTCAATTGTCCATGAGCTAGTGACGTATCGGATATCAAGTACCCAAGATGTGGAACTCCACGCAAGAGTCACTAGAGAGGGAGGGATAAATAAATAAACAACAGCCAAATGCTGAAAAAATAATCCACAACCCAAATATAAGTTATTCTCATGAAGAAAAGAAAAACTTAAAACAGCAGCAGAAGAATCAAACTGAAACAGCTGCCTGAAGAACGTTTCTACCAAAAACTGCTTCAGAAGAAGCAAATACATCAAAACGGTAGAATTTAGTAAATGTATGCAAAGAGGACCATGTCGCTGCTTTGCAAATCTGATCAACTGAAGCTTCATTCTTAAAAGCCCACAAAGTGGAGACTGATCAAGTATAATGAGCTGTAATTCACTGAGGCGGGGCTTGATCCAACTCCAAATAAGCTTGAAGAATCAAAAGCTTTAACCAAGAGGCCAAGGAAATAGCAGAGGCCTTCTGACCTTTCCTAGGACCAGAAAATATAATAAATAGACTAGATGTCTTCCTGAAATCTTTAGTAGCTTCAACATAATATTTCAAAGCTCTTACCACATCCAAAGAATGTAAGGATCTTTCCAAAGGATTCTTAGGATTAGGACACAAGGAAGGGACAACAATTTCTCTACTAATGTTAGAATTCCCAACCTTAGGTACAAATTCAAATGAAGTCCGCAAAACTGCCTTATCCTGATGAAAAATCAGAAAAGGAGATTCACAAGAAAGAGCAGATAGTTCAGAAACTCTTCTAGCAGACAAGATAGGCAAAAGGAACAACACTTTCCAAGAAAGTAGTTTAATATCCAAAGAATGCATAGGCTCAAAAGGAGAAGCCTGTAACACCTTCAAAACCAAATTAAGACTCCAAGGAGGAGAAATTGATTTAGGCTTAATACAAACTAAAGCCTGTACAAAACAGTGAATATCAGGAAGATTAGCAATCTTTCTGTGAAATAAAACAGAAAGAGCAGAGATTTGTCCCTTCAAGGAACTTGCAGACAAACCCCTATCCAAACCATCCTGGAAACTGTAAAATTCTAGGAATTCTAAAAGAATGCCAAGAGAATTTATGAGAACGCCATGAAATATCTTCCAAACTCGATAATTAATCTTCCTAGAGACAGATTTACGAGCTTGTAACATAGTATTAATTACTGATTCAGAGAAACCTCTATGACTTAATACTAAGCGTTCAATTTCCATACCTTCAAATTTAATGATTTGAGATCCTGATGGAAAAACGGACCTTGAGACAGTAGGTCCGGCCTTAACAGAAGTGGCCAAGGTTGGCAACTGGACATCCAAACAAGATCCGCATACCAAAACCTATGGGGCCATGCTGGAGCCACCAGCAACACAAATTATTGTTCCATGATGATCTTGGAGATCACTCTCGGAAGAAGAACTAGAGGTGGGAAGATATAAGCAGATTGATAACACCAAGGAAGTGTCAGCGCATCCACTGCTTCTGCCTGAGAATCCCTGGACCTGGACAGGTATCTGGGAAGTTTCTTGTTTAGATGAGAAGCCATTAGATCTATTTCTGGAAGACCCCACATCTGAACAATCAGAGAAAACACATCCGGATGGAGAGACCACTCCCCTGGATGTAAAGTCTGACGACTGAGAAAATCCACCTCCCAATTGTCTACACCTAGGATATGAACCGCAGAAATTAGACAGGAGCTGGATTCCACCCAAACAAGTATCTGGGATAATTCTTTCATAGCTTGGGGACTGTGAGTCCCACTCTGATGATTGACATATGCCACCGTTGTGATATTGTCTCTCTGAAAACAAATGAGCGCTTCTCTCTTCAACAGAGGCCAAAACTGAAGAGCGCTGAGAATTACACGGAGTTCTAAAATATTGATTGGTAATCTTGCCTCTTGAGATTTCCAAACCCCTTGTGCTGTCATAGATCCCCAGACAGTTCCCCAACCTGAAAGACTCGCTTCTGTTGTGATCACAGTCCAGGTTGGCTGAACAAAAGAGGCCCCTTGAACTAAACGCTGGGGATTTAACCACCACATCAGAGAGTGTAGAACATTGGGATTTAAGGATATTTAATTGTGATATATTTGTATAATCCCGGCACCATTGATTCAGCATGCAAAGCTGGAGAGGTCTCATGTGAAAACGAGCAAAAGGAATCACGTCCAATGCTGCAGTCATGAGGCCTAAAACTTCCATTCACATAGCCACTGAAGGGAATGACTGAGACTGAAGGTGCCGACATGCTGCAACCAATTTCAAACGTTTCTTGTCTGTTAGAGATAGAGTCATGGACACTGAATCTATCTGGAAACCTAAAAAGGTGACCCTTGTCTGAGGAATCAAAAAACTTTTTGGTAAATTGATCCTCCAACCATGTTTTCGAAGAAACAACACAAGTTGATTTGTGTGAGATTCTGCAGAACGTAAAGACTGAGCTAGTACCAAGATATCGCCCAAATAAGGAAACACCACAATACCCTGTTCTCTGATTACAGAGAGTAGGGCACCCAGAACCTTTGAAAACATTCTTGGAGCTGTTGCTAGGACAAATGGAAGAGCAACAAATTGGTAATGCTTGTCTAGAAAAGAGAATCTCAGGAACTGATAATGTTCTGGATGAATCGGAATATGAAGGTAAGCATCCTGCAAGTCTATTGTAGACATATAATGTCCTTGCTGAACAAAAGGCAGAATAGTCCTTTTAGTCACCATCTTGAAAGCTGTTACTCGTACATACTGATTCAAAATTTTCAGATCCAGAAATGGTCTGAATGAATTTTATTTCTTTGGGACAATGAATAGATTTGAATAAAACCCCAGGCCTTGTTCCTGAAAAGGAACCGGCATGATTACCCCTGAAACCTCCAGATCTGAAACACACTTCAGGAAAGCCTCAGCTTTTACTGGATTCACTGGGATGCGTGAGAGAAAAAAATCTTCTCACAGGAGGTCTTACTCTGAATCCTATTCGGTACCCCTGAGAGACAATGCTCTGAATCCATTGATTTTGGACAGAATTTGCCCAAACATCCTTGAAAAACCTTAATCTGCCCCCTACCAGCTGAACTGGAATGAGGGCCGCACCTTCATGCGGACTTAGGGGCTGACTTTGGTTTCTTGAAAGATTCCTTGGGGGAAGGATTAGGTTTTTGTTCCTTATTTTGATGAAAGGAACGAAAACGATTAGAAGCCTTAGATTTCCCTTAGGTTTTTTATCCTGAGGCAAAAAAACTCCTTTACCCCCAGTAACAGTTGAAATAATAGAATCCAACTGAGAACCAAATAAATTATTACCTTGGAAAGAAAGAGATAGTAATCTAGACTTAGATGTCATATCAGCATTCCAAGATTTAAGCCACAAAGCTCTTCTAGCTAAAATAGCTAAAGACATGGATCTAACATCAATTTTGATAATATCAAAAATGGCATCACAAATAAAATGATTAGCATGTTGCAGTAAGCGAACAATGCTAGATATGTCAGGATCCAATTCTTGCTGCGCTAAATTCTCCAACCAAAAAGTTGAAGCAGCTGCAACATCAGCCAAAGTAATTGCAGGCCTAAGAAGATGACCTGAATATAAATAGGCTTTCCTTAGATAAGATTCAAGCTTCCTATCTAAAGGATCTTTAAAGGAAGTACTATCTTCCATAGGAATAGTGGTTCGTTTAGCAAGAGTAGAAATAGCCCCATCAACCTTGGGGATCTTTTCCCAAACTCTATTGCAATTGCTGGTAAAGGATAAAAAAAATTAAACCTTGCAGAAGGATTAAAAGGAGTACCTTGCTTATTCCATTCCTTAGAAATCATGTCAGAAATAGCATCAGGAATAGGAAAAACCTCTGGAGTAACCACAGTAGGTTTAAAAACAGTATTTAAACATTTACTGGTTTTAATATCAAGAGGACTAGCTTCCTCAATATCCAAAGTAATTAACACTTCTTTTAACAAAGAAAGCATATACTCTATTTTAAATAAATAAGTAGATTTGTCAGTGTCAATGTCTGAGGAAGGATCTTCTGAATCAGATAGATCCTCATCAGACGTGGATAATTCATTATGTTGTCGGTTATTTGAAATTTCATCAACTTTATGAGACGTTTTAAAAGACCTCTTATGCTTATTAGAAGGTGGAAATGCAGACAAAGCCTTCTGAATAGAATCAGTAACAAATTCTTTAAAATTCATAGGTATATCATGTACATTAGAAGTTGAAGGAACTGCAATCGGCAACGTACTATTACAGATGGACATGCTATCTGCATGTAAAAGTTTATCATGACAACTAATACAAATGACATTAGGAGATATAATCTCCACAATTTTACAACAAATGCACTTAGCTTTGGTAGAACCGATGTCAGGCAGCAAAGTTCCAGAAGATACTTCTGAGGCAGGATCAGATTGAGACATCTTGCAAAATGTTAAAGAACATATAAAGCAAAATTATCAATTTCCTTATATGACAGTTTCAGGAATGGGAAAAAATGCAAATAGCATAGCCCTCTGACATAGAAAAAGGCAAGAGGCAAAAACAATGGGGCAATAAATAATGAAAAAAGTTTGGCGAAAAGTATGACGCACAACGTAACTGAAACATTTTTTGGCGCCAACCATGTCCGGAAATTATACACTTGCATCACTAACGACGCAACCCTGTGTGAACCCCTGCGTCAACTATGACGCCGGAAATGATGAACTTGCGTTAATGTGTCTTTCGCACCAAAAAATTCTTGCGCCAAGAATGACGCAATAAAGTGTAGCATTTAGCGCACCCGCAAGCCTATGACAGCCCGCAATTTGAAACAAGTAGTCAATTGAAAAAAAGACTAAACCCCAGGAAAGAAAAAATATTTCTCAATATTAACATTCCCAAATATGAAACTGAAAATCTGCAAAAGGAAATACATGAACCTGACTCATGGCAAATATAAGTACAATACATATATTTAGAACTTTATATAAATGCATAAAGTGCCAAACCATAGCTGAGGTGTCTTAAGAAATAAAAACATACTTACCAAAAGACACCCATCCACATATAGCAGATAGCCAAACCAGTACTGAAACAGTTATCAGTAGAGGTAATGGTATATGAGAGTATATCGTCAATCTGAAAAGGGAGGTAGGAGATGAATCTCTTCGACTGATAACAGAGAACTTATGAAAAAGACCCCCGTTAGGAAAATCATTGTTTTCAATAGGTAATACTCTCCACGTCCCTCTGACATTCGCTGTACTCTGAGAGGAATCGGGCTTCAAAATGCTGAGAAGCGCATGTCAACGTAGAAATCTTAGCACAAACTTACTTCACCACCTCCATAGGAGGCAAAGTTTTTAAAACTGAATTGTGGGTATGGTGAGGGGTGTATTTATAGGCATTTTGAGGTTTGGGAAACTTTGCCCCTCCTGGTAGGATTGTATATCCCATACGTCACTAGCTCATGGACTCTTGCCAATTACATGAAAGAAATAGATATTTTTAAACATCTGATAATTTTTTTTATAAAATATATATCTATACCTATATATATATTTAGGAATATGTATTTAAAATACAAATAACATCTCCCCTATGTGAATAACATTGGAATGTAAAATATTTACAATACATACACAGTAAAACACATTATTAAACATTAAAATTTAATACAATTTATTTTCATGTTTTCAGGTATTTGAGTGGAAAGGCCTTTAACGTATATATACATAAGTATATATCACCTAGATTACAAGTTTTGCGTTACGGTTTTAACACTGAAAAATGGTAATTTCAGCATAAAAACAGCAATGCAGCCATTGCGAGTCGTGTCGGTATAGCTGTACCGCAAGCATTGTAGCCTGTAACGCAACGTTAATCCCGCACTCAAAAAATTTAGTTTTTGCATGGGTTTTCCATAGCGCCAGTATTAAAGGTTGTGCGGTGAGGCTAAAAAGCTTGCGTTACAGCCTATACCGACATGATCCATATCGCCATCTGAAAGCAGTTGTTATGGATTTTGTGTAACAAAAATGTTTCACAAAACTCATAACTAAACTGTTACAAAGTACACTAACACCCATAAACTACCTATTAACCCCTAAACCTAGGCCCTCCCGCATTGCAAACACTATTTTAAACTTATTAACCCCTAATCTGCCGCCAATCCACATCCCCACCACTATAATAAAGTTATTAACCCCTAATCTGCCGCTCCCGACATCACCGCCACTAATAAAAGTTATTAACCTCTATTCCGCCTCTCTATGACACCGCTGCCACTAACTAAACCTATTAACCCCTAAACTGCAAGCCCTCCACATCGCCACTACTAAATAAACCTATTAACCCCTAAACCGCCAGACCCCCCAGATCACCACTAATAAATTAAACTATTAACCCCTAAACCTAACATCCCCTAACTTTAAATTAAAATTACAATATCCCTATCTTAAAAAAACAAAACAAAAAAAAAACTAAGTTTAAACGAACAGTTAACCTAACATAACTATTATACTAATCTATTATACTAAATTTAAAATAACTACCAATTAAAAAAGCTAAATTACACATTAAAAAACCCTAACACTACTAAAAAAAATGTAAGTCTAAAAATTACAAAAAATAAAAAATACTAAATTGCGAAAAATAACAAACGCTAAATTACGAAAAAGAACAAACACTAAATTACGAATAATAACAAACACTAAATTACAAAAAATAAAAAATGAAATGATCAAAAATAAAAATAATTAAACCTAATCTAATAGCCATATAAAAATAAAACAGCCCCCCAAAATAAAAACATACCCTAGCCTACAATAAACTACCAATAGCCCTTAAAAGGGCCTTTTATAGGGCATTGCCCTAAATAAATCAGCTTTTACCTGTATAAAAATACAAAGACCCCCCAACAGTAAAACCCACCACCCAACCAACCCCCCAAAATAAAAAACAAAAACCTAAGCTACCCATTGCCCTGAAAAGGTCATTTTTACTACTTACTTTTTTACTAAGCGCAGCTGAGAATCACTTCACTAATACATCATAGCTCAAAGCATCTGACCACTGCTTGCATACAAAGGTCCTCTATTTTACTAAGCCCAGCTGAGAATCACTTAACTAAGACATCATAGCTCACCTAAAGCATCCGACCACTGCTTGCATACAAAACGTCCTCTATTTTTTAATAGCTATCCTAGTCTTGTGTTTGTATTACAAGTTGAAAATAAAATGTTAGTGTGCGAGTTAAAGACTCCGGTGTACCAACCTCAGGAGGTCGGACAGGGCGGCCACACTAACTTTCCCCATGGTCTAGGGGGCATGCTACAAAATTATATATACTGTATATATATATATATATATATATATATATATATATATATATATATATATATATATATATATATATATGTGTGTGTGTGTGTGTATTTATCTAGTATGTATGTGTGCACACATGTACATATAGACACATATATACACACATCTACACATATAAATACACACAAACAAATATATATCTTTCAAATGCATTGCACTATAATATTCCCAAAGCATACAGTATATCTACAGTATTTGGAAAATTCTGATATAATGCCATTTGAAAGCAGCCTACTGTTACATTTGTTTGGTCTTACTATATGTAACGTTTTTCTGTTGTGCTCACAGATGCTTATGCTTTGTAAGTCTTAGATGCATAATAAATTATTACACTTCGGGAGGGCAATTTGATTTGCACATTAGTCATTATTATTCACTGTGCAATTCCCAGCGCCTTCAAGAGCTTGTAAATATATGGAACAGATATATGATTGCTTGCCCTCATCACAATGGCTTGTAGCTACAGCTGTTTAATATGAGAACCTAGAAAATCAGCTTTTGCTAAGGCACACATATATCAGAGTTATCACAGAGGATTTCATGCCATTTAAATAGTAAACTGACATTCAATTGCTTAATAAAATATACCTCACTGTATCTCCAAATGGATATAACTTTATCCACTGTCTAATGTTGCTGCAAAATATTATATAATTCACCACACTGGGATCTGAAAGCCTTTATAAATTGCTTAGGATTTGTAGATGTAAAACATTTTAATTCAATTTTCTTACATGGGATGTACTTTTGTTATGGTATATCTAAGCATATGCTGTTAGAATTTAAAGTAAAAGGCAGACTGAAAACTGCAATAAAGGCATCTAATCACAACACATTTCTGAAAATACATTAACACCGTAATTCAAAATAGTTTATACTGTAAAATTATTGAATAATGGTAATAAAAGTGAATGCAAAGACATCAGAGCCAACCACGTCCTCTGGTCCTTTTCTACTCACTTGTCCAACTAGTAACCTTTAAAGCATCTGAAGACACTGTGGAAACATATATTTTGCAATGTTCTTATTTATTTATTTTTAATCCTATATACTTGTATACTAATTAATGCTTACCCCTATTATTATCCCCTCCCTCTCTTCCCACTCTATACAGCTAGAACCGCTTCTTTTATTCCTGAGACCCCTGCGGCAGAACACTCACTCTATGCTTGTATCCTACAGAATCACTTTACTAAAACATCAAAGCTCACCTAAAGCATCCGACCACTGCTTGCATCATTGCATGCAAACTTCATCTATTTTACTAAGCTCAGCTGAGAGTCACTTCACTAAAACAGCTTACCTAAAGCATCCGACCACTGCTTACATACAAACTTCATCTATTTTACAAAGCCCAGCTAAGAATCACTTAACTAACACATCACAGCTTACCTAAAGCATCCGACCACTGCTTGCATACAAACTTAATCTATTTTACTAAGCCAAGCTGAGAATCACTTAACTAAGACATCACAGCTTACCTAAAGCATCCGACCACTGCTTGCATACAAACTTTATCTATTTTACTAAGCCCAGCTGAGAATCACTTCACTAAAACAGCTCACCTAAAGCATCCGACCACTGCTTGCATACAAACTTCATCTATTTTACTAAGCCCAGCTTAGAATCACTTCACTAAAACAGCTTACCTAAAGCATCCGACCACTGCTTACATACAAACTTCATCTATTTTACTAAGCCCAGCTGAAAATCACTTCACTAAGACATCATAGCTCACCTAAAGCATCTGACCACTGCTTGCATACAAACGTCCTCTATTTTACTAAGCCCAGCTGAGAATCACTTAACTAAGACATCACAGCTTACCTAAAGCATCCGGCCACTGCTTGCATACAAACTTCAGCTATTTTACTAAGAACAGTTGAGGATCACTTCACTAAGACATCATAGCTCACCTAAAGCATCTGACCACTGCTTGCATACAAACGTCCTCTATTTTACTAAGCACAGCTGAGAATCACTTAACTAAGAAATCATAGCTCACCTAAAGCATCCGACCACTGCTTGCAAACAAACGTAATCTATTTTACTAAACCCAGCTGAGAATCACTTAACTAAGACATCACAGCTTTCCTAAAGCATCAGACCGCTGCTTGCATACAAAGGTCTTCTATTTTACTAAGCTCAGTTGAGACTCACTTAATTAAGACATCACAGTTCGCCTAAAGCACCTGACCACTGCTTGCATATGAACTTCATCTATTTTACTAAGCCCAGCTGAGAATCACTTCACTAAGACATCATAGCTCACCTAAAGCATCTGACCACTGCTTGCATACAAACGTCCTCTATTTTACTAAGCCCAGCTGAGAATCACTTATATAAGACATCACAGCTTACCTAAAGCATCCGGCCACTGCTTTCATACAAACTTCATCTATTTAACTAAGCCCAGCAGAGAATCACTTAACTAAGACATCACAGCTTTCCTAAAGCATCCGGCCACTGCTTGCATACAAAGGTCCTCTATTTTACTAAGCTCAGTTGAGACTCACTTAATTAAGACATCACAGTTCGCCTAAAGCACCTGACCACTGCTTGCATATGAACTTCATCTATTTTACTAAGCCCAGCTGAGAATCACTTCACTAAGACATCATAGCTTACCTAAAGCATCTGACCACTGCTTGCATACAAACGTCCTCTATTTTACTAAGCCCAGCTGAGAATCACTTATATAAGACATCACAGCTTACCTAAAACATCCGGCCACTGCTTTCATACAAACTTCATCTATTTAACTAAGCCCAGCAGAGAATCACTTAACTAAGACATCACAGCTTTCCTAAAGCATCAGACCACTGCTTGCATACAAAGGTCCTCTATTTTACTAAGCCCAGCTGAGAATCACTTCACTAAGACATCATAGCTAGTCTAAAGTATCTGACCACTGATTGCATATAAACGTCATCTATTTTACTAAGCCCAGCAGAGAATCACTTCAGTAAGACACCCTAGCTCGCCTAAAGCATCTGACCACTGCTTGCAAACAAACGTCCTCTATTTTACTAAGCCCAGCTGAGAATCACTTCACTAAGACTCCATAGCTCACCTAAGCATTTGACCACTGCTTGCATACAAACTTTATCTATTTTACTAAGCCCAGCTGAGAATCACTTGACTAAGATATCCCAACTCGCCTAAAGCATCCAACCATTGCTTGCATACAAACTTCACAGACAAGCACTTTTCACCACCCACATTAATGTTTACTCTATTTTATAACCACTTTTAATTGCTCTCAGGTGGATCCATCACCATAGAATTAAAGGGATATAAACCTATGATTCTGATAGAGCATGCAATTTTAAGCAACTTTTTAATTTAATCCAATTATAAATTTGTCTTCGTTCTCTTGGTATCTTTATTTGAAACACATGACTTTAAGCTTTAAGGGACAGTCTAGTCAAAATAAACTTTCATGATTCAGATAGAGCACGTAATTTTAAACAACTTTCCAATTTACTTTTATCTTTACTTTTAATTTTATTAATTTTGCTTTGTTCTCTTGGTATTCTTAGTTTAAAGCTAAACCTAGACAGGCTCATATGCTTATTTCTTAGCCCTTGAAGGTCAACTCTTATCTGAATGCATTTTTACAGTTTTTCACAACTAGAGGGCGTTAGTTCATGTGTGCCATATATGTAATATTGTGCTCACGCACGTGGAGTTACCTAGGAGTCAACACTGATTAGCTAAAATGCAAGTCTGCAGAGGCTTAGATACAAGGTTATCACAGAGGTAATACATGTATTAATATAACTGTGTTGGTTATGCAAGACTGGGGAATGGGTAATAAAGGGATTATCTATGTTTTTAAACAATAACATTTCTGGTGTAGACTGTTCCTTTAAGAGCCAGCCCATTTTTGGTTCATAACCCTGGGTAGTGCTTGATGATTGGTGGCTACATGGAACCAAAAATGGGCCGGGTCCTATGCTTACATTCCAACTTTTCAAATAAAGATACCAAAAGAATAAAGTAAAATTGATAATAGGAGTAAATTAGAAAGTTGTTAAAGTTGCACGTTATACCACATAACTTCTTCATTTTTCCTATTCCTCAATATACTGCTACATTGCTCCCTACATTTCAACATAATATCATTCTCAATTTTGCTTCTTCTTCCACCTGCTCTTAGTACACTCGTTATCCCATTTACATTCTTTCTAACCCATAATTAATTTTAAAATGTCTTGCTTGAGAACCACTCTATCTGTAGGCCACTTTGAATAAAAGTCCTCCTATTACTCACTGCGCTCTAGGGCAGGGCATTCCTCTCCTTTTGTTTAAGTTTGACAGCTTAAAGGGACATGCAACCCAATTTTTCTTTCATAATTTAGAGCATGCCATTTTAAACAACTTTCTAATTTACTTCTATGGTCTAATTTGCTTAATTGAAATATAGAAAAGCGGTAGTCCTGGAGAGTATAGTTAAAACGTCTTTATTTCAAACTCAGATTTAAAACGAATGGCAATCACAAGTAAAAGCATAACAGGTGTGGCACTGTTTGGCTTACGCGTTTCGGCTGGGAGCCGTAGTCATAGCCTATAGTGCTATGTGACACACCTCTCTAAATACTCATACCTAAAATCCTATTGGTTAAAAAATGAAACACACCTGTTAATTCCCTACTCTATACACAGTGAAACTAATATATACACAACCTCCAAAGCAATTAAACCTTAACAAATGTGCCAGGTACAGAATTCACTTTTGCAGGGAATAAGCATATTGCGGAATAAGAGATACACATCAAAACCTCAATGGAATAATACATAAAGACAAAATAAAGATAGTGCGATATAAAATATGGCAAACTCAGAGAATACAATGTGTACCACTATTAGCTATACATACTATCACTGCACAAAAAAATATACGGGGTCAGAAAACAAAACGTGTATTACACATTGAAAGTATATTACTATTCATGGTGGACCCTAACCCTGTAACATAACTATCAATCATAATGGTATGAAATAATGTAGGGTAAAATTTCTAAAACAATGTTGCATGATTGTCCTAAGTATTCAAGGGTAAGGTATATATGTAAAAGGTGAAACTACCTAAATAGCACAAGTGATTACAAGGTCCTAAAATGATAAATATGACATGCATAGGAGAGGCTCACAGAGAGCTGAAAAGCCCTGAACAGTTACCACAAATTCATGATATCATACTTGGAGTTGAGACCATTTGGAATACGAGTGCCCATTGTAAAAATCCAATGTGCCTCTCTCAACTCCAGTATGCGATCTATGGAGCCACCCCTTTTAGGTCTGTGTACCCTTTCTATAGCGCTCCAGGAAAAGGAAGAAAGGTTCCCTCCATGGTATACCCCAAAATGCTGGACTACAGGGGTACTTGATTTAACTGTAGTGAAAGAGGAAAGGTGTTCCCTAATTCTGGTGTTTACTTCTCTGGAGGTGAGACCTATGTATTGAATTTTACATGAGGAGCAATTAAGTACATAAATAACATTGGTACATGTACAGTTTAAGAGTGTTTTGATGTTAAATGTTTTTCCTGTAACATAACTGGTAAATGTATTTCCAGTGCGTGCAAAGTCACACGGTTTGCATTTCCTATGGCCGCATTTATGCATGCCCTGATGTCTAATCCAAGCACAAGCGTCATTAGTCTTAGTGGGCAGCATAGTTGGGGATAGCTGGGAGCCCAATGTGGGACCTCTCCTATATGCACACCTAACACCACTTTTAACCGTTTCAATTAGTTTATCATCTGCGTTAAGGATTTTAAAGTGCTTGCGTATAATGGAACAAATATCATTATATTGTCCACTATGTGTGGTGACAAACGTCACTCCATCAAAGGGCTTAGAATCATTTGTCTGTTTGTCTACCAAAAGACTGTCTCTGGTTTTGGAGCTCACCAAGTGTTTAGCCTTACAAATGGCTTTTATTGGATATCTACGTTGTTGTAGCCTAGATTCAAGGTCCCTGGCTAGAGTCTTAAAGTCACTGTCATCTGAACAGTTTCTTTTTAATCTGATCATCTCCCCTTTAGCAATTGCTTCTGGGACATGTTTCGGATGGCAGCTAGTCCCGAATAGGACTGAATTCCCTGAGATGGGTTTCCTGTAGGAAACTGTTTTAACTTTACCATCTGGGAGCCCTATAAGGGTAAGATCTAGAAAATTGGCACTTTTGTCATTAAATTCAAATGTAAATTTGAGATTCATGTCATTCGAATTCAGGGATGAACAGAATTCTAAAGCTTGCTGTTGGGTTCCTGTCCATATGAAGATCAGATCGTCTATATATCTTCTATATGTGGATATATAGACACGAAAAGGGTTACTATCTCCAAAGATGTGGAAGAACTCCCAGAATCCTAGGAACAGATTTGCATAAGATGGGGCAAATTTTGCCCCCATCGCTGTTCCACACCTTTGGAGATAGTACACCCCCTCAAACACAAAAAAGTTGTGTGTAAGGAGGAACCCCACAACCTTCACAATGAAACAATTAAAATCTTCAGTGTAATTACCAAAATTGTCTAAGAAAAAACAAATTGCCTTCAAACCTATGTCATGGGGTATACAAGAGTAGAGTGAGACAGCATCCACAGTTACCCATCTGGATTGTGGTGTCCAGACTACATTTTTCATTAACTGCAAAACTCTACTCTTGTATACCCCATGACATAGGTTTGAAGGCAATTTGTTTTTTCTTAGACAATTTTGGTAATTACACTGAAGATTTTAATTGTTTCATTGTGAAGGTTGTGGGGTTCCTCCTTACACACAACTTTTTTGTGTTTGAGGGGGTGTACTATCTCCAAAGGTGTGGAACAGCGATGGGGGCAAAATTTGCCCCATCTTATGCAAATCTGTTCCTAGGATTCTGGGAGTTCTTCCACATCTTTGGAGATAGTAACCCTTTTCGTGTCTATATATCCACATATAGAAGATATATAGACGATCTGATCTTCATATGGACAGGAACCCAACAGCAAGCTTTAGAATTCTGTTCATCCCTGAATTCGAATGACATGAATCTCAAATTTACATTTGAATTTAATGACAAAAGTGCCAATTTTCTAGATCTTACCCTTATAGGGCTCCCAGATGGTAAAGTTAAAACAGTTTCCTACAGGAAACCCATCTCAGGGAATTCAGTCCTATTCGGGACTAGCTGCCATCCGAAACATGTCCCAGAAGCTATTGCTAAAGGGGAGATGATCAGATTAAAAAGAAACTGTTCAGATGACAGTGACTTTAAGACTCTAGCCAGGGACCTTGAATCTAGGCTACAACAACGTAGATATCCAATAAAAGCCATTTGTAAGGCTAAACACTTGGTGAGCTCCAAAACCAGAGACAGTCTTTTGGTAGACAAACAGACAAATGATTCTAAGCCCTTTGATGGAGTGACGTTTGTCACCACACATAGTGGACAATATAATGATATTTGTTCCATTATACGCAAGCACTTTAAAATCCTTAACGCAGATGATAAACTAATTGAAACGGTTAAAAGTGGTGTTAGGTGTGCATATAGGAGAGGTCCCACATTGGGCTCCCAGCTATCCCCAACTATGCTGCCCACTAAGACTAATGACGCTTGTGCTTGGATTAGACATCAGGGCATGCATAAATGCGGCCATAGGAAATGCAAACCGTGTGACTTTGCACGCACTGGAAATACATTTACCAGTTATGTTACAGGAAAAACATTTAACATCAAAACACTCTTAAACTGTACATGTACCAATGTTATTTATGTACTTAATTGCTCCTCATGTAAAATTCAATACATAGGTCTCACCTCCAGAGAAGTAAACACCAGAATTAGGGAACACCTTTCCTCTTTCACTACAGTTAAATCAAGTACCCCTGTAGTCCAGCATTTTGGGGTATACCATGGAGGGAACCTTTCTTCCTTTTCCTGGAGCGCTATAGAAAGGGTACACAGACCTAAAAGGGGTGGCTCCATAGATCGCATACTGGAGTTGAGAGAGGCACATTGGATTTTTACAATGGGCACTCGTATTCCAAATGGTCTCAACTCCAAGTATGATATCATGAATTTGTGGTAACTGTTCAGGGCTTTTCAGCTCTCTGTGAGCCTCTCCTATGCATGTCATATTTATCATTTTAGGACCTTGTAATCACTTGTGCTATTTAGGTAGTTTCACCTTTTACATATATACCTTACCCTTGAATACTTAGGACAATCATGCAACATTGTTTTAGAAATTTTACCCTACATTATTTCATACCATTATGATTGATAGTTATGTTACAGGGTTAGGGTCCACCATGAATAGTAATATACTTTCAATGTGTAATACACGTTTTGTTTTCTGACCCCGTATATTTTTTTGTGCAGTGATAGTATGTATAGCTAATAGTGGTACACATTGTATTCTCTGAGTTTGCCATATTTTATATCGCACTATCTTTATTTTGTCTTTATGTATTATTCCATTGAGGTTTTGATGTGTATCTCTTATTCCGCAATATGCTTATTCCCTGCAAAAGTGAATTCTGTACCTGGCACATTTGTTAAGGTTTAATTGCTTTGGAGGTTGTGTATATATTAGTTTCACTGTGTATAGAGTAGGGAATTAACAGGTGTGTTTCATTTTTTAACCAATAGGATTTTAGGTATGAGTATTTAGAGAGGTGTGTCACATAGCACTATAGGCTATGACTACGGCTCCCAGCCGAAACGCGTAAGCCAAACAGTGCCACACCTGTTATGCTTTTACTTGTGATTGCCATTCGTTTTAAATCTGAGTTTGAAATAAAGACGTTTTAACTATACTCTCCAGGACTACCGCTTTTCTATATTTCTATATTTTGCCAGTGAATCCTGGATTGTTGAGCTGTGGGGAGGTGTGTGTTTGCAGCTAATAGACATTGGTGAATTTTCAGCATCAGTTCTTTCCACGGATTGGTTACTGCTGATTGACGCTTTTACCAGCAAATAGGATCTAGCGCTCATCGAGAAGGAGAGACGCTGTACATCTGCAGACCCACGAGGACGCCAAGCAGCTGAGCCGGTGAAGAGACGAGCACTCGGAGATGGTATAAGGTACCCGTGCATCGTAGATCCCAAAGTGTCCGGTAGAGTAAGCAGGCTTGGGCAACAGTGGGGGATTAATCTTGATTGATTTGCCTATGCAGTTACCTATGAGAGTTTCCCTAAGCTGGAATATAGTTTGGAATATACCGCACTATTAGCTGACCTTAAGTGGTTTCTCACGCATCTTTTTTTTAGCACTACTGAGTTCCTTTTCCTGTATGTCTAATTTGCTTAATTCCCTTAATATTCTTTGCTGAAAGGCATATCTAGATAGGCTCAGTAGCTGCTGATTGGTGGCTGCACATAGAGTCCTTGTGTGATTAGCTCACCCATGTGCATTGCTATTTCTTCAAAAAAGGATATATAAAGTGTATAAAGGATATAAAAGCTGTTTAAAATTGTATTCTCTTTGTGAATCATGAAATACTTTTTTGGGGTTTAATGTCCCTTTAAGTACTGCAGTGATTGTAATTTACCCTCACAAATGTAACCTACCCTAGTGTACTTAGTGTTTGTATTGTAATGTACCCCATTAATAGACATGTGCGATTCGATTCGGTCCGAATCGAAATTCGGACAAATTTGTCGAATTCGGAGATTCGGATCGATTTGAAGTAGTAGTAGTGTCGAATCTACCGAATAAACCCGAATCAATTTGAATTTATTCGGTAGATTCAGATGGCCGTGTATTACACTAGTATTGTACAGTATACTAGTGTAATACACAGCACATCCCACTTAACACTTACCGAAATTCCGAAATTCCGAATCGATTTGAACCGAATCAAACCAAATTTTTCACGAATCAAAAAGAATCCGAAACGAATTAATTTGATTTCTTCCGAATTCGAATCGATACGAATCGATCCGAACCGAACCAAATTTTTCAGAGCTGCACATGTCTACCCATTAATATATTTTCCTTTTTATGGCAATGCTGAATCTGTTGTCGATTAATAAGTAACCATTAATAATAATAAACAATAAATAAATAATAATAATCAAATCATAACCCATTTCTGTAAGTCAAGATGTGAGATATGAAATCATATGTGCAAAATATTCGTAAACTGCATTAAAATTTAACAGGAATTAAAAAAATGTCCAGACCCTAGCGCAAGTGTTGGAACAAATCTTCAGCAGTCTTACCTTAAAACAGGAATTATTTGTGTAATGAATTTTCCCTGTACAATATGATTGATTATAACAGAGCATTACAAATTATGCTGCCTGATAAAAACAAAAAGGTACAGGTTGCTGATTAGGCACTGAAGGCAGGTAAGGAATATTAATTCATATATAAAATGTAGATTTAATTAATTTAAACCTCACAATAATTTAATGTGAATGCAAAGAATCTCCTTACCGCATTTGCTCTAATGCCTCCCTGAAATTACTTACATTCTGCTTTAAATTATGACTTTTTTTATTAATTTATTCTATACTGAAGTTGAGGGTTTTTCTTTCTTTCTCTTTCTTTTTTCTTGCTTTAAAGTTACATAAATACCTCTCATATTTCTACATTTAAGCATCACTTTGGCTTTTTTCTGTAAATAATTCCCAAGTTTCTCCCATATTATTTTTATTGTTACTTATTACTGTCAGCGTGATATAAAAGCTAGAATACCTACTGAAGTTTTGCATGATCTATAAAATGAAATACCTCAATCTAGTTCTTAACACAGTCAGGTTAGCGCACATGAGAATCCTATGTTTTCATGTGCGCCAAACAGACCATTTTAAGATTTAAATTGAGTAACGTGATGCACAAAATGCATAATTTACATTCCTATGTTCTTCACATAGAAAATAATGTACTTTTTATTATTAAATATATTTATACATATATATATCTGATATATAAACATATAAATACACATGTAAACATATCTAGACATATAATACAATTTTTGAACAATACCATGTGCACAAGTTAATCAGAGAGAAGAAGCTGGTGCCGTGCAACTGACTAATCGCAGACCACCTCATTGATAATGAGATTTGTTGACGTGTTTAAAGGGACATGAAACCCATTTTTTTTCTTTCCGGATTTAGAAAGAGCATGCAATTTTTTAAACAACTTTCTAATTTACTTCTATTATCTAATTTGCTTCATTCTCTTGATACCCTTTGCTTAAAAGCATATCTAGATAGACTCAGTAGCTGCTGATTGGTGGCTGCACATACATGCCTCGTGTAATTGGCTCAGCCATGTTCACTGCTATTTTTTCAACAATAATATCTAGAAGAATGACCCAACTTAGATAATAGAAGTAAATTGGAAAGTTGTTTAAAATTGTATTTTTTACCTGAATCATAAAGAAATTTTTTTTGGTTTAGTGTCCCTTTATGCTACATGACTGTAAAGGCCCCATGTATACGTATTTATTTATGTGTTTATGTGTGTATCTGTAAATACATATAGACACATATAAATAAATACATATGTACACACCTATATATATATATTATTTATTTCAAAACACCTGAGACCTCATATCTTTGAGCCCTTATAACTTTTTATTGCAATGTTATCAATCATTTTTTTGGATGGTGTTATTATTAGTGTAACTATACTTTTAAATGTATTTTTGATGTATTTTGTGCAACTTTTTATTCAAGCTTAACAGTTAACCAAAGTTCTAGGGTTGCGCTATCCCGATGAGTGTTAAATTCAGTTGTTCTCAAGTGAACGCATTTACTTTCAACTTGTAATACACATGCAATCCGTTGTGCGCAAAGAGCTGCGATAAATCCCTTATCGCTCACACGCAACTCGCAATCTAGCCCACAAGGTTATAGCTGATATATCAGCATTATAAACTTTGTCATATGTGATTGAGGTATCAACTAAATATACCACCTTAAAAATACAATGAAAAAATGGTAGAATATAGAGGAAGGTAGCTGGCATCAACTTTTTTTTACTAGAAAACACATTTAAGTATCAACCAAAAGAACTAATATTTACAATATACAGGGAGTGCAGAATTATTAGGCAAGTTGTATTTTTGAGGATTAATTTTATTATTGAACAACAACCATGTTCTCAATGAACCCAAAAAACTAATTAATATCAAAGCTGAATAGTTTTGGAAGTAGTTTTTAGTTTGTTTTTAGTTATAGCTATTTTAGGGGGATATCTGTGTGTGCAGGTGACTATTACTGTGCATAATTATTAGGCAACTTAACAAAAAACAAATATATACCCATTTCAATTATTTATTTTTACCATTGAAACCAATATAACATCTCAACATTTACAAATATACATTTCTGACATTCAAAAACAAAACAAAAACAAATCAGTGACCAATATAGCCACCTTTCTTTGCAAGGACACTCAAAAGCCTGCCATCCATGGATTCTGTCAGTGTTTTGATCTGTTCACCATCAACATTGTGTGCAGCAGCAACCACAGCCTCCCAGACACTGTTCAGAGAGGTGTACTGTTTTCCCTCCTTGTAAATCTCACATTTGATGATGGACCACAGGTTCTCAATGGGGTTCAGATCAGGTGAACAAGGAGGCCATGTCATTAGATTTTCTTCTTTTATACCCTTTCTTGCCAGCCACACTGTGGAGTACTTGGACGCGTGTGATGGAGCATTGTCCTGCATGAAAATCATGTTTTTCTTGAAGGATGCAGACTTCTTCCTGTACCACTGCTTGAAAAAGGTGTCTTCCAGAAACTGGCAGTAGGACAGGGAGTTGAGCTTGACTCCATCCTCAACCCGAAAAGGCCCCACAAGCTCATCTTTGATGATACCAGCCCAAACCAATACTCCACCTCCACCTTGCTGGCGTCTGAGTCGGACTGGAGCTCTCTGCCCTTTACCCATCCATCTGGCCCATCAAGACTCACTCTCATTTCATCAGTCCATAAAACCTTAGAAAAATCAGTCTTGAGATATTTCTTGGCCCAGTCTTGACGTTTCAGCTTGTGTGTCTTGTTCAGTGGTGGTCGTCTTTCAGCCTTTCTTACCTTGGCCATGTCTCTGAGTATTGCACACCTTGTGCTTTTGGGCACTCCAGTGATGTTTCAGCTCTGAAATATGGCCAAACTGGTGGCAAGTGGCATCTTGGCAGCTGCACGCTTGACTTTTCTCAGTTCATGGGCAGTTATTTTGCACCTTGGTTTTTCCACACGCTTCTTGCGACCCTGTTGACTATTTTGAATGAAACGCTTGATTGTTTGATGATCACGCTTCAGAAGCTTTGCAATTTTAAGAGTGCTGCATCCCTCTGCAAGATATCTCACTATTTTTGACTTTTCTGAGCCTGTCAAGTCCTTCTTTAGACCCATTTTGCCAAAGGAAAGGAAGTTGCCTAATAATTATGCACACCTGATATAGGGTGTTGATGTCATTAGACCACACCCCTTCTCATTACAGAGATGCACATCACCTAATATGCTTAATTGGTAGTAGGCTTTCGAGACTATACAGCTTGGAGTAAGACAACATGCATAAAGAGGATGATGTGGTCGAAATACTAATTTGCCTAATAATTCGGCACTCCCTGTATATGGACACAATAATCAACTGTGGATTTAAAGGTATATAATAAATGATATACAATCATTAAGTAGGAACAATCAAGCACAAGCTCAGTAAACATTGTTAATTTCACGCATACATACCAATACGCAAATAAAGATTTAAGGCAAAGTATAAGATCATAGTTGAAGCACAACTATTGAGCCAGTGATTTGAGTACAACTCTATATATGCAACATATCCCTCAATTGATTATGATGATTGCGTACATAATATGCAAAATAATTTAAGCAATACCCCCAATTCCCAGATCAAGGGTAACACAAGTATAAATATAGAAGTCAATTGGCCAATAGATGCTAACCCAAAATAGGGCTTTTGATAATGGTCAAAATCCTAATCAATTATTACAGCTAATTTGGTAAATACAGCGGTTACTCTGATATTACACAATTAAAGTGTCCCCAACACATTATATAATTGCATAAGGCCAGATTGGATAAATAATTGAGACACTTCATGAGAGTAGCACATTGTCTCTGATAGGATATATATATATATATATATATATATATATATATATATATATATATATATATATATATATATACAGTATATATAAATGTATTTTTAATAATAATAAAAAGTTACATTATTGCAGTTTAGGTCTAACGAGGTGTCAGGTTAGCTAACCTCAATGTGCATTATTAAAGATATAAAAATATTAATAATAATTTTCAAAAATGATTATTCATACTGTAAAAAAACAGATATATTATATGAATTATTTAGAATTTTTACAGTATATATAATAATTTTTAATAATGATTATTAATATTTTTTTATATTTTATATTTAATATTTAATATTTCAATAACGTGCACTGAAGTTAGCAATTCTTTATATGTGCTAACCCAACACTGCGTTAGACTTAAATTACGAACCATGATGAGCATTACACATATTTTCCATTTCTATGTTCTTCACATAGAATTTTTTTTATTTTTTATTATTTATATATATGTGTGTCTGATAATGTTACTGTAAAAAAGATATCTATACCAATATATCTATAGGAATAGATATACAGGTGTATATATATATATATATATATATATATATATTAACAATTCAATTTTTCTATTGAAGAACATTGGAATGTGAAATGTTAATAACTTCTGGTGGGTTAGCGTGTGAGCGATAGGTGTTAGTTTTTTTTACTCCAGCCCTCTCCATTAACTTCTATGGAGAGTATATGTTAATGCGGTTACAATATTTGGTTAGCATCAGTTTTTGCTTTTGCAAAAAGTTTTTACTTTCAACTTGTAATGAGCGATACCCAACACGCACAAAAAGCTTCTGTCTAGCAAACTTTATGCTTAAGCCGTAGCGCTAAATAGCAATCCACTCATAGGGGCCCATTTATCAAAAGTGTCAATCTCTGTGCATTTGCTGGTGTCAATACGCTCGCCAGACATTGCTAGACATTGCTGCTGTGAATCTACATACGACGCCCATATTTTCTTAAAAAGTCTGTCAAAAACAAGCGCATCAAGTACGGAGCGATAAGCGTCGGACTGTTGATAAATAAGAGTCATCGATGTAGCGGATATTCTGTTTTTTCCAACGTTATTTATACCATATCATTACTGTCCATGAACAAGCACATTTCTCTAAAGCTAATATTTTATGTCTCATCTTTTAATGTCCAAGAAATAGCTTGATTTATACCTGAACAGACAATAATATCTCATGGAAAGTAATTTAAAAAAAAAAAAAATAGATACAATAAATCTGATATATGATATTTTCACATAAATTAATGTGTATTTGAATTTCTAGAAATCATGATATGCCTATCTCATGTTTTTTTTTTCTTTTTAAAAAAATTATTAATAATGCTAGAATTTGTACATATATCTTTGCATATACTTGCATGTGTTATATCAGAAATCTTCTGCAAGCATATTTACAGGTCCCTAAATTGTATTTTCTTGTAAACAATGTTGTCTTTCATATCTCTGTGTTTATTTATATCGCTATATGTATATAGTGTAAATATATTATTATTCTGAGCAAGAAAAATTGTGAATATAGCATGTAATCAGGGTATCATATGTATTTATTTGCAATCAATTGATATTTTAAGAGCTGGGACAGTTCTCTCTGCACCTGTGTAACCCTTCCTTATTGCAGTCTAGTTTGAAACACCACCCCTACACAGGTGTAAAAAATGGGCTGGTATATAAGACGACATTTCTTAATGAAAATGAAATTCAAGAGAAGGAAGAAAAACACTGAAAATATCATGACAGTAAAGAGGTGATTTTAATTTCTGCTGTATCTGATTCTTTAATGTTAGGTGGGTTATCCCATTGAGCTATCAATTTAAGATTATATTGAATCAAGCATCATTCGATTTTTCAAATCATTGTCTAAAATATTACACTGTGTGTCCTAATGGCAGCATCAATGTTTAACTTTAATACTAATTTCACATACACATACTTTCAAAGTATAATACACAATGTAACAAATGGCACTTACAAGTTCTCATGAGTGATCAAAGTATCGAGCAATTTTATTCTTTAGTGATAGTATGAAATGTATATTTAAATCAGATTGGCTGATGTCATAAATCATGTGATTATGCATCTCCCAATCAAAAGTGGTGGAAATTTTCACTAGTTTGTGGGTTGTGTAGGAGTTTGAGTATTGCAACCAATTTGGTGCAAAGTATTGCGCAAATGTGGTGCGAAATGCAGTTGGACTTGTATTACATGCTTTAAATGTGGTAAAATTAGATTGATCAAAAAAAGTAGCTATAGTATGTAATGTAAAGTTTGCTATAGTATGTAATGTATTTTATCCCTATATCTACTAGTCCTGCTGCCAGACAGACATTACCTGTCATTAAAAATACTTTTGAAATGAATCTGTCCCTTGGAATTACATGTGATTATAATATTATTAATTAACATATTATTTAGATACTGAACATGCATCTTTGTTGTCTGTGTGGGTTAGAAAGAGTATACAATTGTAATCAACTTTCTAATTTACATAAATATGTAACAAGCTTCATTCTCTTGCAGCATCTAACATAACCTTTCTGGGTTTTCAGACTCCCATTGATTTATATGGCATTCGCGGCCTCAAGGGTGGCGGTTTTGAACGATAGGTACACTGCGGCAGAAAAGATGCAATTGTACCTGTTGAATGTTTGATAACTTAATGAGAGATTCAAATAGAGTCGAATAATCAGTATTCTGCTCGAATAAGACAAGTATCGATCTGCGTCCAATTTGATCTCGTGGGAGCGTATATTATGTCACATATTTCAACATTTGACGATGTTGATGCTTTGTTAAATATGGCGGATCAAATTTGCGTCTAATTTGACATGAGATTCCGGCGTATTCCAGCATATTCACAGATGAAGATTTGATAAATGATAAATAATAATCTAGCCTTAAATATCTCTTCTCAAATTATTAGCACATTCTCAAAGTTGGTGTAATATGGACATGATAATCACATAATAAAAGAAACAGTAAGAAACATTACGTTTCTTGTATATTGCATTACTATGAGTAGTGTTGTTAAGTTCTTTATTCAACAGATTTTCAACGTATTGGTTGCCATTGGTTTCAAGCTGCAGAGGGCAGAAACAAGTTCACACTGTGTGTAGGCCCATGAGCTTCATGTTCGTACTGATACTGGCACCATGTTTGAATTTAAAGGGACGTGACACCCCAAACATTTTCTTTCATGATTCAGATAATGCATGCATTTTTATATAACTTTCTAGTTTATTTATGTTAACTAATTTATTTTGTTCTCTTTGTATCCCTTGTTGAAAAGTATACCTAGCTAGACTCAGAAGCCACTGATTGGTGGCTACACAAATATGCATCTTGCCATTGGCTTTTTGCTAACTTCCAGTAGAGAGTTGCTGTTCCTTCATCAAAGGATACCAAAAGAATGAAGCAAATTAAATAATAGAAGTAAATTGGAAAGTTGTTTAAAATTGTATGATCTATCGGAATTATAAAAGAAAAAAAAATGGGTTTCATGTCCCTTTAAGAAACTAAGGCCCAGATTACGAGTTTTGCGTTAGAGGCTATGCGGTGCTAACGAGCAGTTTTCCCTCACCGCTCACTTACCTGCAGCGCTGGTATTACGAGTTTTCAGAAACCCGTCGTTAAAAGACAAGAAGTGAGCGTCTCATTACAGCACTCCAATACCAGCGCTGCTTAAGTCAGCGGTGAGCTGGTGTAACGTGCTCGTGCACGATTTCCCCATAGGAATCAACGGGGACAGCAGGCTGAAAAAATGTCTAACACCTGCAAAAAAGCAGCGTAAAACTCCTTAACGCAGCCCCATTGATTCCTATGGGGAAATAAAAGTTATGTCTATACCTAACACCCTAAAATGAACCCCGAGTCTAAACACCCCTAATCCTACACTTATTAACCCTTAATCTGCTGCCCCCGACATCGCCGACACCTAAATTATAATTATTAACCCCTAATCTGCTGCCCCCAACATCGCCGACACCTACAAAATATTTATTAACCCCTACTCTGCCGCCCCCAATGTTGCCGCCACCTACCTAAACTTATTAACCCCTAATCTGCTGCCCCAACGTCGCCGCCACTATATTAAAGTTATTAACCCCTAAATCTAAGTCTAACCCTAACACCCCCTAACTGAAATATAATTAAAAGAAATCTAACTAAAAATTCCTATCATTAACTAAATTATTCCTATTTAAAACTAAATATTTACCTGTAACATAAACCCTAAGATAGCTATAATATAACTAATAGTTACATTGTAGCTATCTTAGGATTTATTTTAATTTTACAGCCAAGTTTGTATTTATTTTAATTAGGTGAGCGTTGAGCAAAATTTTGCTCATTACCGCACTCCAATACCAGCGCTGCTTAAGTCAGCGGAGAGATGGTGTAATGTGCTCGTGCACGATTTCCTCATAGGGATCAACGGGGAGAGCCGGCTGAAAAAAAGTCTAACACCTGCAAAAAAGCAGCGTAAAACTCCTTAACGCAGCCCCATTGATTCCTATGGGGAAATAAAAGCTATGTCTACACCTAACACCCTAACATGAACCCAGAGTCTAAACACCCCTAATCTTACACTTATTAACCCCTAATCTACCGCCCCCGACATCGCTGACACCTAAATTATAATAATTAACCCCTAATCTTCCGCTCAGGACACCGCCGCCACCTACATTATACTTATTAACCCCTAATCTGCTGCCCCCAACATCGCCGACAACTACATAATATTTATTAACCCCTACTCTGCCGCCCCCAATGTCCTCGCCACCTACCTACACTTATTAACCCCTAATCTGCCGCCCCCAACGTCGCTGCCACTATATTAAAGTTATTAACCCCTAAATCTAAGTCTAACCCTAACCCTAACACCCCCTAACTTAAATATAATTAAAAGAAATCTAACTAAAAATTCCTATCATTAACTAAATTATTCCTATTTAAAACTAAATACTTACCTGTAAAATAAACCCTAAGATAGCTACAATATAACTAATAGTTACATTGTAGCTAGCTTAGAATTTATTTTAATTTTTAATATCATTAGGATTTATTTTAATATCATTACCTAAATAATTCCTATTTAAAACTAAATATACTTACCTGTACAATAAACCCTAAGCTAGCTACAATATAACTAATAGCCATGTTGAGCTTTAGAGCACTTAAACATTCCTGCAAAGGGAAATTCAAACAAGTCTATCTAAAAGTTATTTCTAATAAATTAATAATTGTTTCACAGTACATGTAAAACTACAATACAAGTAAAAAACTATTGTAATTAACTTTATTCATATATTAGGAAGTATATACTGTTGCTTAAAGCTGGATGTTTTTAACAGAGCATTTATTTAAGGTAAATCCTCTATAGCTTGCTGTATTTTCTAATACCCCCTTTGACTTATGGCAAGTTATAAAACAATGCTAAAACCAAATCTGAGAACAAGAAATTCCAATTTTTTCATAAAACATATAAAATCCATGCCCTAACCCAACCTAAGTCAGATTGGATGATCTTTGTGAGCTCTAGGGAAGGGTTTACCCCCATGTCATTCCCCCCAGATGTATGATAATGATGTGGGGTTTACCCCAGCGTCTGTGGGCATCAGTCAAGACACTAGGGAGCTGGAGCCAGTACATACCCCTATAGCCTAACCAACGGATAGAAACCCTGGATGTGTGAAAACCAAAATTCTTCCCCCCTGGAGTAGTGAGGGCACGGATCGCCGCCCAATGGATGAAAGAGTGGCCAACAATCCACACTCTCAAGGCCACCTTGGGAGTACCTAGAAAACAAATAAAATTAACATATCATAGTAGCAGTGTATAAACTGAACAAAAACCCAGGCCCAAGAGAACTGCCACTGTTACGGCTCAACTAAGTGCATCCCTATACTGGGCGAACATATAACTTATAGCGGTTGGAGCGCCATCGCTCCCATTTTTTTCATAGTATGTGCTGCCACACCATGAAGAGCAGCATTAGTGGCTGTACCAATCCTAAATGAATGCAGTGATATTTTAGAAGGGTCCATGCTGGACATCTCCGCTGATTGTGCTAAAACCCTACGGAATAGAAAAGAAGAGAGAGCCATCCCATTTTCATCCACAAAAACCTGCCCCATACTGCTGGCCTGTTCTGTAAATATGCTGATAGCATGGCTTAAGGGCAGCAAGAATCCCCTTGAGCTGGGAAAGTGAGTCACATGCCTCTGGGCTCCTGGTCAGTTTTTGACCGCGATGAAGAACAAAACTGAAGAGGGATAAATCCTGACATGGTCAAATTGCACACCCTTATTTAAGTGTTTTTTAGAAGGGGATACTAATTTGTTAGTATGGAGGGCCCGCACAAAGGCCAAAATAAAGGCGTCTTAAAAAGCAAAACCTCGTAAGTTGTCCTACAAATTTCAGGTAAAACTGCCACCAGCCTCTCAAGCCAGTCTCCCATAATGGGCTCTCTGTTATCATGCTTGTTGCAATGCACACGACCCCACCCTTTAAGCATCTGCCTAATAAAAAAGGACCCAGTAGGATCCTTGTTTCCCAAGATTTTAAAGAAAAAGGATAGTGCCGCCAGACGGGACTGGACTGCTTCCTTGTGCAAACCTGCCTCTTGCATACACACCGACCATTCGCGCAACATCACCTGAGAGCTAAGTGAAGAATCCACCCCACGAGCGTTGCAAAATTAGTCCCACTCTTTCCAGAGTCTAACGTAAGTCCACCAAGTTGTTGGGGCGAGTGAGGAGCATATTAAGGAAATTAAGGAGAGCCAGGATCCGCCAGTTGCCAAAGAAAACTGGGGCAGATTAGCCCTTCTTTGGCTGCCTGTGGCGCTAATTTTCTAAAAGTCACCCAGTCAAACCTGGACAAGGCGTACACCAGAACATTGTTAACTCCTAGGGCGTGGCTAGCCTGAAAATAAATGTTAAGTTGAAGACATCTTAATACCAAATGACGCAAGAGCCGCACCACGGTTACAGAGGAAGCAGAAAGCCTGTTAATAGAATGCACAACACTAAGGTTGTCTGTCTAAAAAAACACTGATTTATTCTGAAACCTCTGTTCCCAAAGCTCCACTGCCACAACAATTGGAAATAATTTGAGTAGTGTGAGGTTCCTGGTGAGGCCGGATGAGCTCCATTTAGAAAGCCACGGCCCTGCATACCATTCCCCTTGAAAATAAGCCCCATAACCATGAGACCCTGCTGCGTCAGTAAACAAATTCAGGATCTGGCTAGATACTGGGTTAGATCTCCACACACTGACCCCATTAAATGGTATAAAGAAGGCCTCAAAAACCTTTAAATCCTCTACCATGTCAGTGGAAACCGCTATTCTGTCAGATACCCTAGTATTGTCTTTAAGGCGTCCTTCTAATCTCCTATTAAACACTAGTGATGTAGCGAACAGTTCTGCCGCGAATAGTTCGCAGCGAACATAGCATGTTCGCGTTCGCAGCGGACGGCGAACATATGCGATGTTCGATCCGCCCCCTATTCGTCATCATTGAGTAAACTTTGACCCTGTAGCTCACAGTCACAAGACACATTCCAGCCAATCAGCAGCAGACAATCCCTCCCAGACCCTCCCACCTCCTGGACAGCATCCATTTTAGATTCATTCGGAGCCTGCATTCTTAGTGAGAGGAGGGACAGTGTAGCTGCTGCTGATTTAATAGGGAAATCGATAGCTAGGCTAGTGTATTCAGTGTCCACTACAGTCCTGAAGGACTCATCTGATCTCTGCTGTAAGGACAGCACCCCAAAAAGCCCTTTTTAGGGCTAGAACATCAGTCTGCTTTTTTTTTCCCCTGTGTAATCTAATTGCAGCCTGCCTGCCAGCTCAGGCTCACAGTGTATACTGTGCCCACTTGCCCAGTGCCACCACTCATATCTGGTGTAACAGTAGTGTACATTAAAAAAAAAAAAAAAACTTTTTTTAATTTGAAATAATAGCAGTCATTTTCCTTCACACGTGTGCGTTTCAGGTCCTGCCAGGGCACAGTGTGACACCAGTGCAAGTCATATCTGCTAAAACAGTAGTGTACATTTAAAAAAAAAACAACCTTTTTTTAATTTGAAATAATAGCAGTCAGTTTCCTTCACACGTGTGCGTTTCAGGTCCTGCCAGGGCACAGTGTGACACCAGTGCAAGTCATATCTGCTAAAACAGTAGTGTACATTTAAAAAAAAAAAACCCTTTTTTTAATTTGAAATAATAGCAGTCAGTTTCCTTCACACGTGTGGGTTTCAGGTCCTGCCAGGGCACAGAGTGAGACAAGTGCAAGTCATATCTGCTAAAACAGTAGTGTACATTTAAAAAAAACTAAAACTTTTTTTTACTGTGAAATAATAGAAGTCAGTTTCCTTCACACGTGTGCGTTCCAGGTCCTGCCAGGGCACAGTGTCACACCAGTGCAGGTCATATCTGCTAAAACAGTAGTGTACATACATTTAAAAAAAAAAAACCTTTTTTATTGTGAAATAATAGCAGTCAGTTTCCCTCACACGTGTGCGCTCCAGGTCCTGCCAGGGCACAGTGTCACACCAGTGCAAGTCATATCTACTAAAACAGTAGTGTACATACATTTTAAAAAAAAAACAACCTTTTTTTACTGTGAAATAATAGCAGTCCGTTTCCCTCACACGTGTGCATTCCAGGTCCTGCCAGGGCACAGTGTCACACCAGTGCAAGTCATATCTGCTAAAACAGTAGTGTACATACATTTAAAAAAAACAAACACCTTTTTTTACTGTGAAATAATAGCAGTCAGTTTCCCTCACACGTGTGCGTTCCAGGTCCTGCCAGGGCACAGTGTCACACCAGTGCAAGTCATATCTGCTAAAACAGTAGTGTACATTTAAAAAAAAGAAACCTTACACTACCTGAACGATACAACATCATACCTGATGTTTTAAACACGTTATTCCAAACAATTAAGGAATGTTAGGTGATTTATGCCCTTTATGGATTAAAACCAGACTCTGCTTCAACTATGTAATTTTCCATGGGAGTTTGCCATGGATCCCCCTCCGGCATACCACAGTCCAGGTGTTAGTCCCCTTGAAACAACTTTTCCATCACTTTTGTGGCGAGAAAGAGTCCCTGTGGGTTTTAAAATTCGCCTGCCTATTGAAGTCTATGGCGGCTTGCCGGTTCGCGAACTTTTGCGGAAGTTCGCGTTCGCCGTTCGTGAACGCAAAATTTTAGGTTCGCAACATCACTATTAAACACCCTACCCATGGGAATCAACCTGCAAGCAAAATTTAACAAATCCAGAAGAGATTAAAAGTCCCTCAAAGGTAAGTATTTCTTGGATACAGCCGCACAAACTGACTCCAACATAGCCTGCACTTTGTCTATGGGCAGCCGACATACCATCTCTAAAGTGTCAATTTCTTTGCCTAGGAAGGATTTGGTACAGGGTCCCTGGGTTTTGTCCTCTGCCAGAGGAACACCTAGTTGTGCCATGAGGCCTCTCATATTCATCATGAGCTGACTACATCTGTCGGTCCCCTTGTCCCCCACCAGGAGAAAATTGTCTAGGTAATGTGCTATGGGATCCGCTCCCACTAATTTAGCCACCACCCAATGTAAGAAGGTACTAAAACATTCAAACAGTGAGCAGGAGATAGCACAACCCATAGGTAAACAGTGGTCCACATATAACCTACCCTCAAATTTACAGCCCATAAGAGGGAAGGACCTAGGATGCAGGGGCAACAGACGAAAAGCAGATTCGATATCTAGTTTCACTAACAAAGCACCTCTACCAGTCCTACGAACCAAGCCAAGAGCCTTATGACTGATAGTGAACAGAGCTAAGATCAGGGTCAATAGCATCATTCAATGAGCTCCCTTTGGGGTAGGAGGGGTGGTGAATGAGACAAAGGAGAGACGACCAAATGAGGAAAGGGTGGTACAGTGAAAGGACCCACTATTCTCCCCAAAGATATCTCTTTGGCTAGCTTTTCCCTGACTACCTAGGGATGTTGGTACGCTGATTTGAGATTACGATGAGTGTGTGAACCCTTGACAGATTTACTTACTGGGATCACAAATCCAACCCTAAATCCCGCCAAGAGCAAGCCTGCTACGTGGTGGTCTGGATATGTGCGTAACCATAGCTCAAAAGCATCCACCCTCACTGGGGTGGGCACCTTTAGCTGTAGCGGGTGGGGACGGGCTGCTGCTCTATCATTGGTGGTTTTCTTCCTTCTGGAGCAGTCTGCACCTGAATGGAAGGCTCCACAAAACTTGCAAACGTGCCGGTAAAGACAGACATTCCCTTTATCGCACCATTTTTCCTGAAAGGCCCAGCACTCCCTACCCCTGCGTCTATCTTTACTTTGAAAACGGTCCACCGTGCCCCTACTAGTTGCGGGTGGTGAAGGAGATCTTTCTGGGCCCAAAAAGGACCACAAGTGCATCTCTTGCAACTCAAATGTTAATGAAGTGTTTCCGGCCATCTTTCTCTGGAACTTTGAGTCATACTCCCTCCATACACCATCCTTATGATGCTGATAAATCCAGTGTATGGTGTCCGTATGCTTCAGCAATGCCTAGCCCTGCTCTGGGTGCTTATCCATGTAACATGATGAGAGAATCCTAAAGCATTTTAGCCACTCATCAAAGGTTTGAGGACTTTTTACTCTCTTGGGGCCTGTGCCATCAGAACTCTTTTCTTTCTGCCTATTGGCCTCTACTTTCAAAAATATTTACGCATCGCCCTTCCTGAATTCGTTTCACTATTTTCTGCTTCAAGTGACCATGAAGTGAGAAAATGGGTCATGGCAAACCGCGTCAACCGCTAGGGCTGCTCTGTGACCGGGCACTACTGAGGCTATCTATGCATGGTCAGTGACCAAAGGAGGAACTACGTCCACCCTCTTCTTAGATAGTTGATCTGCCTTCATTTGCTTAATCATCTTATACATCTGCTTCTGTCCTTTGGACTTTAAACTATCTAAACTACTGTCACTATCTAAGTCTGAGTCTTTAGTGGTGGAGTCTGATAAATGTTCCCGGGCATGTGTTGCAATAATTAACTCACCACTCCCAGCAGATGATGTCGACTGGTATGGGATATGAAGTAGCAGGAACCGGAACTGAGCCTCCCGTTGCATTAGCTCTTGATATAGAAGAAGCTGAAGGACGTGTGGACATGGGGTTTTCCGCCGTGGCCACCGGTGGCGTGTGGACTGGAGGAATCAGTTTTCCTGACATCATCTCCTGTAAAATAGAGAGAAATTTGCGAGCCCATCAGACAGAGGAAACCCAGGGGTCACCTGGGAAGTGTTACCTGACAATTGTCCTATGTGACCTAATTCAGAAACTGGCATCCTGCTCTCACTAACATGCACACTTTGTGCATTTGATACCACATTCCCAGACACACTTTGCGCTGGGTTAATAGTAAGAATTGGCCTGTCTGTTGCATTCAGAGAAACATTCATTTCACAGACATCCATATTAGTATCAGAATTGTGTGGCCCAATATGATCATTTACATCATTCATCCTATTGCCTGGTGCATTTGCAATCCCTATTTCATTAACCCCTGCATAACCAGTAGGGTTTAGAATCATATTCACGTATGCTTGTGGCACGTGACCACCACCTGCTGGAACAGGCAACGCATTATTCATCCTAGTAACCCCATCATTTTTTATATTATGGTTAACCCCTTCATTTTTCTGATTCCTCATATTAACCCCCCTCATACAGGGTAATAGTAACATAGTAACATAGTAGATGAGGTTGAAAAAAGACAGAAGTCCATTGAGTTCAACCTATACAAATCTAAAATATATACAGAAAGCTCCAGTTAAGCTTAAATAATGCCACTAAAAGGTGACCCATTTAATATTAGCATTCATATCCATGAATTTTGTTTATAGACAGAAATGTATCCAAATAATTTTTAAATGTATCTAGGGTATTGGCATTCACTACCTGCTTTGGTAATGAGTTCCACAATTTTATTGCTCTTACAGTGAAAAAACGTTTCCGTTGCAGGAGATTAAATTTCCTTTCCTCCAACCTTAAATTGTGACCTCTGGTCACAAACAATTTTCTTGGAATAAACAGAGCTTCTCCCATCTCTGTATATGGGTCTTGAATATATTTATATAAAGTAATCATGTCACCTCTTAAGCGCCTTTTTTCTAAAGAAAACAGACCCAGTTTGGCTAGCCTCATAGGTTAAATTCTCCAATACCATTATTAGCTTTGTGGCCCTTCTCTGACTACTATTGGCATCTATTTTAATGGCACTTTGCATGTTTCCCCTTGCAGGCCCCACCCTCAGCATAGCTCTGTTTGTTCCCCTTCAGCTACCCGCTGGGCAGCCTCTGGCTAATGATGCTTTTGGTACTCACCTGCCAAAGCACCGCAACGGACCGCTGATCTTCCCTGAGTGTGTGAGGGATCTGGAGTGGTGATGTCACTGGAAGTGACGTCATGCGTGACCAGAAGGCCTAGTTGAATAGGCGCGGTCGGAGGCATGTGTGGCGGTAGGAGCGCGGGAAGAAGATGGTCTGATGGGAAGGCCTGCACCACCCCAGGAGGGGAAGTGATGTCCTGTGCAACTGGAAGGCCTAAGGGGATAGGCCCGGTCGGAGGCATGTGCGGCGGTAGTATGGCGGGAACCGGAGAAATTAATGCGCCTATCTGCAGCACCCCAGTGGGTGCATGGGCTGGGAGAGTGGGCCAAGGAGGGCACCATCTATATTGGCTACCGGTATAGATGTAGGCCTAACAGGGTAAAGGGACATAGATTAGTCCAAAATTTCTGCAGACCTAGTGGGAGTAGCAAGCAGTGGGGTTGAACAAGGCCCAGGATGGGGGGGCCACATGAGACAAAACCTGATGGGAAACGTTTTGGCCACTAGCAATTGTGGCCGCAATTGAAGAAAGCAGGGATGCAACTGCACCTGCCGCAGGTGGAGGTAGGGACTGGAAAATATCTAAAAAGGAGCCTGAGGGATCGTGGGGAGCTAGTGGGGAACCAGCAACTGATACATTAGGTGCAGGCTGAGTTTCAGGGACAGCGTTAATAAAAGTGACTAAGGGAACTGATGGTGGAGGATGAATTTCAGCCACTGTAACAACTGATTTTGTTGCTGCTTGCACTGTGACAGTAGGGGGAGAGGAGATGGGGGGTTCTGAATATCAATTTTGGAAGAGGGTATTAAATCCTCAGATTCAGTTATACTCATCTGTTGTTTTTGTACACCACAATGTGTAACAGGCATTTTTCCCTCTCTGAATCTCCAAGGAGGAGCTGAAGAAAGTCTTGCACATCTCATGATTAATGAAGAGTCTTGAAGATGGAGAGAAGATGAACCAAGAGAAGATGAACCAACTTGACAGCTTCTTGTCCAGGATCAAAGAGGAACAGGAACTGCAAACACCAGCTTAAGAAAGGTAAGCCACTCTATGTCCCTGCAACATTGTTGCAACTCACAACACTCCCCTCCATCTTCCCTCTCCCTGCCAGCCTTAACCCTTATGATGCTGCAAGCCTATCTGGCTCTACATTTACTATTTGTTTAACTTAGTTATGCCTTTAGGTTGTTAACAAAAATAAATAGTTTTATAAACTACTAAATGCCATGACACCTAGCATCACCTACAGCACAATAAATGACATCACACTTTCCATGACATATAGCTTCATTAATGACCCAATAATATGTATACATATCTCAAATATCGAAATATAGAACATCATTACAAACTGGAAGTTCACAGTTATTTCATGCTTGCAATGAGTATTATCAAAACAGATGCATATTTAATTTCCTCAAAGAACGATAAAAGAAATGTAGTTAGTGGAATACATTAAAATACCTACACTGTATGTCCAAAAGAATGTGGACACCTTGCCATCACACCTATATGAGCTTGCTGGACATCCCTTTCCAAAATCCATGACATTAATATGGAGTCTTCCCCCTAAAATAGCTGCCACTCTTCTGGGAAGGCTTTACACAAAAAAAGAGCATTTGTAAGGTCAGGCACTGATGTTGGACAAAACAATCTGTGTTCTAATTCATTCCGAAAGTATTATGTGGGGTTAAGGTTAAGGCTCTGTGCAGGCAAACTTAGTTCCTTCACACCAAACTCATTAAAACATGCCTTCATGGACCTCACTTTGTGCACAAGGACACAGTTATGCTGGAACTGGAAAGGGCCTTTCCCAAACTGTTGCCACAATGTTGGAAGCACCCAATAGTCTAAAATGTTTATGTATCTTGTGGCATTAAGATGACTCTTCTTTGGAACTAATGGGTCACAAATACTGAAAAACAGCCCCAGACCATTATCCCTCCTCCACCAAACTTTACAGTAGGCACTATGCATTCCAGTAGGCAACATTCTCTTGGCATTCACCACACCCAGATTCTTTCATTAGACTGCCTGATTGTGAAGTGTGATTTATCACTCCAGAGAACATTTCCGCTGCACTCGGATTTCTGCTTTGTTTAATCTGCAGTAGTATTTAAAGGACGCATAATAAAGAGACAATGCAAAAACACTTAATTTGAATTTCAAGTGAGAAGTAGATTTTTTTCTTAAATAAGTTAATTGCATTTTTCATCCTAATGCATCATGTAACAGCCATTAGCCAACGGCAAAATGCAGATACGTATATTCTGTGAATTTTGCACATGCTCAGTAGGAGCTGGTGCCTCAAAAACTGTGCATATAATACGACTGTGCATATTTATATAATGGAAGTGAACTGGAAGGTTGTTTAAAATTGTTTGCTCTAGATCTATCCTGAAAGTATAATTTGGACTTGAGTGTCCCTATAAAGTTTTACATTTATTGTTCTCATTCACTGGTGATTATTTCTATGTCACAAAATTAAAAAAAATCTGTATGCATGCTTTATGCATGCATTTATACATACAGTACATTCCTATTACCTACAACAACCTCTTAAACATCTATCAGCTGGTTGTTAAGTATTGTTTTTTAAAAAAAGAACAGCTGTCAACTATGCTGTCCTAGAATGTACATGAATAGCATCAGGATGTACATGAATAGCATCAGGATGTACATGAATGGCATCAAGATGTACATGAATAGCATCAGGAAGTACATGAATACTAGCATCAGGATGTACATGAATAGCATCAGGAAGTACATGAATAGCATCAGGAAGTACATGAATAGCATCAGGATGTACATGAATACTAGCATCAGGATGTACATGAATAGCATCAGGATGTACATGAATGGCATCAGGAAGTACATGAATAGCATCAGGATGTACATGAATAGCATCAGGATGTACATGAATAGCATCAGTTACTAGCACTGATCATAAGCTCTTACCACAATGATTTATGTACATTTTCTACCTCTTTAATATATATTTCATTTTTTTTACTTTACATGAAGAAATAAAATCTCATGTATCTTTTTAGAGTAATGAGAGCAGAGCTTTATATTTAAAAAGTGAAAATGTAGTGATGTTATTCAAAAGCCCATGGGGTATATTTATTATAGTGCGAGCGGACATAATACAATGTAGCGTATCATGTCCACTGCACATCGATAAATGCCGACAGCATACGCTGTCGGCATTTATCATTGCACAAGCAGTTCTTGTGAACTGCTGGTGCAATGCTGCAGCCCCCTAGAGATTCGCGGCCAATCGGCCGCTAGCAGGGGGTGTCAATCAACCTGATCATATTCAAATGGGTTGATTTCTGTCCGCAGCCTCAGAGCAGGCGAACAAGTTATGGAGCAGCGGTCTTCAGAAACAGGGGCATCAAGCTTCATACGGATGCCTCCATGCTAAGCTTCAAATGTCAGGCCTCATTGTTACAGCTCTGCTTAGCACCTAGATTCAAGGAACTTATTAACAACATTTTATAAGCCTACACTTATATATGTTTCTTCCCATTAGTAGCTCTAGTAATTCCATGTTAAAGTGTTGAACTGACAGTAACCACATTCTACACTCTGTGCTTTACTGGGGGTGCAGCAAAGCTGTTGGTTAGGATTCTAATAACAATTGGTACTACTTGAAGATTTGCCATAATTACTGCAATATACAAAAGTGAGGATATGCAATCATTCCTTTTCCTTATTTGCATTTAATTACCATTATATCTTTTATTGTTCTCCTGTAACATCCATTATTTCTGTCTCTCATTTACTTCTCCATTCACTGCATTTACCTTGTTCATTACATCCCCTATTACTATGGATGTTATAAATATTACTAATTCTGCCCATACTGAATGAACAGTAAGGGCTAGATTACAAGTGGAGCGACATTTTTATTTTCACAGTCGCGAAAGCTCTGCTACAAATAAGTTATTTTGCGCTTGTCCGGTTGCGTTCGTATTACAAGTCCCAAATAAACTTATTTTGCGCTAGCGTTAACCCGAATAGGATAAAAAAACCTAACAAGTTTTCGTGTGCGCATTCATGTATTCTCCCATAGAAATCAATGGAGATAAAAAAAGTAGAAAACACCCATGGCGCAAACAGCATAGCATATTCACATTAGCGAATGTAAAATATTTGCAGTAAATACATAGTTAAAATCTTTATTAAATATGAATATTGCATAAATATGTTTTATTATTTTTTCATCTACTTAATGGCAAAGGTCTCTTATGCACTTCTATAAATGTCTATACAGTATGTGTGTACATATATATTAATGTATTTATATGTGTATATATGACTGTAAATACTTATATACACATATAAATACAGTAATATATATGCACACACACACACACACACATATATATATATATATATATACATATTTAGCAATGTTTATGTATGTGTCTCAATGTTAAAGCCATTTGCCTGACTTTTTTTTTCTAACACCCAAGATTTCCTTTCTTTGAGAAGATCGTAACAGGGACACATAATGTTTGAAAAGGGGTTTGGCGCAGTACTAAGTTTCCAATTAAAATTACAAAAAATGGAAAGAAAACTTTACAAAGGTACCAATTACAAATGTATTTATTATTTTAAGAAGTTTTTCATGAGTTAAAAATATTTTTTGGGTTTACTATCCCTTTAACTAATAATGCTGTCACTCATTGGTAATACTGTGCGAGAGGTCCACATCACTGAAACAAGAGATAGTGATACCCCACACACATGCATAATAAGTGATGAATTTCATACTGCTTTTAATGAAAACAGGACAAACAAGTTGATGTAAATGTACTGGACCATCTAAATAAAGGCTGCTTTATGTCACTGCCGACTAACTCAAAACATTCCAAAGGAAAGAGTCACACACTCTCCAAGGTAACATTCTCATGAAAAGAACTGGAGAAACTTGTACAGTCCCTGTATTGGTGGTGCAAGTTGGAGCCCAGAACTGCAGAAAATATGTCCCACTACCTGAATCCTTCAGCAAGGAAAACTGATTGGAACCTTATTTTCCTGGCTTCTTGTCTTCCACTTTGCATTACCTTCTCTTGGTGGGGGAGTGGAGGCAGCTCTGAATCATCTGCAACAATGGTGGAGCACTGACGGCCTAAAAACAACAAGTAACTGTTGAGAGTGAAGGAGAAGGAATTTAAGAAAGTATAGATATTTGATATGAGAAAAAGAGAAAGGTGAAAGAGAGTGAATAAGATAATAGAAAAATCAGTAGATAGGAGAGAGAAAAAATGGGAGGAAAGGGGAAAGCAAAAAAAAAGGATGTCAGGAAGATAGTTGTGGGAAAATAGGCAAAGGAGGAGTAGACGTAAGTAACCATAGAGATGGAGGAGAAAAAGGGAAGTGGTGTAGAGGGAGTTCTGAAAGGTGAGGGTGGAAGGCATAGAGGAATGAGGAAGAAAAAGAAAAAATGGTGGGGAAATGAAGAGAGGGTGATGTGGATGATAGTTTAAGCAAGTGAGGGAGAAGGAAGACAAGAGCTGAAATAGAGGGAAAAAGGGTGCACAAAAAAGAGAGACTAGAATGTGGTGAGTACGGTAGAATATTGAGGGAAAATGATAATGAATTTTGAGCAATTAGAGGAAGATAGAAGATGCTATGTAGATGTCCCATATCAGCTTGTGTCTGTCTATCTATATCTATCTATCTATCTATCTATCTATCTATCTATCTATCTATCTAATCCATCCATATATATTTTTAAGACATTATTGTCAAAGCCTCTTTTGATGAAGATACTAAATACAAATATATATATATATATATATATATATATATATATATATACATATATATATATATATAGTTTAATATTTTTTTGACTTGCTGCAAAACCATAAATATTTGTTTCCACGTTGTAAAACATGAAATACTTAGGCCATACTATATAAAAGCTATCACAATACATCAAAACAACCTAATAAGTATATATTGACTAACAGAACCCACTTGAGAAATAAAAAAATGATTGCTTGTACAAAAATAACTATTTAATCTTTTCTGTTTTTAGAAAACAAGATGATTTCAACTTAATGTAGATAATAAGTTCCAAAGGGAAAATAAAATAGAACCTTCTATTACGGTAGTATTGTAAGCATTGGTAGCAACCATAGCTAACAGTGAGCACAGATTACAAGGTAAATGTGAACTCAATGGGGCAGATTTATTAAAGTGCAAGTGGACATGATACAATGTAGCGTATCATGTCTGCCATACCGATAAATGCTGACAGCATACGCTGTCGGCATTTATCATTGCACAAGCAGTTCTTGTGAACTACTTGTGCAGTGCTGCCCCCTGCAGATTTGCGGTCAATCGGCCACTAGGAGGGGGTGTCAATCAGCCCGATCGTATAGGATTAATGTCTGCAGCCTCAGAGCAGGCGGACAAGCTATGGAGCGTCTTAACTGCTGTTTCCGGCGAGCCTGAAATTCGGAGCTTTAAAATTTTTCCCCAATATCTGGTATAACATTGAAGGGGGCAGTGTATAGCCCAGCTAACGTTTTAGTCACAGATATACAATAAATTATAAGCTGTAGACCAGGAAGCAGTGAAGTGGGTCTAGATCTGAAACAGTGGAAGAGTGAAGCATATGACTAGTTTACAAAGAGGGTAACTTCTGGACATGCATGTAGTAGACAGTCTGTTGAGAATACTAGAGTAAACAGAAAGACAGAGGAAATAAAAAAGATAGTGACTGCTGGACACACAATTTGATCTGTAGACTGGCAGGTTATAAAACAAAAAATACCACACTGGGGCCTTTCTATCAAGCTCCAAAACAGCAGTTATGAAGCAGCGGTCACAAAGACCACTGCTCCATAACCTGTCCGCCAGCTCTGAGCAGGCGGACGGACATCGCCGGAAATCAACCCGATCGAGTACGATCGGGTTGATTGACACCCCCCTGCTGGCGGCCCATTGGCCGTGAGTCTGCAGGGGGCGGCGTTGCACCAGCAGCTCTTGTGAGCTGCTTGTTCAATGCTGAATACAGAGAGCATATTGCTCCGCACTGTCAGATCAGGTCCACCAGACCTTGTTAAATAGAGGCCAATGGCTGCATTTGCATTGATAACACCAGAGGTGATTAGGTTTACTGTTATCATCTATGTCATATCTCACATACACCAACCCCTTGATATTTTATAGCTTTTTCCAACGATTAGATGCTTTGAGAATACAGTTAGATAGATAAATAGATAGATGATAGATATAAATAGACAGACAATATTGAAGAGTTAAGAGGAGAACTAATATAATATATAATAGAATGAGAAGAAAGAAAAACTTGTTGAGATAATGGGTAGTCAGGGGAAGAAAAGGGGAAAAAACTGTAATATTTAGAATTCTGATTTATTATTTATTTTACACTTTATATTTTTATATTTATTCTTATGATGAATATTACTAATAATTTAAAAACATTAGCTCAAACAAAATAAAAAAGGAATAACACATTTATGTATAAATAATTGTTTTCAAATATTATTCTATATTTTCTGACCTAAAAGAAATACTAAAACCATAGTCAAAAGAAGCAAATTTGACTTGACTGAACAAGAGTCATCTTATGACTTATTGCTCTCAGAGAGTTGTTTATATTCTTTTTATTCTGCACTGCTCTAGTTTTGCTACTGAGGTCAAGGTTAAGCCAGTGAGAAGTGGCGGTTTGATTTATAGTGCTGAAGACAAGGGCAAAGTAAGATAGAAACAGTGAAAAGCAGTGGTTGAACTAGTAGATTTTTCAGAACAGTCTAACAGGAAAATATTTTATCATAACTAATTTAGAAATATTCAATAAAGAATTCTAAAAGGCATAGTAAATGAAAATGAATGTACTGTCTTACACAAGGCGTCTATGTTTCTGAAAGACATTGAGAAATATCCTTCACAATCAAATAAGTCATTATTGATCCATCAAACTACTCTGTTCTTTTGCCAGGTTTATGGTTCAATACTATGTAAGAATGTAATATTCCGTACTGGTGACAACAAGAAATTGAGAAAAATAAATAGTTCTCTATTTGTGTTTATGCTTCATCTGGCACAGCCTTCTCTATATTTTATTATATTGGTCAGGTGTTAATACATTTTTACTTTTGCTTTTATAAAAAGCTTATAAAATCAAGTGTATGTATATATGTATATGTTACCAACTCAAATAGCTCCACTTTTAATGTATGGGGATATGATAATAACGTTAAATTAAAAAATATTGGTTGAATACATTTTTTTTTTAATTATGTGGTCAATCTCAATCTATCAGCTATCTCCTCCAGAACTGGATGTTTGCTTTCCGGATGAATTGATCAGCATGTTTTCCAAGAGATCACAATGCAAAATGGATCCTTGAATTAAAAGCCCACAGCTGTGAATGTTTTTACTTGAAAAGTTCTCAAAAAGACCTTGTGTGTTAAGTACTTGTTATCATGATAGAAACTGGAAGTCACTGACATATACAATAGCCATTTCACACTATTACAGTTACAGTGAAGTTATTTTGAATTAAACCCTTATTTCACTGTGTAAGGGAAATACTGATGGACATACTGGCCATTATAGCTCAATCACTATGATGTCACTATTAGTATTTTAAAATGATTGTTTTTTAAAATATTTAAATTAATGAATTTGAAAGCACTGTTTTGCAGTTTGGCATAATCTACATCTACAAGAAAGAAGAACACTATAGGTTTCTAGTAGAGAAACTGATGAAATCTGATAATGGATATTAAAAGTACTGAAAGTGTAAAGCACGGAATCGCTCCATTGTAATATTCTATCTGCAAAGAAGATGTTCAAACACGTTTTGCCCCTTTTGACTGTGTTTTTAAAGTTAACGCTCCTAGGTAAATGGGCTTTCCAATAAGATTGTCCTTATGGAACACAAAGTCACAGCAGTGCATTTTACAGTTCAGTAATGTAGGCACAAGTACTGTAAACATGTTTGGACTTTGCATATTCACAAAGGTGCAATCTAGTTTGAAAGCACATTCACATAGGCGCATTACCTGAAAGTTCACAAAGGGGCAATCTCGTCAGAACATCTTCTTTCCAGATAAAATATTGCAATGGTAACTATTTCATCTCGCTAAAATATAACTTTTAATTGTTGCAGTTAAAATAAATATTTACAGGGGGCGGAGCCAGCAATGCACGAGAATGGTCGCACATTCATATTGCTCCGGTGCTAATCCTATATTATAAAAGACAAGAGTTTGTCTGAAGCCGTCATGCGCAGTTCAGACAAACTCTTGCAGCTGATCGCACGCGCACCCACCCGACAGCAGCGCGAGGACCGGGCAGCACAGCTGATCGCGCGCGCAGGGGAGAACCGGGCAGCACAGCTGAGAGGGAGAGAGAGAGAGAGAGAGAGAGAGAGAGAGAGGGAGAGGGAGAGAGGGAGAGAGGGAGAGAGGGAGAGAGAGAGAGAGAAAATTAAATATAACACAACACGGCCCGTGTGAACGGGCTTTAGGACTAGTACCTTTATAATTGAGCATGGACGACATCTATACTACAGCTAAACCTTATAAATCCCTTTGATAACCATATGGCTTTCTACCCTACATATGAGGAGTGTTGAATCCGACAAGAGGCACTGTCAGGTTAAGATCAGAGGCTTGTCCTCACATTGCGTGTTTGGCAGACATTGTTGTCCCCTCGTGACAGCGGGCTATACAGACTCACAGGGTTTATGCTGAGGACTGATGTCAATTATCGCTTATCCCTTCTATATAATAGCCCTGACGACTGATGCACAAAACATGGAAAGCATTAATGGCTTTATGGAGACCCTGAGTTGTATGCTCAGGGAACACCACACCGCTCTTGAAGGACTTATGACCAATGCATTTAAATACTGGGATTCCTTTATTTCTCAGCTATATACACATTCTGGGCCTGCTTCAACTGGAGATAAACATGCTTGTGCTACGGGTCTAGAACGCCCAAACATCACTCTGACCAGATCTGTGAGGAACTCGGCCCCTGTTATTTTGGAATCGGTAATTGTGAATACAGCTGCCGCAACTGTGAGCATGGCCCAGCATGACAAAAACCTAATGCATATCAGCGAAACCAGCACGGCCATATCCCAGTTGGCTCTCGCATCAGGTTCAGCAGACAAGACGCAGGAAAACGAAAAGACTCCAGCTAGAGTGCATGTCAGACGCCAGAAAGAAATATGGCTGCAATCTTTGCTGACCCTGCAGATCCCAACCATCCCTTTCTATGCAGAACTATTGGAATCCACTGGTGAATCGGCTGGGCTGCGCAGACTTTTTTCATCACCGGACTGCCTTATCCAGTTTAGCCCTATAGCTGAAGTCCAGAATCTCAGCATGGCGGCCCAGAGACTTTACCTGGCCTCTCGATCTGGTGTGGGATAGAAGATTCACTGTTTTGACACGCCCTGTCATAGCCATACCTCTCATCTGGGTTGAAAATTGACAGAGAGAGTAGGTATACAGATGGATAGCCTGTATTGGCTGTACAAGACTGCCTTACTTTAATCCTGAAATAGTTACGTAATTTCATATTTTTTATTAGTATTAGTAATCTAGTTTTACCAGTATGATATAGTCATCTTTTTTTTTTTTTTTTTTTCTAATGTTTACTAGATATCTGAGACAATCGCTAATATTTTATACCGCCAGCTGGTTACTCACTATAACAATTTGAATAATCAGAGGACTTTATGTCCCTAGGCAGATCTCTGGTTGTTAATAGCTCCTTGGAGAGCTCCAGTTAGTCTAAAACAGTTTAATACTTAGATTTAGAATGGGGACATCTATATGATAGAATTACACTACCCCTTGGCATAATATGCCGGTCTGCTTGCGGCTGGAGCAGATTGGTGTGTTTTGAATATGTCACTCTTTTATAGATGTGTAAACCCCTTACAGAGCTACCCTGGTCCCACAAGAACCATACCTGGTTTAATGGTTCCTGAGCAGTTAAGCTATATTACATTCTACAATGTTTAAACTGTCTTAAATACCTGTACAATATTTTGTTATTCAGTGGTCTGCAGAGTTTGTCACAGGTGGTGCTGTTTCTGACATTACCTGTGTATCTTAGTTATTCTCTTACTAGTCTTTTTGGTTATCCCTTTCCTTTAGTGTAAGACCTTTTGTAAACTTTTTACTATTTTGATGCTGTATGTGCTGTTGATTTGTAGAACGCTGCTTTATAGTGAGACCATAACCACACCACTACCGTGGGCTGGACCCATGATTCCGCTATACCTTGAGGTCTCCTAGTGCCTGGACTGAGTTTAATGCCTACCATATTTATATACCCACCCCCCCTATAATAAACCTCCTTTACTAGGAGGGTTAAATACGAGGCTTATCTTGCCTATGCCGCACCTTCATCATTTTCAATATGACCTACAAATTGAGTAAAAGCTCTTAAATTCAATTCTGCTGTTCATTACATTCCCTCTAAGGATAATTAATGCAAATTGGGGTCCCTTAGTGGCCCAAGATGACATGTGAGGGGCTTATATAATATTATTTTACATTATAATCAATCTTATTATTCAAAAAGAGGTTACATCTTTGCTTGTGTATTATTATCTTACTGTGTTCTTCATTATTGTACAGAGAATCATTCATATGTATTGCTTTGCACAATGTCCATGTACTTTGTTTCAATACTTTAATCACAGCAAACATGTTATTGAATAGACACATTGCATGTCTATCTAATCTTTGTATTATGAAATCAATAAAAGACGTTTATAAAAAATTAGAAAAAAAAATATTTACAAAGTTCCAAATGGTAGTGCAATGACTAAAGCTATAAAAACACTTAAACTGAAATTGATTTAATTTATTATGAAGTAATAATAATGCTAGTTGTTTTAACTGGAAGTAGGCTATTCTATATTTTGCATAGTAAGCATTGTAATATTCAAAGGGTGCACTTGTCCTAGGGAAAACACACGTGTCAAGGGATAACTTAGGGGCAATGGCCTCTATTTATCAAAGTCTTGCGGACCTGATTCGACAGTGCGGATCAGGTCCGCCAGACCTCGCTGAATACGGAGAGCAATACGCTCTCCGTATTCAGCATTGCACCAGCAGCAGGGGGTGTCAATCAACCCGATCGTCAATTGAGAGGGTTAAATTGCGGCGATGTCTGTCTGCCTGCTCAGAGCAGGCGAACAGGTTATGGAGCAGCGGTCTTTAGACCGCTGCTTCATAACTGGTATTTCTGGCGAGCCTGTAGGCTCGCCAGAAACACGGGGCCTCAAGCTCTATCCGGAGCTTTAAAGATAGGCCCCAATGTCTCCTTTTTTATTTTTATATTTTTAATTTGCTTGCTGAAATGTAATTAATTCAATAAGAATTTAAGGGGCATCATAGTGTAACTTAAATCAAGTTCATTGAATAATAATATAGTTGTAATGTGTCACTTGGATAAGTGTAACCTTTTAATATTACAATATTTTATTCACAATATAGAACATCCTCTTTCCTGGTCACTACAGACAGCCTATATAATAGTGATAAATAGCGCTTTAATTAATCAATACCATGTATGCTTATACACCTCAACAATTTCTCTTGTGGCTATTTTAGAGTGTCTTGAACATTTGCAATATAATAGAATGAATCCAAATAGACTTGGAAACTTGTAAAGAAATTGAAAGGCTATTTTGGGGCTTTATCAAGTTTCTTCAGGTGTTGAATTTGAAAAGGCAAAACTGGTCTTAAAAAGGTGTTAAACTCTGTTGAAAATGGATTGTGATCACCAATAACTTTTTAGCTCCATATTAAAAACATATTAGTATATTAAAATACTAATAATATTGCATAACCAATAGAATTACTAATATGTCCTGAACTTCATTCAAAACACCTCTTTTGCTATTACATATGGAAAAATAAATATTACTTATGTTAAGTTTGATGCAGGTGGTAAAATCATTGCAGTTAAGTATCTAGATATGTGCAAATGGTTTTTAAAGAGCATCAATATTTTTTTAATCCATTGCCATATGTACCAAGAAACAGTTTGGAAAACATCTTTTATTCAGCAATACTACATTTTTAAATCACTGGGATATTGGAGGGTTGCAAAAATACTATGAGTTTCAGTTTAGGGGCACATTTTAAAAAGGGCCTATCAAGCGTTAGCTCTAAAATCATATGCATAGTCATAATTTACTTTATCAGCATTGTATTTATAAAAATAAACAACTTTAAAGCCATTAAAACTGGATACAAATTAGCCTGTAACAAAAGTCATAAAATACACTATTTTGAATGTACTAATTCAGTAATGCAGCAGTGTATTACATTTTGTATTAGTAATTTTCATTAGACCAATATTACAAAAAGCAAAGTATGAATAATTCCTTCTACTTACAATTTCTTCTGAATTAAGTAAAATCAAGGACAAAATAGCCATCCTGGAAGTCCCCTGTAATATAAAGCTTAGAATTCTAAAACTGAGCTTCCCCTGTTTTCCACTTTGGCCATTAAATCCTCCCCTTTCCTTTCTAGATATCATTACCTGCTTCCTTGATGTTTCGTTTGTCTCAGATGCTGTAATGGTTGGTCCATTGGGGCAGTGAGGGCAGTGCCTCTCTAAATATTGCTAAATATATTATTATTGTAATTATTATTATGCATCTTTTTCAGCCTCTTAATTATTCTTTTCAAGCTTCTCAAAATAAAATCATGCGTCCTTGATTTACCACGTTGCTAATCACCTCTTATTTTCATTCTTGTTCTCTACATTCCACCTATACGGACAATTCTTATACTGCTCCATGCAGCAATGCTGTTAAGAGACCCTTTTCTTTTTGCCCCTTCAATGTAAATGTATAATTAACACATTGGAATCTGTAGTCCACAGCAAATGACTCAAGGTTCAATAGAAGTAGCCAGTGTCAGTCATTGCTAATTATTATTATTATCGGTTATTTGTAGAGCGCCAACAGATTCCGCTGCTAATTTTTAAAACAAATATATATTTCTTATGAAGTGAATAGGTTAGGATTTTATTTTATTTTTTTTTATCCTATCAAAAACGCTGAATGTTTTTCAGATTATTACAGGTCAGGTTAAACTCGATTTCCCTTAAAAATCTGCAAGTACAAGTTCAAAATACATCTTAACCTCTTTAGAAATATAAAGAGTGCAATGCATAGTAGACAAGAAGTTAAACAAATGTGTAAGTTTCTGAACATGTAATCTATAAACCTAAGTGGGTGTATCAAAGAAACAGATTGGAATTTAACAGTTTAAAAATAGATGTCGGGTTGAAAAAGTAATTTTAAGAAATAAAGTGAGCATCCTAAGCCCTTCCCACAAAATAAATACTTGGTAATTCTAGAGGAGTGCTAATTTTAGCCTACTTTAAATAGGATGAATGTGCTGAAATGACATATTGTCTGATAAGTGTACTATACCTGACCTGATGAATATTTTATAATTGCAATGCTTTAATATGCAGGGGAGTAACATTTCCCTTTTAAACAGCTCCCTATAAACATTTTGTTATTATTTTTTTTTTGCAAGAGTCTAACACAGATAGGTGTTGAGCACAATCCTTAAGATAAACATATAACATGAATTATCTACAAAAATCCTTATAGACTTTAATTTTTAATTTCGGCTGAAAATCTGATACATTTTTCTGAAGTATTCTGATTGACCCATAGATTGCTCAAAATGGATCCTTTTAGTAACTAGTAACAAAAGAAAAAATTGTCACAGCTCAGCAAGTGTGTGTCCCTATTTAACTTCATAAGAGTTTTAGTTTTTCAGTGATTTATTTCTGATGTCAATTAAGTTTTACCTAAATTGTAAAACCATGGATATACATTATTAACCCCTTAGTGACCAGAGCACTTTTCCATTTTCTGTCGTTTGGGACCAAGGCTATTTTTACATTTTTGCGGTATTTGTGTTTAGCTGTAATTTTCCCTCTTACTCATTTACTGTACCCACACATATTCTATACCGTTTTTCTCGCCATTAAATGGACTTTCTAAAGATACCATTATTTTCATCATATCTTATAATTTACTATAAAAAAAATGATAAAATATGAGGAAAAATGGAAAAAAACACACTTTTTCTAACTTTGACCCCCAAAATCTGTTTACATATCTAAAACCACCAAAAAACACCCATGCTAAATAGTTTCTAAATTTTGTCCTGAGTTTAGAAATACCCAATGTTTACATCTTCTTTGCTTTTTTTGCAAGTTATAGGGCCATAAATACAAGTAGCACTTTGCTATTTCCAAACCATTTTTTTCCAAAATTAGCGCTAGTTACATTAGAACACTGATATCTTTCAGGAATCCCTGAATATCCCTTGACATGTATATATTTTTTTTTAGTAGACATCCCAAAGTATTGATCTAGGCCAATTTTGGTATATTTCATACCACCATTTCACCGCCAAATGCGATCAAATACAAAAAATTGTTCACTTTTTCACAAATTTTTTCACAAACTTTCGATTTCTCACTGAAATTATTTACAAACAACTTGTGCAATTATGGCATAAATGGTTGTAAATTCTTCTCTGGGATCCCCTTTGTTCAGAAATAGCACACATATATGGCTTTGGCGTTGCTTTTTGGTAATTAGAAGCCGCTAAATGCCACTGCGCACCACAAGTGTATCATGCCCAGCAGTTAAGGGGTTAATTAGGGAGCTTTTAGGGAGCTTGTAGGGTTAATTTTAGCTTTAGTGTAGTGTAGTAGACAACCCCAAGTATTGATCTAGGCACATTTTGGTATATTTCATGCCACCATTTCACCGCCAAATGCGATCAAATTAAAAAAAAACGTAAAATTTTCACAATTTTAGGTTTCTCACTGAAATCATTTACAAACAGCTTGTGCAATTATGGCACAAATGGTTGTAAATGCTTGTCTGGGATCCCCTTTGTTCAGAAATAGCAGACATATATGACTTTGGCGTTGCTTTCTGGTAATTAGAAGGCCACTAAATCCTGTTGCGCCTCACACGTGTATTATGGCTAGCAGTGAAAGGGTTAATTAGGGAGTTTGTAGTGAGCTTGCAGGGTTAATTTTAGCTTTAGTGTAGAGATCAGCCTCCCATCTGACACATCCCACCCCCTGATCCCTTCCCAAACAGCTCCCTTCCCTCCCCCACCCCACAATTGTCCCCGCCATCTTAAGTACTGGCAGAAAGTCTGCCAGTACTAAAATAAAAAGGGTTTAAAAAAAAATGAAATTTTTTTAGCATATTTACATATGCTAATGTGTAGGATCCCCCCCTTAGCCCCCAACCTCCCTGATCCCCCCCAAAACCGCTCTCTAACCCTCCCCTCTGCCTTATTGGGGGCCATCTTGGGTACTGGCAGCTGTCTGCCAGTACCCAGTTTACAATAAAAAGTGCTTTTTTTTTGTTGTTTTTTTTTTCTGTAGTGTAGCTTCCCACCCCCCACAGACAAACCCCCACCACCTTGCTGATTGTTTTAATTTTCCATTTTTTTATATTTTTTATTTCCACATTTTCTGCAGTGTAGCGGTTCCCACCCGCTCCTCCCCGTGCACGCGCCGCCCCCACCCTCCCGTGCACGCGCGCGCGCGCCCAGTGCGCGCCCCCCAGCCACCCCCGCCCACGATCCCGCCCCCCTTCACATCCACAGGGCCATCGATGGCCGCCACCCGCCATCCCGGTCCGGCTCCCACCCACCAACACAGGGAGCAACCGATCTCCAGTGCAGAGAGGGCCACAGAGTGGCTCTCTCTGCACCGGATGACTTAAAAAGGTTATTGCAGGATACCTCCATATCGAGGCATCACTGCAATAACCGGAAAGCAGCTGGAAGCGAGCAGGATCGCTTCCAGCTGCTTTCCACACTGAGGACGTGCAGGGTACGTTCTCAGGCATTAACTGCCTTTTTTCTGAGGACGTACCCCTGCACGTCCTCAGTCGTTAAGGGGTTAAATAATATATATATATATATATTATTATTTATTTTTTATGCTTTATTTATGAAGCGCCAACATATTCAGCAGCTTTGTCCATGGATACAATTAATTTAGATAAAACAATGATAAAAAAATTTGTAGAAGACAGGGCAAAATTTACAAACACATACAGGAGGAATTGAGGGCCCTATTCCCGTGGGAACTTACAATCTAGAAAGGTAGGAGGTTGAGAAACAGGAGGTGAGAATTGCAAGATTGAGAAAGATGTTAATGCAGAGTTAGATGAGGGAAATGTTAGGTAAGTGAAATTAATTTATTATTGAGTTGGGTGGTAGGCTTCTCTGAACAGAAAAGTCTTCAGGGAACATTTAAAGGAAGAAAGATTAGGGCAAAGCCCGACAGTACAAGGGGGAGTGTTTCAGAGGGTAGGTGCTGCACGACAGAAGTCCTGCAGTCTAGCATGAGAGGAGGTGATAGTCGCTTATGCAAGGAGCAGGTCACTGTTGGATCTTAGTGGACGGGCTGGAGTATACTTGTTTATTAGAGAGGAAAGGGAAAAGGGAGTGGTGTTGGTGAGAGCTTTGTATGTAAGGGTAAGAATTTTTAATTTAATTCTGCTGTGAATGGGGAGCCAATAAAGGGACTCGCAGAGAGGTGCAGCAGATACAGAGCGATGGGAAAGGTGGATCAGCCTGGCAGAGGCATTTAGAATGGATTGAAGGGGGGAGAGGCGGGAAAGAGGAAGGCCAGAAAGTAGGTTATTTCAGTAGTCAAGTCGGGAAATAACAAGGGAGTGGATTATTAGCTTTGTGGTGTTAGCACTCAGAAAAGGTTGAATCTTGGAAATATTGCATAGATGGTTGCGGCAGGATATAGAAAGCGATTGGATATGGGGGACAAAGGATAGATTTGAGTCTAGTGTAACTCTGAGGCAGCGGACTTGGGGCGATGGGGAAATGGTGATGCCGTCAACAGGGATAGAGAAGTCAGAAGTCAGCGTAGAGCTTGAGGGGGGATAAGAAGGAGCTCAGTCTTGGACATTTTAATCTCTAGGTGGTGAGAGGCAATCCAGGAAGAAATACCAGATAAGCAGTCGCTGACATAAGAAGGGACAGAGGGAGAGAGAGCAGGGGTGGAGAGGTAGATCTGAGTGTCATCAGCATAGAGGTGATATTTGAAGCCATAACTGTTGATAAGTTTACCCAGCGAAGAAGTATAAATGGAGAAGAGTAGAGGACCCAGAAAAGAGCCTTGAGATACTCCAACAGACAGAGGCACTGGAGAGGAAGAGTTGCTGGCAAATTACACAGAATAAGACCTGTGAGAAAGATAGGAGTGAATCCAGGAAAGAACGGTGTCACAGAGGCCAAAAGAGCTAAGTGTCTGTAGGAGGAGGGGGTGGTCAACTGTGTCAAAGGCAGCTGAGAGGTCAAGTAAGATGAGTATAGAGTAGTGGCCAATATTTTTAACAGAGAGAAGAATCGTTAGTAACCTTGGCAAGGGCAGTCCTCAGTTGAGTGTTTGAGGCGGAATCCGGATTGCAGTGGGGTTATGCAAGGAGTTGGTGGACAGGAAGTGGGTTTGAACAGCCAATAGGATTTAAGCAGCTCTCATTCTATTGGCTGATTCATCATCCAATAGAATTAGAGCTGCTTAAATAATATTAGGAATGCAAGGGACGCCATTTTGAATTGCGTACCTTGCATTGAAGATTCAGTATATGGCGGCGACCATATAAAGAGGATGCTCCACGCCGCTGGGATCAAGATAGAAGATGCTGCCTGGATGAAGATTGAAGAGGCCACCTGATGAAGACTTCCAGCCGATTGGATGAGGACTTCTCTACCGGGATGAAGATTTAAGAGTCCATCTGGATGAAGACTTCTCACCCCCTGAATGAGGACTTCTCATCGTTCAAGGGGGACTTTAAAAACTGTAAGTGGATCGTTTGGGGTTAGAGTTAGGTTGTTTTATGGGTTTTTTGGGTGAGTTTTATTTTTAGATTAGGGTTTGGGCAGTAAAAGAGATAAATGCCCTTTTCAGGGCAATGGGTAGCTTAGTTTTTTTAGATCGTTTTTATTATTTTCTGGGTTTATGGGGGTTGGGGGTTTGTAATGTTAGTGGGTATTTGTATTTTTTTTTTTTTCAGAAAAAGAGCTGATATCTTTAAGGCAATGCCCTACAAAAGACCCTTTTAAGGGCCATTGGTAGTTTATTCTAGATTAGGTTTTTTATTTTTGGGGTGGTATTTTATTAATGGGTATTAGAATAGGAATAATTTGTATTATTTTTGATAATTTTTTGTTATTTTGTGTAATGTATTTTTTCAGGGGGTGTTTATTTTTGTAGGAAAAGAGCTATTATCTTTTAGGGCAATGCCCCTACAAAAGGCCTTTTAAGGGCCCTTGGTAGTTTGGGGGGTGGGGGTTTGTATACTGTTAGGGGGTGTTTGTTTTTGTAGCAAAAGAGCTGTTTAACTTAGGGCAATGCCCTACAAAAGACCCCTTTAAGGGCCCCCAAAAGGCACTTTTAAGGGCCCTTGGAAGTTTATTTTAGATAAGGCCTTTTTTATTTTGCAGTGCTTATTTTTTTTAAAGGGTATTAGAATAGGAATAATTTTTTATTATTTGGATATTTCATTTGTTTGTTTTTGTAATGGTAGTTTTTTTATTTTTTGTAATGGTAGTTTTTTTTATTTTTTGTAATGGTAGGTTTTGTATTTTTTTGTAATGTTAGGTTTAATGTAAGGTAGCTTAGGTTTTAATTTCACAGGTAAGTTTGTATTTGTTTTAACTAGGTAGTTAGTAAATAGTTAATAACTATTTACTAACTAGTCTACCTAATTAAAATAAATACAAACTTACCTGTGAAATAAAAATAAACCTCAGCTAGCTTACAATATAACTATTAGTTATATTGTAGCTAGCTTAGGTTTTATGCCACAGGTAAGTATGTATATTAGTTTTAAATATGTATTATTTAGTTAATGATTGTAAATTTAATTTAGATCTATTTTAATTATGTTAAAGCTAGGGGGTGTTAGGGTTAGGGGTAGGGTTAGGGTTAGGTTTAGGGGTAGGTGTAGGGGTAATAGTTTAATTTAGGTTGTTTGTGATGTGGGGGGCTGGTGGTTAAGGGGTTAATAGGTTTATTTAGTTAATAATTGTAATTTTAATTTAGCTCTATTTTAATTATGTTAAAGTTAGGGGTGTTAGGGTTAGGGTTACATTAGGGTTAGGGTTACGTTACAGTTAAGGTTACGTTAGGGTTAGGGGTTAATAGTTTATTTTAGGTTGTTGCGATGTGGGGGGCTGGCGGTTTAGGGGTTAATAGGTTTATTTAGTGGTAGTGATGTGGGAGGCTAGAGGTTTAGGGTTTTAATAGCTTTATTTAGTTGAGCGCGATGTTGGTGAGCAGCGGAATAGGGGTTAATAGATTTTATTATAGTGTGGGTGTCGTTGGGGTGCAGCGGAATAGGGGTTAATAACTTTAGTATAGTGGTGGCGATATTGGGAGTGACAGATTAGGGGTTTAATACCTTATTTAGGTGGCGACGATATCGGAATGGCAGATTAGGGGTTAATAACTGTAGAACAGGTGTCATCAATGTTGGGGGGCAGTAGATTAGGGGTGTTTAGATGTAGAGTTTATTGTCAGGGTGTTAGGTTTAAACCATATTTTCTTTTTTCCCATAGACATCTCAATGGGGATGCGTTAAGGAGCCTTTCTTTCCGCAATCGCAGGTGTTAAACTTTTTCTAACCCCGCTCTCCCCTTGATGTCTATGGGGAAAGTGTGCACGAGCACCTCAATCAGTGCTTGTTTTTGGCTCGGTATGGAGCTTAAAAACCCTGTATCGCCCGCACAAGCATCGTTTTTTAAAACTTGTAATGGCTGTGCTATAGGGGGTTAATAACACACTTTTTGTTGCATTCGTTAATTTACCTATAGTGCTTAAAACTCGTAATCTAGGCGAGTGTTTGTTTAAGCACTGTTTCCATTTCAGTGTGATATTAAAACATGATGGTGACTACAGGTTTCTTTTAAATGGATTTATTATATTTTCTTATACTGGATTTTGAAAGCACTGAAACTGTAAAGTGTTAACCCCCTCCCCCCATTGCAACATTGTATCTTCCTACAAAATGTTCAAAAGAGTTGTATATGGGAAGTACCTTCATGCAATTTAAGTCCGAACTCTGTCATGACAGTATGTTTTAACGTGCTTGTACCTAAATTTTTCATCACCTAAACAGGAACGCACCTTTGTGAACATGTGTTCATTAATGTAGGTACAACTTTAAAACACCTTTATTTAAACTATAATCTCACACTTTCTCTAGGCTTAACCAAACACATATCAATCACCCTTACTCTCTCAATAACCCTTTCTTTCTCTGCTCACCAACCTTTTGTTTTAAATTTTCCTATTGCTCCTTTAGTATGCCAGCTTATGCTCTTTGGAAAAATACGTTGTAGAAAGAGCTAAATATTATGGCTATATATTGTATTGAAAGCTCATGACCAGGGACTTTAAACTCCTTCTGTATCAATTTGTTTAATCTAGATTTTCTGCATTTTTTTTCAATTGTTTTAATCTTTCCTCTTTTGATTTTAAGATTGAACACCTTCCTACCTCTAATGTAATTTGTATTAAAATAAAACTAGTAAATGTCAGATCTTTATTTTTAATACTTATTTTAATTTATGTAATGATCCCATGTATAACACTGCATCATATTCTGCTGCTTTAAAATAGTAATACTAATGATAGCAAGAACTTACCTGAAGGTAGCTGTCATTAACAGAAAATGATTCATCCTTAGGCTGTTTGCCACTTTAAAATTTGATGGTCAATATCATAAGTTTCAGTCCTTTTCATGTTTTAAACCTAATTATACATAATCTTAGATTGTCTGACCAAGTTTACAACCTACGGGATATGCAGACATGATTAATCCCATCATAAGCATATTACCTAAAGACGAAGACCTAGAATACATTGCCAATGACATAGATTACAATCTTTATTCAATTTAATAATCACCATTGGAATGCTTGAGTTCATTTTAATGTTAAATAGACATTTATGTTTGCAACACACACACATTAGAAAACAATGCTTCAAGCCATTTTTGTTTCAGTGATAGGTTTTCTTAACTCGTTTGATACTATTTTTTTTTTCATTATAATGTTGCTTTAAAAGCGTTTTATTATAGCATGATTGTAGAAGCATTGATTCTAAAGCTTATTACAATATTAAAATGTCAGACAATCAGAAATAGCTATTTCAAGTGCAAGAAGTGAATTATTAAAAGAACACTAAAGTCAAAATGAAACTTTCATGATTTAGAGAGAGCATGTCGTTTTAATATACTTTACAAATGACTTCCATTATCACATTGTGCACACGTTTGGAGGCACCAGCTACTGCCGAGCATGTGCAAAAGCTCACAGTGTATACTTATATAGGTCTGTGATTGGCTGATGGCTGTCACATGCTACAGGGGGCAGCACAATTAAAGTAAATTTTGAATTTAGTCAGAAAAATATCTACTGCTCATTTAAAATTCAGTAAGTGCTATTGCAGTGTCTTTTTTATTATTTCTTAATGATCGTTTGAGCCTTGCATTCACATCTGCAGCCCTTCATACATCTTTTGCTCTTTACAGCGAGACAACTTTACCATAATATTGTAAATATTGTGCTTGTAATTACTTTTTTCCGGCTACCAGTTTTCATCTGATGTGGAAGATATCATGTTTTGGGTGTTTAACCCAACTATAGATGTTTATGGCATGTACGGCCAGTAACAAAATGCTGGAAAAGATAGGTGAAGTGATACACATGGTCTCCCTTTACAACAATGCCCCTAAGCAACCTCATGAGCATCTATGAATCAAGGGCAATGCAATATAACTTTTAATAAAAAAATAAAACAGAAAACAAAAAGTATTAAACTACTGGACTAGCAGTCCAGTTCCAGTGAACTGACCCTTATCCATTGCTCTTAATGCCTTTACTAATACATGCATTGTTTATATATATATATATATATATATATATATATATATATATATTGCATTAATGGAATTACAGTGCAGTCAAACTCAATTGAATAAAACTGATTCTAATAATAATTGCATTATTCATATATCTTTTCTTCAGAAGGGAATTAGAAGGGATTTTGAGCACAATTCTTGGCTTAAAGTGAATAACTGTTATTAATAATATTATATATCTCAGACAGATGAAAGACTGAGTTGTCCTGGCTAGAATCTGTGACCAAATAACAAATGATCCATCTCATTGGCTCCTCCTCTGAGTGTGTTATAATTTTTACAGAGAAGAAGCTTCATACTTGTTAAACACATACAGCTAGATTACGAGTTTTGAGCGCTATAGGGATTTTAATGACCACCACAAAGTCGGCGTTATTTCAACTCATATATCGCTGGTATACGAGTTTTAAAACAGCAGGCTTGCGCGGGCGATGTGGTTGCGTTGAGCTCCATACTGCACCGAAAACAAGCGCTGCTTTGACGTGCTCATGCAAGATTTCCCCATAGACATCAATGGGGAGAGCCGGCAACAAAAAAGCCTAACACCTGCGATAGTGGAATGAAAAGCTCTGTAACGCAGCCCCATTGATGTCTATGGGGAAATAAAAAGTTATGTTTAAACCTAACACCCTAACAAAAAACCCCAAGTCTAAACACCCCTAATCTGCTGCCCTGACATCGCGCCACCTGCATACAGTTATTAACGCCTAATCTGCCGCCCCCAACATCGCCGCCACCTACATAAAACTATTAACCCCTAATCTGCCACTCCCGATGTCACCGCCACTATACTAAAGTTATTAACCCCTAAACCTCTGGCCTCCCACATCACTACCACTAATTAAATCTATTAACCCCTAAACCTAACCCTAACGTAACCCTAATCCTAACGTAACCCTAAGCCTAACACCCCCTAACTTTAACATAATTAAAATACAGCTAAACTAAAGTTACATATATTAAATAAATAATACCTATTTAAAACTAAATACATACTTATCTGTGAAATTAAACCTAAGATAGCTACAATATAACTAATAGTTATATTGTAGCTGGCTTAGGTTTTATTTTTATTTCACAGGTAAGTTTTTATTTATTTTAACTAGGTAGACTAGTTAGTAAATAGTTATTAACTATTTACTAACTACCTAGCTAAAATAATTACAAACTTACCTGTGAAATAAAAACTAACCTGCCTTACACTAAAACCTAACATTACAAAAAAAAAATAAACACTAAAATTACTAAAAATAAAAATAACTAAATTACATAAAAAAACAAACATTAAGTTACAAAAAATAAGAAACAAATGATCAAAATAAAAAAGAATTAAACCTAATCTAATAGCCCTATCAAAATAAAAAAGCCCCCCAAAATAAAAAAAACCTAGCCTACAATAAACTACCAATGACCCTTAAAACTGCCTTTTGTGGGGCATTGCCCCAAAGATAACAGTTTTCTTACCTGTAAAAATATTATAAAAACACCCCCCTACGGGGGGGCGTGTCTGACCACCGACTAAGATGGCTGCTTGTTAAGCTTTGTCTGACTGTGTGGGATGTTAAAACTGCTGTTTGTCTCTCCACAAGCTTTTAGACCTTATCCTTCTTACTAGAACGAGCATCACTCTAGGAACAGATACATGGGATTTATGTATATAATTAAGAACAAGCAGCCGGAACTAGAGAAGGTACGCAGCAGAGGTCTCACAGTGGCCTATACCTTTCTCTACCCCTCCATTTATCTGATTTATCAGTATATTCAGCCGGTTGTGCTGAAGTAAGAATATCAGCTAGATTTCACGATGGCTGGTTGCTTAAGCTACAGTATTGTTGAACTATTAAGTACTCATTTGTCTTTGGTTGAGGAGGAATTGACAAAAGAGTTGCGCACATTTGGGGCTATGATCGCTACCGATCGAGAGACTGGCCTAATGGAAGTTCATCACATGGGGCATAATAAGGCTTCACTAACCCAGACCTCACTTATACTGGAGCCAACTGCCACTAAGGAAGGTGAGAAACTATCCTATAGTCGGGAGTCTGCTATTATAACCCGAAACAGGCCGATACCACAACAGGGGCTTGTTTGCCACGAGGCAATCTGGAGACCAACGCAGTATAACGTGCACTTACTACTGCAGGATGCATACCCAGTCGCATGTGAGTGCCGAGAATCGGGCACCGCATATACTGTTTGCCGCTTGGATGAGCATGTGGATGCGAGGACTTGGACCCTGACCCCCCTGGCGAGAGAACAGATGTCGGAACCTGCTGCGAGACGGCCGCTTGTTGCAGGGACTGTAGATCGCTCGAAACTGAGTCCTAGTCAGGACATAACACAGTGCTTACCGCATCCAGGGGAGCAGGAGAAACGGAGCTGGAAGTCAGGAGGTAACAACGAAGTTGCATTGACCAAGCTCCGGTACAGTGTTTCACAGAGCGAGATAGGTTCTGAAGGGATCTGTCATGCTACACTTTGCCTATGTCTTAGCCTGGATATGTACTGTGGCCCCAGCGCTTACAACATGGTTGGGGTCGGATGAACTATTTGTCAAGAGCTAGATAGTGTGGAGATATAACATTAAACCACATTAATCGGCTGCTATGTTTGTTTCAGACTTTCTAAAAAACTTTGCTGCAAGTCAGTGAAAATGTCCCTCCAGATAACGTAGTAATATCTCTAAGCCCCCAGTTATCCATGAAACGCCTAGATTGCTTTATTTTATTTAATAATGTTTCAGATGGTTTTCCTGATGCCTTATATATCTTGACCTGTCCCCTTTACTTATGTGCATTTTTACCTTTGTGTAGGTTTGATTTTAAGTTTATACTTAATATACAACGTCATTTATAGGAGCCGTTCATTATATTATCCACATGCTTCTGTGTTTTGTGACACTCTACAGGCGGGTAAATTTGTATATTATATCTGAGATGGAGCCCAAAAGGTACTTAGTGCAAGTTTATAGGTTATTTGAATAAGTTGAGTCCATATACTTTCATGTTTGATAGAACAGTTCAAGAGTCATATACTTAGGGCTCATTTACCCAGTACCATTAGTACATATATCTATAATATTTTGAACATGTAGGGCTGGTCAATTGTAAATCAGTCAATTGCATATCAGTGGGTATATTCACTATTAAAAGTATTAAGTCTTTTAGTTCCAGTAATAATACTAACACAGGTCTCGTAGGCCATATACAAATGTACATAAAGTTTATTTGAAATATATCTTCAGTCTAGGTATATGCATAGTCCCTAGCATAGATATGTACGAAATACTTGTTTGGGCTTTTCTCCATATTTTGTTTGATATGTTTCAACTCTCTAAATGTGACGACTAACATTGTTATTCTAGCCCACAAGTCACCTTAATGCTTTTCAGGGGATAAGAAATTATGGATTGAAATTTATTTAGGTTTTGCATTGCCCCATAGGTATTATTTGGAAGAATCCTTATACTTTATTTATCTGCGCTTAAGTACAGAAATCTTAAATAATTTCCTCCTCAACACCTATATGTATTTATAGCTATGAGGGTCCAATAACGGGCTTATATATTATTAGTGTGAATTTATATTTGTGCATTCCTAGTTACTTCCCTACATTTTTAAAAATTGGGTGTTTTACTCCTGAAAAGCTATCACCCCTTTCCCAAATCTTGACAGTATTTTATGCTTAGTTCTACAAAGGCCCAAAAGTGGTCTTATATTTCCCACCTTCTGTTGCTTACCCTTATAAGTGACCAGGGGTCCAAGAGTGGCCCAGCTAGTTCTGAACAGAAGGTTTACGTCAAGAAAAAAAAGAAAAATGAGGTTCAGGATGGTATTGTGTGTCACTTTGTTTTAATGCCATAATGCTAGTTCATCTATACTGGTCTATACCTATATTACGCGAATATATTATTATTCTTAGTTCTCATTTGTACTAGATCAGAAGTAGAAAATTTGTATGTAGCTCTACCATTCCTGAATGTTTGTTTGTTTTTTTCATTTGTCTTTTACTTTGTATGATTATAAACCTTAATAAAAAAAATTATTATCAAAAAAAAACAAAACACCCCCTACAGTAAAACCCACCACCCCCACAACCAACCACCTAAAATAAAATAACTATCTAAAAAAACCTAAGCTCCCCATTGCCCTGAAAAGGACATTTGTATGGGCATTGCCCTTAAAAGGGCATTTAGCTCTTTTATATGCTCAGACCCTAAACTAAAAATAAAACCCACCCAAAAAACTCTTAAAAAACCTAACACTATCCCCCGACGATCCACTTACAGTTCTTGAAGTCCCGCTTGAAGGATTCATCCACCTGGTGAAATCATCATCCATGCGGCAAGGTCTTCATCCAGGCAGCCTCTTCTATCTTTATCCATCTGGCGAAGTCCTCATCCAAGCGGCAAGAAGTCTTCATCCAGACGGCATCTTCTATCTTCATCCAGACGGCATCTTCTATCTTCATTCATCCGGCGTGGAGCGGGTCCATCCTGAAGACATCCGGCGTGGAGCAATCCACTTCATACAGTCTCTGCCGTACACTGGAACAATAGGATTATAGCTACTAAAATCCTATTGGCTGATTGAACAGTCAATAGGATTTTAGCAGCTCTAATCCTATTGGCTGATTGAAAATCTTTCAGCCAATAGGAATGCAAGGGACACCATCTTGGATGAAGATAGAAGAGGCCGTCTGGATGAAGACTTCTTGCCGCATGGATGATGACTTCGCCGGCTGGATGGATCCTTCAAGCGGTACTTCAAGAACTGTAAGAGGATCATCGGGGGTTAGTGTTAGTTTTTTTTTAAAGGGTTTTTGGGTGGGTTTTCTTTTTAGTTTAGGGTCTGAGCATGTAAAAGAGCTAAATGCCCTTTAAAGGACAATGACCATACAAATGCCCTTTTCAGAGCAATGGGGAGCTTAGGTTTTTTTAGATAGTTTTTGGGTGGGTTGGTTGTGGGGTGGTGGGTTTTACTGTAGGGGGGTGTTTGTATTTTTTTTTTACAGGTAAAAGAGCTGTTATCTTTGGGGCAATTTTTTTTGGTAATTAGATACTTTTTGTAATTTTTACAGTAGTGTTTGGATGTTTTTAATGTGTGGTTTAGTTTAATTTAATTGGTAGTTAGTTTAATTGTAATTTAATAATTATCTTAGTTTAAAATTAATTTATTTAATTTGACAGGTAAGCTTTAATTTACTTTAAGATAGGGAAATTGTAAATGTAATATAAAGTTAGGGGGTTGTTAGGTTTAGGGGTTAATAGGTTTATTATAGTATATTTCGTTGTGGGGGGCTTTCGATTTAGGAATTAAAAAGGTTTATTATAGCGGACGTGGGTGGTCAGCAGATTAGGGGTTAATAATATTTAAATAGTGTTTTTGATGGTGGTGGTTTAAGGGTTAATAACTTTAATAACTTTAATTATAGTGGCGACAATGTCGAGGAGCGGCGGATTAGGGGTTTATACATTTTAATAGTGACGGTGATGTCGGGAGCGGCAGATTAGGGGTTAATAAATGTATTATAGTGTTTGTGATGTGGGAGGGCCTCAGTTTAGGGGTTAATAGGTAGTGTATGGGTGTTAGTGTACTTTTTAACACTTTAGTTATGAGTATTATGTTACAGCTTTGTAGCGTAAAACTCATAACTACTGACTTTAGATGACAGTACGGATCTTGTGGTTATAGAGTGTACCGCTCACTTTTTGGCCTCCCAGGCAAACTCGTAATACCGGGGCTAAGGAAGTCCCATTGAAAAAGGATTTTTTTAAAAGTGCTGTACTGACGTTGCATGACAGAATAAAAGTTGTTGCGGTACACCTATACCGTCAAGACTCGTAATAGCAGCGTTAGGGAAAATGAAGCATTATGGGCCATGAACTTCAATCCTCAGCCAATAGGATTTTTTCTACCTTAATTCCGATTGGCTAATAGAATTCTATCAGCCAATCGGAATCTAATGGACGCCATCTTGGATGACGTCACTTAAAGGTACCTTCATTCGTCTTTAGTCGTCAGGTGAAGAGGATGCTCCGCGTCAGATGTCTTGAAGATGGACCCGTTCCGTGCCGGATGGATGAAGATAGAAGCTGCCATCTGGATGAAGACTTCTGCCCGTCTGGAGGACCACTTCACCCGGCTTGGATGAAGACTTCTCCGGCTTTGTTCAGGACTTCGGCCCGGCTTGGATGAAGACTTCTCCCGGAAAGTCGATCTTCAGGTGGTTAGTGTTAGGTTTTTTAAGGGTGTATAGGGAGGGTTTTATTTTTAGGTTAGGGTTTGGGCTTGCAAAAGAGCTAACTGCCCTTTTAAAGGCAATGCCCATCCAAATGCCCTTTTCAGGGCAATGGGGAGCTTAGGTTTTTTTAGTTAGTATTTTATTTGGGGGGTTGGTTGTGTGGGTGGTGGGTTTTACTGTTGGGGGTTGTTTGTATTTTTTTTAAGGTAAAAGAGCTTATTACTTTGGGGCAATGCCCCGCAAAAGGCCATTTTAAGGGCTATTGATAGTTTAGTTTAGGCTAGGGTTTTTTTATTTTGGGGGAGCTTTTTTTATTTTGATAGGGCTATTAGATTAGGGGTAATTAGTTTAAATATCTTGTAATTTGTTAATTATTTTCTGTAATTTAGTGTTTGTTTGTTTTTGTACTTTAGCTAATTTAATTTAATTGATTTAATTGTTGTTAATTTTGTTAATTTATTTAATTATAGTGTAGTGTTAGGTGTTAGTGTAACTTAGGTTAGGTTTTATTTTACAGGTACTTTTGTATTTATTGTAGCTAGGTAGTTATTAAATAGTTAATAACTATTTAATAACTATTCTACCTAGTTAAAATAAATACAAACTTGCCTGTAAAATAAAAATAAATCATAAGCTAGCTACAATGTAAGTATTAGTTATATTGTAGCTAGCTTAGGGTTTATTTTATAGGTAAGTATTTAGTTTTAAATAGGAATAATGTAGTTAATGATAGTAATTTTCTTTAGATTTATTTAAATTATATTTAAGTTAGCGTGTGTTAGGCTTAGGGTTAGACTTAGATTTAGGGGTTAATAACTTTAATATAGTGTCGGCGATGTTGGGGGTGGCAGATTAGGGGTTAATAAATGTAGGTAGGTGGCGTCGATGTTAGGGATGGCAGATTTGGGGTTAATAATATTTAACTAGTGTTTGTGAGGCAGGAGTGCGGCGGTTTAGGAGTTAATATGTTTATTATAGTGGAGGCAACGTTGGGGGCGGCAGATTAGGGGTTACTAAGTGTAGGTAGGTGGCAGCGACATTGGGGGCAGCAGATTAGGGGTTAATAAATATAATGTAGGTGGCAGCGATGTTGGGGGCAGCAGATTAGGGGTTTATAAGTATAATGTACGTGGCGGCGGTGTCCGGAGCGTTAGATTAGGGGTTAATAAGAATAATGTAGGTGTCGGCAATGTCAGGGACGGCAGATTAGGGGTTAATAAATGTAAAATTAGGGGTGTTTAGACTCAGGGTTCATGTTAGGGTGTTAGGTGTAAACATAACTTTTATTTCCCCATAGGAATCAATGGGGCTGCGTTAAGGAGCTTTACGCTGCTTTTTTGCAGGTGTTAGACATTTTCTCAGCCGGCTCTCCCCGTTGATTCCTATGGAGAAATTGTGCATGAGCACGTACGACCAGCTCACCGCTGACTTAAGCAGCGCTGGTATTGGAGTGCGGTAATGAGCAAAATTTTGTTCAACGCTTGCTTCTTGTCTTTTAACGCCGGGTTTGTAAAAACCTGTAATACCAGCACTGTAGGTAAGTGAGCGGTGAGACAAAACTGTTCGTTAGCACCGCATAGCCTCTAACGCAAAACTCGTAATCTAGCCGTATGTGTTTAACACCTGCAAAAGAGTTAAACACATACGGCTAGATTTAGAGTTCTGCGGCCAAAGGGGTGCGTTAGCTACGCTGGCTTTTTTCCCCCCGCACCTTTTAAATACCGCTGGTATTTAGAGTTCACAGAATGGCTGCGTTAGGCTCCAAAAAGGAGCGTAGAGCATATTTACCGCCACTGCAATTCTCAATACCAGCGGTGCTTACGGACGCGGCCAGCTTCAAAAACGTGCTCGTGCACGATTCCCCCATAGGAAACATTGGGGCTGTTTGAGCTGAAAAAAAACCTAACACCTGCAAAAAAGCAGCGTTCAGCTCCTAACGCAGCCCCATTGTTTCCTATGGGGAAACACTTCCTATGTCTGCACCTAACACCCTAACATGAACCCCGAGTCTAAACACCCCTAACCTTACACTTATTAACCCCTAATCTGCCGCTGACACCTGCATATTATCGCTGACACCTGCATATTATTACTAACCCCTAATCTGCCGCTCCGTACACCGCCGCAAACCTACATTATACCTATGTACCCCTAATCTGCTGCCCCTAACACCGCCGACCCCTATATTATATTTATTAACCCCCAATCTGCCGCCCCTGCTATCGCTGACACCTGCATATTATTATTAACCCCTAATCTGCCGCTCCGTACACCGCCGCAACCTACGTTATCCCTATGTACCCCTAATCTGCTGCCCCTAACACCGCCGACCCCTATATTATATTATTAACCCCTAATCTGCCGTCCCCAACGTCGCCTCCACCTACCTACAATAATTAATCTCTAATCTGCTGACCGGATCTCACCGCTACTCTAATAACACTAACACCACCCTAAATTAAATATAATTTAAATCTAACGAAATAAATTAACTCTTATTAAATAAATTATTCCTATTTAAAGCTAAATACTTACCTGTAAAATAAACCCTAATATAGCTACAATATAAATTATAATTATATTGTAGCTATTTTAGGATTAATATTTATTTTACAGGCAACTTTGTAATTATTTTAACCAGGTACAATAGCTATTAAATAGTTCATAACTATTTAATAGCTACCTAGTTAAAATAATTACAAAATTACCTGTAAAATAAATCCTAACCTAAGTTACAATTAAACCTAACACTACACTATCAATAAATTAATTAAATAAACTACCTACAATTATCTACAATTAAACCTAACACTACACTATCAATAAATTAATTAAAAAAAAAAACACTAAATAAAAAAAAAAAAAAAATTAAAAAAAAAAAAATAAAAAAAAATAAATACCTACAAATAAATACAATAAATAAACTAACTAAAGTACAAAAAATAAAAAAGAACTAAGTTACAAAAAATAAAAAAATATTTACAAACATTAGAAAAATATTACAACAATTTTAAACTAATTACACCTACTCTAAGCCCCTAATAAAATAACAAAGACCCCCAAAATAAAAAAATGCCCTACCCTATTCTAAAATTAAAATAGAAAAGCTCTTTTACCTTACCAGCCCTGAAAAGGGCCCTTTGCGGGGCATGCCCCAAAGAATTCAGCTCTTTTGCCTGTAAAAAAAAACATACAATACCCCCCCCAACATTACAACCCACCACCCACATACCCCGAATCTAACCCAAACCCCCCTTAAATAAACCTAACACTAAGCCCCTGAAGATCTTCCTACCTTGTCTTCACCATGCCAGGTATCACCGATCGCTCCAGGATCCGAAATCTTCATCCAAGCCCAAGCGGGGGCTGGAGATCCATCATCCGGCTGAAGTCTTCTATCAAGCGACGGCTGAAGAGGTCCAGAAGAGGCTCCAAAGTCTTCCTCCTATCCGGGCAGAAGAGTAGATCCGGACCGGCAACCATCTTCTTCAAAGCGGTGACAAGCGGCTCCATGTTGAAGACCTCCGTCGCGGATCCATCCTCTTCTTGAGACGTCCTAAGTCCGAATGAAGGTTCCTTTAAATGACGTCATCCAAGATGGCGTCCCTCGAATTCCGATTGGCTGATAGGATTCTATCAGCCAATCGGAATTAAGGTAGGGAAAATCTGATTGGCTGATTGAATCAGCCAATCAGATTGAGCTGCATCCTATTGGCTGTTGATCAGCCAATAGAATGCGAGCTCAATCTGATTGGCTGATTGGATCAGCCAATCGGATTGAACTTGAATCTGATTGGCTGATTCCATCAGCCAATCAGATTTTTCCTACCTTAATTCCGATTGGCTGATAGAATCCTATCAGCCAATCGGAATTCGAGGGACGCCATCTTGGATGACGTCATTTAAAGGAACCTTCATTCGGACTTAGGACGTCGCAAGAAGAGGATGGATCCGCGACGGAGGTCTTCAACATGGAGCCGCTTGTCACCGCTTTGAAGAAGATGGTTGCCGGTCCGGATCTACTCTTCTGCCCGGATAGCATGAAGACTTTGGAGCCTCTTCTGGACCTCTTCAGCCGTCGCTTGATAGAAGACTTCAGCCGGATGATGGATCTCCAGCCCCCGCTTGGGCTTGGATGAAGATTTCGGAGCCTGGAGCGATCGGTGATACCTGGCATGGTGAAGACAAGGTAGGAAGATCTTCAGGGGCTTAGTGTTAGGTTTATTTAAGGGGGGTTTGGGTTAGATTAGGGGTATGTGGGTGGTGGGTTGTAATGTTGGGGGGGTATTGTATGTTTTCTTTTTACAGGCAAAAGAGCTGAATTCTTTGGGGCATGCCCGCAAAGGGCCCTTTTCAGGGCTGGTAAGGTAAAAGAGCTTTTCTATTTTAATTTTAGAATAGGGTAGGGCATTTTTTTATTTTGGGGCTCTTTGTTATTTTATTAGGGGGCTTAGAGTAGGTGTAATTAGTTTAAAATTGTTGTAATATTTTTCTAATGTTTGTAAATATTTTTTTATTTTTTGTAACTTAGTTCTTTTTTATTTTTTGTACTTTAGTTAGTTTATTTCATTGTATTTATTTGTAGGTATTGTATTTAATTAATTTATTGATAGTGTAGTGTTAGGTTTAATTGTAGATAATTGTAGGTAGTTTATTTAATTTATTTATTGATAGTGTAGTGTTAGGTTTAATTGTAACTTAGGTTAGGATTTATTTTACAGGTAATTTTGTAATTATTTTAACTAGGTAATTATTATTAACTATTTAATAGCTATTGTACCTGGTTAAAATAATTACAAAGTTGCCTGTAAAATAAATATTAATCCTAAAATAGCTACAATATAATTATAATTTATATTGTAGCTATATTAGGGTTTATTTTACAGGTAAGTATTTAGCTTTAAATAGGAATAATTTATTTAATAAGAGTTAATTTATTTGTTAGATTTAAATTATATTTAAGTTAGGGGGGTGTTAGTGTTAGGGTTAGACTTAGCTTTAGGGGTTAATACATTTATTATAGTAGCGGTGTGGTCCGGTCGGCAGATTAGGGGTTAATAATTGTAGGTAGGTGGAGGCGACGTTGGGGGCGGCAGATTAGGGGTTAATAAATATAATATAGGGGTCGGCGGTGTTAGGGGCAGCAGATTAGGGGTACATAGGTATAATGTAGGTTGCGGCGGTGTACGGAGCGGCAGATTAGGGGTTAAAAAAATATGCAGGTGTCAGCGATAGCGGGGGCGCAGATTAGGGGTTAATAAATATTATGTAGGTGTCGGCGGTATTAGGGGCAGCAGATTAGGGGTACATAGGGATAACGTAGGTGGCGGCGGTGTGCGGTCGGCAGATTAGGGGTTAAAAATTTAATAGAGTGGCGGCGATGTGGGGGGCCTCGGTTTAGGGGTACATAGGTAGTTTATGGGTGTTAGTGTACTTTAGAGCACAGTAGTTAAGAGCTTTATGAACCGGCGTTAGCCCAGAAAGCTCTTAACTACTGACTTTTTTCTGCGGCTGGAGTTTTGTCGTTAGATTTCTAACGCTCACTTCAGCCACGACTCTAAATACCGGCGTTAGAAAGATCCCATTGAAAAGATAGGATACGCAATTGACGTAAGGGGATCTGCGGTATGGAAAAGTGCGCTGCAAAGTGAGCGTTAGACCCTTTCCTGACTGACTCTAAATACCAGCGGTAGCCCAAAACCAGCGTTAGGAGCCTCTAACGCTGGTTTTGACGCCTAACGCCAAACTCTAAATCTAGCCATTAGTTAGAGTTCTGCTTGAGTGTCACAGAGAACTGGAGGTCCCAAGTGGAAATGTACACAATAATGACCCTTTAAAAAAGCTTCTGCATGGACATGTTACAAAAATCTGTGTTAATTTGTCTTTTAAGATTCTCATTGGCAGATACAGATCTAATCGACTCCCTACATGCTACCAAGCTTCAATAAATTGTGGCTCAGATTACAAGTAGAGTTCTACTGATAGCAAAGGGTGATCTGTCCATATTGCACCCAGCACAAAGGATAGTGCACAATCTGATTTTCAAGTCCATGGTAAAAAAGAAATACCAGAGAATTTTAGTGCTGTCAGCATTTTTCTAGCTTGCCCTAAACTTTTATCGGTCGCGTTAAACCTTGCTCAGTTTACAAGTTGAAAATGATGTGTTGCGCTTGAGCTTAAAACATAACAGAGCTGAAAGTTAGCGTGACTGGAAACCTAAAGTACTGTGTTACAGCAGAAGTTTCTAAAAAAAACATGAAAATCATATTCAAATAAAGTAATTTCACTTACATTTATACATACTGATTAAAAAGTAAATATATATTTTTATTAAAATAACTGTTTAAAAAGTGATTTAAAGGTATATGGAATATGAAAAGATGTTAAACTTGGAAAGGCTCAAATGTGTATGTGTATGTGTGTGGATTTGCATGCGTGTATGTATCTATGTGTATGTATGTGTACATATGTAAATACATATTCATACAGATAAATACATATATATATATATATATATATATATATATACACGCACACACATACACACAAACACACACATATATACTGTTTAAACTTATTATACTGTAATGCTGTGAAGGAACAAGGAACATTAGCCAGTCGGTGCAAATGTAAATAAACATTAAAAAAGATCATTCAACATGAAAAAATAAACAAACTATAATTGAACTATCAAAAAGGTAGTGGTTAAACTGACTACAGAAGTGTATACAAATTATCACCCTCACCATTAATCCACTAACTATAACCAATATGTTCCTGGTAGGAAAACACAATAGAAAAGTAAAATGTATTTTACATTTAAATAATTCCCATTATTATGGAAAATGAGGATCCCATGACTCCTCGGGCTAGTCATGGGATCTTCGTTTTTAATAATAATGGTAATTACTTAAATGTATACAGCACCTAACCTCATATGGGAAGCTATCTTGCCTTTATTGTCTTTGGGATTTAACGGTCCACTTTATACTACGTGTTAATATCTATTAACACCATAGGAATTTTGATTAAGTGGTCCGTTTTACCTTTTTTGATTATTCATGTTTGAAGTGATGAATAGCGGGTTTATATCCATATTTTGACCTAGACTACGCAAATACTATCGCTAACGATTATTTAATCTAGATTACAAGTGAAATATATCTAGAGAAGTAAGACACAGTAATATAACGATCATCTGCGGATTCACCTAATATATATCAAATATAATATCCTCAATATCTGTGGGTGAATTTAGATCACTTGTATATAACTCAATACATTTTTACAAGCTATAAACAATATCTGATTGCTAAATTGTGACTAACCACATTTTTTTTTTTTGGAAAATCCCTTTTGTTCATTTTATTATTTGATTTGCTGCAATTCCACCTTTATAGTTATATTGTCTACTACTTGGCCATATACTGTGTCTATTATCTATATTAGTCATTGGTATACTTTATATAATAATAATAATACATTACTATAATTTTATTTTCAGCACAAATCCTGAGGATTTTGTCTCTTATTTTATAATGGGTATTTCTCCATCCCTGACTAGGTGGTGAATTATTCAGTTCATATTTTCTTATCTTTTTTGGTTATGTTGAAATTAGTGATGTCCCGAACTGTTCGCCCGCGAACAGTTCACGGCGAACTTAGCTTGTTCGTGTTCGCTGCTGCGGGCGAACACATGCAATGTTCAATCCGCCCCCTATGTGTCATCATTGAGGAAACTTTGACCCTGTATGTCACAGCCTTCTGACACATTAGAGCCAATCAGCATCAGACGCTCCCTCACAGACCCTCCCAGCTTCTTGGCAGCAGCCATTTTAGACTCATTACGATCTTGCTTTCTTAGTGAGAGGAGCTTTTGTGTTGCTGCTGCTGACATTATAGGGAATAGATAGCTAGGCTAGTGTATTTAGTGTCCACTACAGTCCTGAAGGACTCATCTCATCTCTGCTGCAAGGACAGCACCCTAAAAAGCCCTTTTTAGGGCTATAACTTCAGTCGTTTTTTTTTTTTTCCTTTGTATTTTTATTTGCATTTGCCTGGCTTTCAGCCTGTGTGTGAGGCTCACAGCATATGCTGTCATTAGTGCCACCACTGATATCTGCCTAACAACATTAGTTTAAATTTAACCAACAAAAATTTGAAATTATTTTGCTAGTGTAATTTATTTTCATTTTCTATCAGGCCTGTGTCACACAGCATATACTCTGGTTCATTGCTCTGTGCCAGCCACCACTCATATCCGCTTATAACATTATTTTAAATTAAAAAAAAAACTTTTAAATCATTTTGCTAGTGTAATCTAATTTCATTTTCTATCAGGCCTGTGTCTGTCAGGCTCACACAGCATATACTTCAGTTTTTTTCAGTCTTTTGGTTAATTGCTCTGTGCCAGGCACCACTCATATCTGTTTAACCTTATTTTAAATTTAAAAAAATAACTTTTAAATCATTTTGCTAGTGTAATCTAATTTCATTTTCTATCAGGCCTGTGTGTTTTGCTGACTTACAGAGCATACTGTGTTTAATTGCTGCCCTCCCTAGTCTATCAGCCACGACTCATATGTGCTTAACCCTTTTCTTTAAATTAAAAAAAAAATATTTAAATCATTTTGCTAGTGTAATCTAATTTTATTTTCTATCAGGCCTGTGTGTATCTGACTTACAGAGCATACTGTTGTTAATTGCTGCCCTACGTAGCAGCCAGCCAGTGCCACCGCTCATATCTGCTTAACATTATTTTAAATTTAAAGAAAAACTTTTAAATTATTTTGCTAGTGTAATCTAATTTAATTTTCTATCAGGCCTGTGTGTTTCTCACTTACACAGCATACTGTGGTAAATTGCTGCCCTACCGACCAGCCAAGACTCATATCTGCTTTACATTATTTTAAAGTTAAAAAAAAAAAATTAAATCATTTTGCTAGTGTAATTTAATTTCTTTTTCCATCAGGCCTGTGTGTTTCTGGTCCACATATATAGTGTTACACAGATTAAAAACATTTTTCCACCACTTATATCTGGTGTAACAACATTAGTGTAAATTTTATGTAATTTTTTTTTAACATCAGTCCTCTTCTAGTGTTATTAAATTTTAGTTGCCAGGCTGCCAGCATATACTGTGCCTACTTCCATCCTTGGTGCCAGTCCACCACTCCTATCTGTTGTAACGTAACATTAACGGCTAGATTTGGAGTTTTGTCGGTAACGACCCGAAAAACTAACGCCCGCGTTTTACTGGCCGCACCATAAAAATAACTCTGGTATCGAGAGTCCACATAAAGGCTGCGTTAGGCTCCAAAAAAGGAGCGTAGAGCATTTTTAACGCAGCTTCAACTCTCGATACCAGAGTTGCTTACGGACGCGGCCAGCCTCAAAAACGTGCTCGTGCACGATCTCCCATAGGAAACAATGGGGCTGTTTGAGCTGAAAAAAAACCTAACACCTGCAAAAAAGCCGCGTTCAGCTCCTAACGCAGCCCCATTGTTTGCTATGCGGTAACCCTTCCGACGTCTGCACTTAACACTCTAACATGTACCCCGAGTCTAAACACCCCTAACCTTACACTTATTAACCCCTAATCTGCTGCCCCCGCTATCGCTGACCCCTGCATATTATTTTTAACCCCTAATCTGCCGCTCCGTAAACCGCCGCTACTTACATTATCCTTATATACCCCTAATCTGCTGCCCCTAACACCGCCGACCCCTATATTATATTATTAACCCCTAATCTGCCCCCCACAACGTCGCCTCCACCTGCCTACACTTATTAACCCCTAATCTGCCGACCGGACATGAGCGCTACTATAATAAAGTTATTAACCCCTAATCCGCCTCACTAACCCTATCATAAATAGTATTAACCCCTAATCAATTAAAACCCCGAATCTCGCCGCTATTCTAATAAATGTATTAACCCCTAAAGCTAAGTCTAACCATAATACTAACACCCCCCTAAGTTAAATATAATTTAAATCTAACGAAATTAATTAACTCTTATTAAATAAATTATTCCTATTTAAAGCTAAATACTTACCTGTAAAATAAATCCTAATATAGCTACAATATAAATTATAATTATATTATAGCTATTTTAGGATTTATATTTATTTTACAGGTAACTTTGTATTTATTTTAACCAGGTACAATAGCTATTAAATAGTTAAGAACTATTTAATAGCTAAAATAGTTAAAATAATTACAAATTTACCTGTAAAAGAAATCCTAACCTAAGTTACAAATAAACCTAACACTAGACTATCAATAAATTAATTAAAATAAAATACCTACAATTACCTACAATTAACCTAACACTACACTATCAATAAATTAATTAAATACAATATCTACAAATAAATACAATGAAATAAACTAACTAAAGTTCAAAAAATAAAAAGAACTAAGTTACAAAAAATAAAAAAATATTTACAAACATCAGAAAAATATTACAACAATTTTAAACTAATTACACCTACTCTAAGCCCCCTAATAAAATAACAAAGCCCCCCAAAATAAAAAAATGCCCTACCCTATTCTAAATTACTAAAGTTCAAAGCTCTTTTACCTTACCAGCCCTGAACAGGGCCCTTTGCGGGGCATGCCCAAAGAATTCAGCTCTTTTGCCTGTAAAAAAACACATACAATACCCCCCCCCAACATTACAACCCACCACCACATACCCCTAATCTAACCAAAACCCCCCTTAAATAAACCTAACACTAAGCACCTGAAGATCTTCCTACCTTATCTTCACCATACCAGGTTCACCGATCGATCCAGAAGAGCTTCTCCGATGTCCTGATCCAAGCCCAAGCGGGGGCTGAGAGGTCCATGATCCGGCTGAAGTCATCATCAAGCGGGGCAGAAGAGGTCTTCATCCGATTGAAGTCTTCATCCAAGCGGCATCCATCCGGAGCGAAGCGGCAGCATCCTGAAGACCTCCACCGCGGAATATCCATCCTGGCCGACGACTGAACGACGAATGACGGTTCCTTTAAATGACGTCATCCAAGATGGCGTCCCTCGAATTCCGATTGGCTGAAGGATTCTATCAGACAATCGGAATTAAGGTAGGAATATTCTGATTGGCTGATGGAATCAGCCAATCAGAATCAAGTTCAATCCGATTGGCTGATCCAATCAGCCAATCAGATTGAGCTTGCATTCTATTGGCTGTTCCGATCAGCCAATAGAATGTGAGCTCAATCTGATTGGCTGAGTGGAGGTCTTCAGGATGCTGCCGCTTCGCTCCGGATGGATGCCGCTTGGATGAAGACTTCAATCGGATGGAAGAACTCTTCTGCCCCGCTTGGATGATGACTTCAGCCGGATCATGGACCTCTTCAGCCCCCGCTTGGGCTTGGATCAGGACATCGGAGGAGCTCTTCTGGACCGATCGGTGAACCTGGTATGGTGAAGACAAGGTAGGATGATCTTCAGGGGCTTAGTGTTAGGTTTATTTAAGGGGGGTTTGGGTTAGATTAGGGTATGTGGGTGGTGGGTTGTAATGTTGGGGGGGGTATTGTATGGTTTTTTTTTACAGGCAAAAGAGCTGAACTTCTTGGGGCATGCCCCGCAAAGGGCCCTGTTCAGGGCTGTAAGGTAAAAGAGCTTTTAACTTTAGTAATTTTGAATAGGGTAGGGCATTTTTTATTTTGGGGGCTTTGTTGTTTTATTAGGGGGCTTAGAGTAGGTGTAATTAGTTTAAAATTGTTGTAATATTTTTCTTATGTTTGTAGATATTTTTTTTATTTTTTGTAACTTAGTTCTTTTTTATTTTTTGTACTTTAGCAAGTTTATTTAATTATATTTATTTGTAGGAATTGTATTTAATTAATTTATTGATAGTGTAGTGTTAGGTTAATTGTAGGTAATTGTAGGTAGTTTATTTAATTAATTTATTGATAGTTTAGTGTTAGTTTTAATTGTAACTTAGTTTAGGATTTCTTTTACAGGTAAATTTGTAATTATTTTAACTATTTTAGCTATTAAATAGTTATTAACTATTTAATAGCTATTGTACCTGGTTAAAATAAATACAAAGTTACCTGTAAAATAAATATAAATCCTAAAATAGCTCTAATATAATTATAATTTATATTGTAGCTATATTAGGATTTATTTTACAGGTAAGTATTTAGCTTTAAATAGGAATAATTTATTTCGTTAGATTTAAATTATATTTAATTTAGGGGGGTGTTAGTGTTAGGTTAGACTTAGCTTTAGGGGTTAATACATTTATTAGAATAGCGGTGAGCTCCGGTCGGCAGATTAGTGGTTAATAATTGAAGTTAGGTGTCGGCGATGTTAGGGAGGGCAGATTAGGGGTTAATACTATTTATTATAGGGTTAGTGAGGCGGATTAGGGGTTAATAACTTTATTATAGTAGCGCTCAGGTCCGCAGATTAGGGGTTAATAAGTGTAGGCAGGTGGAGGCGACGTTGTGGGGGGCAGATTAGGGGTTAATAAATATAATATAGGGGTCGGCGGTGTTAGGGGCAGCAGATTAGGGGTACATAAGGATAATGTAAGTAGCGGCGGTTTACGGAGCGGCAGATTAGGGGTTAAAAATAATATGCAGGGGTCAGCGATAGCGGCGGCGGCAGATTAGGGTTAATAAGTGTAAGGTTAGGGGTGTTTAGACTCGGGGTACATGTTAGAGTGTTAAGTGCAGACGTCGGAAGGGTTACCGCATAGCAAACAATGGGGCTGCGTTAGGAGCTGAACGCGGCTTTTTTGCAGGTGTTAGGTTTTTTTTCAGCTCAAACAGCCCATTGTTTCCTATGGGAGAAATCGTGCACGAGCGCTCAGGTCCGCAGATTAGGGGTTAATAAGTGTAGGCAGGTGGAGGCGACGTTGTGGGGGGCAGATTAGGGGTTAATAAATATAATATAGGGGTCGGCGGTGTTAGGGGCAGCAGATTAGGGGTACATAAGGATAACGTAGGTGGCGATCGGCAGATTAGGGGTTAAAAAAATTTAATCGAGTGGCGGCGATGTGGGGGGACCTCGGTTTAGGGGTACATAGGTAGTTTATGGGTGTTAGTGTACTTTAGAGTACAGTAGTTAAGAGCTTTATGAACCGGCGTTAGCCCAGAAAGCTCTTAACTACTGACTTTTTTTCTGCGGCTGGAGTTTTGTCGTTAGATGTCTAACGCTCACTTCAGAAACGACTCTAAATACCGGAGTTAGGAAGATCCCATTGAAAAGATAGGATACGCAATTGACGTAAGGGGATCTGCGGTATGGAAAAGTCGCGGCTGAAAAGTGAGCGTTAGACCCTATTTTGAGTGACTCTAAATACCGGCGGTAGCCTAAAACCAGCGTTAGGAGCCTCTAACGATGGTTTTCACGGCTACCGCCAAACTCCAAATCTAGGTCTAAATGTTGTAAAAAAAACCTTTTACATCACTCTTCGAGTGTTATTTAATATTAGTTCACAGGCCAGCCTGCCACCACTAGTGCCAGCCTGTGTGCCAGGCCCACTTGCCAACTAGTTACACCAATCATAGTTGTTGTAACAGTATTGTTAATATTAAAAAATTTAAAATTGTTAGATTGTGAATCATCAGTTTGCTCGTGCTATTGAATTGCACTTTCTTCCTACCTGCCAGCCTGTGTGCAAGGCCCACTTGCCAACTAGTTACACCAATCATATTTGTTGTAACAGTATTGTTAATATTTAAAATAAAAAAATCTTAGATTGTGAATCATCAGTTTGCTCGTGCCATTGAATTGCACTTTCTTCCTGCCTGCCAGCCTGTGTGCCAGGCCCACTAGCCAATTAGTGCCACCAATCATATTGTGCCACCAATCATATTTCTTGTAACAGTATTTAAAAAATTGTAAATCATCACTTTTTTGACTGCGAATCTTCAGTCTCCTAGTGCCATTGAATTGCAGTTTCCTGCCTGCCTGCCTGCCTGCCAGACTGTGTGCCAGGCCCACTTGCCAACTAGTTACACCAATCATATTTGTTGTAACAGTATTGTTAATATTTAAAATAAAAAAATTTTAGATTGTGAATCACCAGTTTGCTAGTGCCATTGAATTGCAGTTTCTTCCTGCCTGCCAGCGTGTGTGCCAGGACCACTAGCCAACTAGTGCCAACAATCATATTTCTTGTAACAGTATTGAAAAAATTGTAAATCATCACTTTTTTGACTGTGAATCTGCAGTCTACTAGTGCCATTGAATTGCAGTTTCCTCCTGCCTGCCAGCCTGTGTGCCAGGCCCACTTGCCAACTAGTTACACCAATCATATTTGTTGTAACAGTATTGTTAATATTTAAAATAAAAAATTGTTAGATTGTGAATCATCAGTTTGCTCGTGCAATTGAATTGCAGTTTCCTCCTGCAAGCCAGCGTGTGTGCCAGGCCCACTAGCCAACTAGTGCCAACAATCATATTTCTTGTAACTGTATTGAAAATGTTTTAAATCATAAGTTTTTTTACTCTGAATCTTCAGTCTCCTAGTGCCATTGAATTGCAGTTACCTCCTGCCTGCCAGCCTGTGTGCCAGGCCCACTTGCCAACTAGTTACACCAATCATATTTGTTGTAACAGTATTGTTAATATTTAAAATAAAAAATTGTTAGATTGTGAATCATCAGTTTGCTCATGCAATTGAATTGCAGTTTCCTCCTGCAAGCCAGCGTGTGTGCCAGGCCCACTAGCCAACTAGTGCCAACAATCATATTTCTTGTAACTGTATTGAAAATTTTTTAAATCATAAGTTTTTTTACTCTGACTCTTCAGTCTCCTAGTGCCATTGAATTGCAGTTACCTCCTGCTTGCCAGCCTGTGTGCCAGGCCCACTTGCCAACTAGTTACACCAATCATATTTGTTGTAACAGTATTGTTAATATTTACAATTAAAAATTGTTAGATTGTGAATCATCAGTTTGCTCGTGCCATTGAATTGCACTTTCCTCCTGCCTGCAAGCCTGTGTGCCAGGCCCACTAGCCAACTACTGCCACCAATCATATTTCTTGTAACAGTATTGAAAAAAAATTAAATCATAACTTTTTGGACTGTGAATCTTCAGTCTCCTAGTGCCATTGAATTGCAGTTGCCTGCTGCTGCCAGCGTGTGTGCCAGGCCCACTTGCCATTTCCAACTAGTGCCACCAATCATATTTGTTCTAACAGTATTGTCAATTTTTGGTAAAAACAATTTTTGGACTAAGAAGCATGACTCAGCTAGTTTAACCTAATTTCAGTTGCCTTACTCCCAGCGTGTGTGCCAGACAGGCCCATTTGCCAACTAGTGCCAACAATCATATTTGTTGTCACAGTATTTCTAATATTTAAAAAATAAACATTTTTTACTTTGAAACATCAGTCTTTTTTGTTGTTGTCAGTCTCACAGTGTATACTGTGCCCATTTGCCTAGTGCCACCACTCTTACAGCTAGATTTAGAGTTCTGCGACCAAAGGGGTGCGTTTTTTTCCCCCGCACCTTTTAAATACCGCTGGTATTTAAAGTTCACAGAATGGCTGCGTTAGGCTCCAAAAAAGGGAGCGCCTAACCCCTAAGTTAAATATAATTTAAATCTAACGAAATAAATTAACTCTTATTAAATAAATTATTCCTATTTAAAGCTAAATACTTACCTGTAAAATAAACCCTAATATAGCTACAATATAAATTATAATTATATTGTAGCTATTTTAGGATTAATATTTATTTTACAGGCAACTTTGTAATTATTTTAACCAGGTACAATAGCTATTAAATAGTTAATAACTATTTAATAGCTACCTAGTTAAAATAATTACAAAATTACCTGTAAAATAAATCCTAACCTAAGTTACAATTAAACCTAACACTACACTATCAATAAATAAATTAAATAAACTACCTACAATTATCTACAATTAAACCTAACACTACACTATCAATAAATTAATTAAATACAATACCTACAAATAAATATAATGAAATAAACTAACTAAAGTACAAAAAAAAAAAAGAACTAAGTTACAAAAAATAAAAAAAATATTTACAAACATTAGAAAAATATTACAACAATTTTAAACTAATTACACCTACTCTAAGTCCCCTAATAAAATAACAAAGACCCCCAAAATAAAAAAATGCCCTACCCTATTCTAAAATTAAAATAGAAAAACTCTTTTACCTTACCAGCCCTGAAAAGGGCCCTTGGCGGGTCATGCCCCAAAGAATTCAGCTCTTTTGCCTGTAAAAAAAAACATACAATATCCCCCCCAACATTACAACCCACCACCCACATACCCCTAATCTAACCCAAACCCCCCTTAAATAAACCTAACACTAAGCCCCTGAAGATCTCCCTAGCTTGTCTTCACCATGCCGGGTTCACCGATCGATCCAGAAGAGCCTCCGATGTCTTGATCCAAGCCCAAGCGGGGGGCTGAAGATGTCCATGATCCGGCTGAAGTCTTCATCCAAGCGGGAGCTGAAGAGGTCCATGATCCGACTGAAGTCTTCTATCAAGCGGCATCTTCAATCTTCTTTCTTCCGGATCCATGTAGTTCATCCCGCCGACGCGGAACATCCATCTTCACCGATGACTTCCCAACGAATGACGGTGCCTTTAAGGGACATCATCCAAGATGGCGCGCCTTGAATTCCAATTGGCTGATAGGATTCTATCAGCCAATCGGAATTAAGGTAGGAAAATTCTGATTGGCTGATGGAATCAGCCAATCAGATTCAAGTTCAATCCGATTGGCTGATCCGATCAGCCAATCAGATTGAGCTCGCATTCTATTGGCTGATCAGAATAGAATGCGATCTCAATCTGATTGGCTGATTGGATCAGCCAATCGGATTGAACTTGAATCTGATTGGCTGATTCCATCAACAAATCAGAATTTTCCTACCTTAATTCCAATTGGCTGATAGAATCCTATCAGCCAATAGGAATTCGAGGGGCGCCATCTTGGATGACATCCCTTAAAGGAACCTTCATTCGTCGTCTAGTCGTCGGAAGAAAAGGATGGATCCGCGCTGGAGGTCTTCAAGATGGAGCCGGTCGTCATCGGATCGAAGAACCTAGAAGATGCGGCTTGGATGAAGATGTTTGCCGGTCCGGATGTCCTGTTCTGCCCGCTTGGATCAAGACTTCAGCTGGAGGATGGATGTCTTCCGCCCCCCGCTTGGGCTTGGATCAAGACATCGGAGCCTGGACGGATCGCTGATACCCGGCGTTGTGAAGATAAGGTAGGAAGATCTTCAGGGGCTTAGTGTTAGGTTTATTTAAGGGGGGTTTGGGTTAGATTAGGGGTATGTGGGTGGTGGGTTGTAATGTTGGGGGGGTATTGTATGTTTTTTTTTCAGGCAAAAGAGCTGAATTCTTTGGGACATGCCCCGCAAATGGCCCTTTTAAGGGCTGGTAAGGTAAAAGAGCTTTTCTATTTTAATTTTAGAATAGGGTAGGGCATTTTTTTATTTTGGGGGTCTTTGTTATTTTATTAGGGGGCTTAGAGTAGGTGTAATTAGCTTAAAATTGTTGTAATATTTTTCTAATGTTTGTAAATATTTTTTTATTTTTTGTAACTTAGTTCTTTTTTATTTTTTGTACTTTAGCTAGTTTATTTAATTGTATTTAATTGTAGGTATTGTATTTAATAATTTATTGCTAGTGTAGTGTTAGGTTTAATTGTAACTTAGGTTAGGATTTATTTTACAGGTAATTTTGTAATTATTTTAACTAGGTAGCTATTAACCTGGTTAATATAACTACAAAGTTGCCTGTAAAATAAATATTAATCCTAAAATAGCTACAATATAATTATAATTTATATTGTAGCTATATTAGGGTTTATTTTACAGGTAAGTATTTAGCTTTAAATAGGATTAATTTATTTAATAAGAGTTCATTTATTTCGTTAGATTTAAATTATATTTAACTTAGGGGGGTGTTAGGGTTAGGCTTAGCTTTAGGGGTTAATACATTTATTAGAGTAGCGGTGAGATCCGGTCGGCAGATTAGGGGTTAATTATTGTAGGTAGGTGGAGGCGACGTTGGGGGCGGCAGATTAGGGGTTAATAAATATAATATAGGGGTCGGCGGTGTTAGGGGCAGCAGATTAGGGGTACATAGGGATAATGTAGGTTGTGGCGGTGTACGGAGCGGCAGATTAGGGGTTAATAATAATATGCAGGGGTCAGCGATAGCGGGGGCAGCAGATTAGGGGTTAATAAATATAATATAGGGGTCGGCGGTATTAGGGGCAGCAGATTAGGGTTACATAGGGATAACGTAGGTGGCGGCGGTGTGCGGTCGGCAGATACGGGGTTAAAAAATTGTAATAGAGTGGCGGCGATGTGGGGGGACCTCGGTTTAGGGGTACAAAACGCCGATGGGACATGAACACATGAGAAGAAGCAGCACACAAAACTTCAAAGCCGCCCATTCCTCCTCCCTGGTCAGCATCTTCAGCCCACGTCAACCACTGCTGTCCTCCTTGCCCCCTCTCAACCATCCCGCCACTCAGTCTCTCTTACGTAGCAGTTCCCTGGTCATCTGCCCACAGTCAGGTGTCTGTCAAGGACATGTTTGAGTGTAGAAGCCAATTTCCCAAAGTCACCCGCTTGCCCGGCGTGGACAGCTGGCTTGTCTGAACTCTTAGCCCGCCAGCTTTTACCATACAAGCTGGTGGAGTCTGAGGTGTTTCAAAACATTTGTAATCTATTGGGACACCGCAGTGGAAGGTACCCGGCCAAAATTTCTTTTCACAAAAGGCAATCCCCAAACCTGTACTCGATTGTGCGAAAGGCAGTAATGGCATGTCTGGCACACCAGCGTTGGGCAAGGGTCCATATGACCACTGATAGTGGTCTGCAAAGCATGGTCAGGGCAGGTATATCACCTACACTGCACATTGGGTAAACCTGCTGACGTCTGACAAGCATGGAATGCGTGGGCTCTGCAGAAGAGTTAGTGACACCGCCACGACTTGCAGGCAGGCCTGCTGCTACCTCCTCATCCTCCTCCTACTCCATCCTCTTCCATAACCTCTTCCTCGGCTGAGTTCTTTTCTGCTGCTGCGTCTTGCTCCACATCAATTGCACCCCCCAGCTCCCCAGGTACTATTCAACATCCCCAGATACAGCAGTGTCCACGCCATCATTGGGTTGACTTGCCTGAAAGCCGAGAGTCACACCGCACCAGCACTCCTGTCCACCCTTAACGCCACAGTGGATCAGTGGCCGACTCCGCACCAACTGGAGATTGGCAAAGTTGTTTTCTGACAATGGAAGTAATTTGGTGGCGGCATTGAAAATTGGGCAAGTTGACACATTTGCCGTGCATGGCACATGTGGTGTAATCTGATTGTGCATAAGTACCCAGGCCTTACAGGACGTCCTGAAGCAGGCCAGGAAGGTGTGTGGCCATTTCAGGTGTTCCTACATGGCCCATGGTGCCACTTGTCCGATATCCAGTGGCGAAACAACCTGTCGGTGAGGCGCTTGGATTTGCGACAGCCCGACACGTTGGAAATTCAACACTCCTAATGTTCGACCGCCTGCTACAAAAAAGAAAAAGCTGTTAACGAGTATTTGTATGACCAGGGTGCTAGGACAGCCTCTGGGGAGCTGGGGATTTTTTTGCCACGTTGCTGGACGCTCATGCCTCTTATAAAAAGGCTGAAGGAGAAAGAAGTGTACTGGGTGTCCAATCATTTTTTTGGTTCAATTTCCCGGTTCATAAACATTATCTCTGGGTTTCTAAAATCAATGCTGTACCTGTACTCTATTGTTCAAAAGGATGCCATATGTCCTCTTTCCTGCTGTTGTTTTTGTTGAGGGTCCTGGACCATCTTATAAAAAAGCTGAAGGAGAAAGAAGTGTACTGGGTGTCCAATCAATGTTTTTTTCTATTTCCCGTTTCCTAAAAATTTATCTCCGGGTTTCTAAAATCAATGCCTTACCTGTACTCTATTGTTCAAAAGGATGCCATATGTCCTCTTTCCTGCTGTTGTTTTTGTTGAGGGTCCTGGACCCTCTTTTAAAAAGGCTGAAGTAGAAAGAAGTGTACTGGGTGTCTAATCATTTTTTTTGTTTAATTGCCCGGTTGCAACAAATTATCTCCGGGTTTCTAAAATCAATGCCTTACCTGTAATCTATTGTTCAAAAGGATGCCATATGTCCTCTTTCCTGCTGTTGTTTCTGTTGAGGGTCCTGGACCCTCTTATAAAAAGGCCGAAGGAGAAAGAAGTGTACTGGGTGTCCAATCAATGTTTTTTTTCTATTTCCCATTTCCTAAAAATTATCTCCGGGTTTCTAAAATCAATGCCTTACCTGTACTCTATTGTTCAAAAGGATGCCATATGTCCTCTTTCCTGCTGCTGTTTTTGTTGAGGGTCCTGGACCCTCTTATAAAAAGGCTGAAGGAGAAAGAAGTGTACTGGGTGTCCAATTAATGTTTTATTCTATTTCCCCGTTTCCTAAAAATTATCTCTGGGTTTCTAAAATCAATGCTGTACCTGTACTCTATTGTTCAAAAGGATGCCATATGTCCTCTTTCCTGCTGTTGTTTCATATGAGGGTCTTGGAACCTCTTATAAAAAGGCTGAAGTAGAAAGAAGTGTACTGGGTGTCCATCCAATCATTTTTTTGGTTCAATTTCCCAGTTCCAACAAATTATCTCCGGGTTTCTAAAATCAATGCTGTACCTGTACTCTATTGTTCAAAAGGATGCCATATGTCCTCTTTCCTGCTGTTGTTTCATATGAGGGTCCTGGAGCCTCTTATAAAAAGGCTGAAGTAGAAAGAAGTGTACTGGGTGTCCAATCATTTGTTTGGTTAATTTGCCGGGTTGCAACAAATTATCTCCGGGTTTCTAAAATCAATGCCTTACCTGTAATCTATTGTTCAAAAGGATGCCATATGTCCTCTTTCCTGCTGTTGTTTCTGTTTAGGGTCCTGGACCCTCTTATAAAAAGGCAGAAGGAAAAAGAAGTGTACTGGGTGTCCAATCATTTTTTTGGTTCAATTTCCCGGTTGCAACAAATTATCTCCGGGTTTCTAAAATCAATGCCTTACCGGTAATCTTTTGTTCAAAAGGATGCCATATGTCCTCTTTTCTGCTGTTGTTTCTGTTGAGGGTCCTGGACCCTCTTATAAAAAGGCCGAAGAAGAAAGAAGTGTACTGGGTGTCCAATCAATGTTTTTTTCTATTTCCCGTTTCCTAAAAATTCTCTCTGAGTTTCTAAAATCAATGCTGTACCTGTACTCTATTGTTCAAAAGGATGCCATATGTCCTCTTTCCTGCTGCTGTTTTTGTTGAGGGTCCTGGAGCCTCTTATAAAAAGGCCGAAGGAGAAAGAAGTGTACTGGGTGTCCAATCAATGTTTTTTTCTATTTCCCGTTTCCTAAAAATTATCTCAGGGTTTCTAAAATCAATGCTGTACCTGTACTCTATTGTTCAAAAGGACGCCATATGTCCTCTTTCCTGCTGTTGTTTTTGTTGAGGGTCTGGGACCCTCTTATAAAAAGGCCGAAGGAGAACGACCTGTACTGTACTGGGTGTCCAAGCATGGTTTTTTCTTCAATTTCACGGTTCCTAAAAAATATCTCTGTGTAACTAAAATCAATGCCATACCTGTACTCTATTGTTCAAAAGGATGGCATATGTAGAGTTTCATTCTGTTGTGGCTGTTGAGGGTCGTGGGCCATCGTATAAAACGGCTCTGAAGGAGAACGACCTGTACTGCCTTGCTGCTCCTTTTAGGCAGGCCAGCTCTTTGCATACATACCCACAGACTCTGTAACGGATGCCTCTTTTAGGGAGAGGTACAGCCATAATGCAGGGTCAGAACCTCTGCCTTCAACTGGTATACTCGATTTTGCGAAAGGAAGTAACCTTACCATGGTTCCCTGACCGCACGTCTTGTTGTTATATTTTGTTGAGGGTAATCATGATGGCCATGTAGACCACCCCCGAGAGGCCTTGAAGTAACAGGGATGAAAGTGCTAAGAATAGTACAACTTTAAACAACCGAGTTAGCCATGGGTCTTAGTCCAAGACCGCATGGCTTTTTTTTGGGTTGTGTGCCGCTAATCATGAAGGCCATATAGACCTCCCACCATTCGGTGTTGTATCAGGTATTAAACTAATAAGAACAGTACTACCAAAATACAGCCAATTAACGGGCTATCAAGAGCCAAGGTTTTATTGTTGTATTTTGTTAGGATAATCATGATGGCCATGTAGACCACCCCCGAGAGGCCTGGAAGTAACAGGGATGAAAGTGCTAAGAATAGTACTACTTTAAACAACCGAGTTAGCCATGGGTCTTAGTCCAAGACCGCATGGCTTTTTTTTGGGTTGGGTGTGGCTAATCATGCAGGCGATATAGACCTCCCACCATTCGGTGTTGTATCAGGTATTAAACTAATAACACCAGTACTACTTAACATAACCTAGTTACCATGGGTCCCAGAGCATATGTTTTATTATTATATTTTGTAAGGGTAATCATGCAGGCCATATAGACCTCCCACAATTCGGTATTGTAACAGGTATTAAACTAATAACAACAGTACTACTTAACACAAACCTAGTTACCATGGGTCCCAGGACAGCATGTCTTGTTGTTATATTTGTGAGGGTAATCATGCAGGCCATATAGACCTCCCCCGATATGGGAGAGTAACAGGTATTAAACTAATAAGAATAGTACTACTTAACACAACCTAGTTACCATGGGTCCCAGACCGCATGTTTAATTATTATACTTTGTCAGGGTAATTATATATCTAACAAATCTATCTATTTCTCTTCTGTCGATTCTATCTAACTATCAATCTATGTATATCTATCTATCCTATCTATCTATCTTCTGTCCGGACTGTTTTGAGACAGCCACTTGTGTTTTGGACAAATTTGAAGTAGGAGGACAGACCAATCACAGGGATTAAACTGGGAAGAATAGTAATATTTAAGAAAACCTAGTTATACCAGAACCACCATGGGTCCCAGACCACATGTTTTGTTATAGTTTGTCAGGGTAATCATGCAGGCCATATAGACCTCCCCCTATCGGGGGAGTAACAGGGATTAAAGTGCTTTGAAAAGTACTACTTAACACAACCTAGTTACCATGGGTCCCAGACCGCGTGTCTTGTTGTTATACTTTGTCAGGGTAATAAAACAGGCCATATAGACATCCCCCGATAGGAGGAGTTACAGGGATGAAAGTGCTAAGAATAGTACTACTTTACACAACCGAGTTACCATGGGTCCCAATTATTATACTTTGTCAGGGTAGTTATATATTTAACAAATCGATCTAATTCTCTTCTATCAATTCTATCTAACTATCAATCTATGTATATCTATCCTATCTATCTATCTATCTTCTGTCCAGACTGTTTGGAGACAGCCACTTGTGTTTTGGACAAATTTGAAGTAGGAGGACAGACCAATCACAGGGATTAAACTGCGAAGAATAGTAATACTTAAGAAAACCTAGTTATACCAGTACCACCATGGGTCCCAGACTGCAAGTTTTGTTGTTATACTTTGTCAGGGTAATCATGCAGGCCATATAGACCTCCCTTGATAGGGGAAGTAACAGGGGTTAAAGTGCAAAGAATAGTACAACTTAACACAACCTAGTTAACATTAACAGTGGTTCCCAGACCGCATGTCTTGTTATTAGATTTTGCCAGGATAATCAGCCAGGCCATATAGACCACCCCCGATAGGGGGAGGAACAGGGATTAAAGTGCTAAGAATAGTAAAAATCAACACAACCTAGTTAACAGTGGTTCACAGACCACATGTCTTGTTGTTATATTTTGCCAGGATAATCAGGCATGCCATATAGACCTCCCCAATAGGGGGAATAACAGGGATTAAAGTGCTAAGAATATTACTACTTAACACAACCTAGTTACCATGGGTCCATGACCGCATGTTTTCTTATTATACTTTGTCAGGGTAATCATGCAGGCCATATAGACCTCTCTTGATAGGGGGAGTAACAGGGATTACAGTTCTAAGAATAGTACTACTTAACACAACCTAGTTACCATGGGTCCCAGACCAGATGTTTTGTTGTTATACTTTGTCAGGGTAATCATGCAGGCCATATAGAACTCCACCGAAAGGGGGAGTAAGAGGGATTAAAGTGCTAAGAAAAGTTTTACTTAACACAACCTAATTACCATGGGTCCCAGACCGCGTGTCTTGTTGTTATACTTTGTCAGGGTAATCATACACGCCATATAGACCTCCACCGATAGGAGGAGTTACAGGGCTGAAAGTGCTAAGAATAGTACTACTTAACACAACCTAGTTACCATGGGTCCAAGACCGCATGTTTAATTATTATACTTTGTCAGGGTAATTATATATCTAACAACTCTATCTATTTCTCTTCTATCAATTCTATCTAACTATCAATCTATGTATATCTATCTATCTATCTATCTATCTATCTATCTATCTATCTTCTGTCCGGACTGTTTTGAGACAGCCACTTGTGTTTTGGACAAATTTGAAGTAGGAGGACAGACCAATCATCATCTTCCATCTCCCGGTTCCAAAAATTAAGGCCATATAGACCTCCCCTGATAGGGGGAGTAACAGGTTGTAGTAAACTGCTAAGAATAGTACTAATTAACACACCACGGGTCACAGACCGCCTGTCTTATTGTTATACTCTGTCAGGGAAATTATATATATTTCAAATCTATCTATTTATCTATCAAATCGATCTATCAAACAAATCTATCAAATGTAGATTGCATCTATTGATCGATGTAATTCGTATCTATAAAATGTATATTACATATTTTGGTTGATGTAATTCGTATCTATCAAATGTATATTGCATCTTTGGATCGATAACATTCGTATCTATCAAATGGATATTGCATCTATTGATCTATGTAATTCGTATCTATCAAATGTATATTGCATCTATTGATCTATGTAATTTGTATCGATCATATGTATATTTGATCGATTGAGCTATGTAATCTATGTATCTATCTATCATATCTATCTATCTCGTGGTTGTACAAATGGACTGTTTGCGGTTGTTTGCGGTGCGTTACACTTGGAGTTTGCTCTGTCACTGTGAAGCGGCCATAACCCTTACACTACCTGATAGATACAACATTATAACTGATGTTTTAAAGCACGTTATTGTAAACAATTTGGGAATGTTAGGTGATTTAGGCCCTTTATGGGTTAAAAGCAGACTCTGCATCAACTATGTAATTTTCCATGGGAGTTTTGCCAGGGATCCCCCTCCAGCATGCCACAGTCCCAGTGTTAGTCCCCTTGAAACAACTTTTCCATCACTATTGTGGCCAGAAAGAATCCTTGTAGGTTTTAAAGTTCGCCTGCCTATTGAAGTCAATGGCGGTTCGCCGGTTCGCGAACAATACCGGAAGTTTGAGTCCACCGTTGGCAAACCGAAATTTTTAAGTTTGCGACATCACTAGTTGAAATTTGCTCAATAAAAGATAAAACACATACGGCTAGACTTAGAGTTCTGTGTTAGCTGTCAAAAGCAGCATTAAGGGGTCCTAACGCTGGTTTTGGCCGGCCGCTGGTATTTAGAGTCAGACAGGAAAGGGTCTAACGCTCACTTTCAAGCCGAGACTTTCCATACCGCAGATCCCCTTACGCCAATTGCGTATCCTATTTTTCAATGGGATATTCCTAACGCCGGTATTTAGAGTCTTGGCTGAAGTGAGCGGTAGACCCTCTACCGACAAGACTCCAGCCGCAGAAAAAAGTCAGTAGTTAAGAGCTTTCTGGGCTAACGCCGGTTTTTAAAGCTCTTAACTACTGTGCTCTAAAGTACACTAACACACATAAACTACCTATGTACCCATAAACCAAGGTCCCCCCACATCGCCGCCACTATAATACATTTTTTTAACCCCTAATCTGCCGACCGCACACCGCCGCCACCTACATTATCCCTATGAACCCCTAATCTGCTGGCCCTAACATCGCCGACACCTACATAATATTTATTAACCCCTAATCTGCCCCCCCCAACGTCGCTGCCACCTACATTATACTTATTAACCCCTAATCTGCCGCTCCGGACATCGCCGCCACCTACATTATACTTATTAACCCCTAATCTGCCGACCGGACCTCGCCGCTACTCTAATAAATGTATTAACCCCTAAACCGCCGCACTCCCGCCTCGCAAACCCTAGAATAAATTGTATTAACCCCTAATATGCCCTCCCTAACATCGCCGCCACCTAACTTCAAGTATTAACCCCTAATCTACCGACTGGACCTCGCCGCTACTATAAGAAAAGTATTAACCCCTAAAGCTAAGTCTAACCCTAACACCCCCCCTAAATTAAATATAATTTTAATCTAACGAAATAAATTAACTCTTATTAACTAAAGTATTCCTATTTAAAGCTAAATACTTACCTGTAAAATAAACCCTAATATAGCTACAATATAACGAATAATTATATTGTATCTATTTTAGGGTTTATATTTATTTTACAGGCAACTTTGTATTTATTTTAACTAGGTACAATAGCTATTAAATAGTTAATAATTATTTAATAGCTACCTAGTTAAAATAATTACCAAATTACCTGTAAAATAAATCCTAACCTAAGTTACAATTAAACCTAACACTACACTAACAATAAATAAAGTAAATTAATTAACTACAAGTACCTACAATTACCTACAATTAAATAATCTAAATTACCAAAAAAAAAACACTAAAATTACAAAAAATAAAAAAAGATTACAAGAATTTTAAGCTAATTACACCTACTCTAAGCCCCCTAATAAAATAACAAAGCCCCACAAAATAAAAAAAATTCCCTACCCTAATCTAAATTAAAAAAGTTAACAGCTCTATTACCAGCCCTTAAAAGGGCTTTTTGCGGGGCATGCCCCAAAGAAATCAGCTCTTTTGCCTGTAAAAAAACACACAATACCTCAGGCTGATGAAACAGTGTGTTACACTGAGAAACGCGTTGCTGTTGTTTTACTATTATTAAATTTTAAAAAAATTTAAATTCTCCATTTGCTGCCTATTACATTTCTTCCCTTTTGGGCTTTGGCTTGACATATCCATTTGGCTTCTCTCAAGCACCTCCATAGACTGCCGGTTGGATCTTTGGCGTGCTGATCCATATCCTTTTCACTATCTTGGGTATCCCTGGACTCTCCCTGGTGAGACGAGGACCTCCATCAGTGAAACCTATCTATTGTGGTCTACCGGACGACGTGTGGTTCCGGACTGCGATTACTGCACTTTGATGTGCGCAACAACTTGTGAGTAGGATTCCTTTGTTCTAATGCTGTTTTGCTCTTATCACATTTGATCTGCACCATGTGGCGCCCTCTATCCTTTATCTTCTAGATTTTCCATCTGTGTTCCTGGCACAACACTCTGGAGGAGCAGCCCATCTTATTTGGAAATATTGCCCACCACATATATCCTTTGGGTATCAATATCCGGACTTTGCTGGACTTGACAAACTAACTACGTATACTTGACTAATATAGTTCATATACATCATCATTTTATTGATATTTATAACTTTTGAATTGTCCTTTCTAATCTGAATTTTGTTTCCAATCGTCAGGAGTTAGGATTTCTATTTGTTACAAAGTATTTTTGTCTTATATATTTTCTTATGTAGTACTTGAGTACTCACAGTACCTACGGTATATACCTTCTTAGTTGTACTATACTTAAGATTTTTCTCGTGTCATATTTGCCCTAGGCGCCTCTTAGTAGTACTCTGGTGACGCTGTTGTCTCCATTTGTACTAATTGTTGATTTATTAGAGTAGCGGCGAGGTCCGGATGGCAGAATAGAGGTTAATAAGTGTAGGTAAGGTAGCAGCGCCATTGGGGGGGCATATTAGGAGTTAATAAATATAATAAAGGTGTCGGCAGTGTTAGGGGCAGCAGATTAGGGGTTCATAGGGATAATGTAGGTTGCAGATTAGGGGTTAATAGTATAATGCAGGGGTCAGCGATAGCGGGGACGGCAGATTAGGGGTTAATAAGTGTAAGGTTAGGGGTGTTTAGACTCGGGGTACATGTTAGGGTGTTAGGTGCAGACTTAGAAAGTGTTTCCCCATAGGAAACAATGGGGCTGCGTTAGGAGCTGAACGCTGCTTTTTTGCAGGTGTAAGGTTTTTTTTTCAGCCCAAACTGCCCCATTGTTTTCTATGGGGATATCGTGCACAAGCACGTTTTTCCAGCTTAACGCTACCGTAAGCAACGCTGGTATTGAGGGTTGAAGTGGCGGTACATTAGGCTCAACACACCCTTTTGTGAGCCTAACGCAGCCCGTCAGACATCTCTAAATACCAGCGTTGTTGGAAGGGTGCGTTGGGAAAAAAAGCAGCGTTAGCTACGCGGGTCTTTACCGACAAAACTCTAAATCTAGGCGATAGTTAAAAAATGATTCCCCATCCCACTTGTTCAACCGCATTTTACTTATATAGCCACACACAGTTTGTGCTCATAATTTTTGCGGATGATGAAACATTAGGTGAGAGCTACCCACTTATATAAAGTACAGCACTAAATTACCCGATAATCCTGGTGCTGATCGCCCTTATCTCATTTCCATTATTCTCTTTTAACTTGTTTCTTTCCCATTTTTAATCAACTAGTATAGTTTTGTTTTTTTAATATATCACACATATATAACACAAAATATTTTACATTTCTATTGTGTTTCCCTACCAGGAACATATTGGTTATAGTTAGTGGATTAATGGTGAGGAGTGCTGGTTTAACCACTACCTTTTTGCCAGTTTTCCTAGTATACAGCACCCATTCCTTTACTAGATCAGGAATATATCCTTGTTATATCAATAGGGTCACCATTACATAGTGCCATTCTTTTTTTCTCTTCTTTTTTCTTTATCCTTTCTTTGTATACAGTAGAACTATCATTTACTGTCCTGCTATTTTATAAATCTGTTCTTACACAACACAATGTTTTGTCATTATTGTTTGTTTTTATTTTATGCAGAATATATAAGATTAAAGATTCTCACTTGAAAATAATAAATAATGCAACAATACCAAGTAAACCATTCTTTTTAAGGTGGAAAAAATATTTTATATGCTATATAGTATTGTATACAATGTAAACAAGTGTAAAAAAAAAAGTGTTTTTTATTATCTGTGAAGATTAATTTTAAGGTTAGTTTTTGGCTGATTTCTCAGGTATAAAGTCCTATATAACATATTATAATTTTTTTGTGGGCTGTGGACAAAATCTGTATTCACTTGTACTGCCAAAAATCCCTGCACTGATCTTGTGTGTGAAATATTTTTTTTAAATGTATCAAGTTAAAATATTTTTTTCCATTTTTTCTATTTTACAGAAAGAAGTCTAAATTGATAATAAACATATTCAGCTTTATATTCTTATATATGCATATTTATCTTTTCTTTTACATAAGACATTTGCCAATATTTTTTATATTGTTTATTTTTTTGCAAATTTTCTTCTACAACAAAACTGGGTAAATTGCATTCTTGATCTGTTCAGCTAAGTAATATTTTACCCGTGTAATGAGTTGTGCGTTTCCTATAGCAATAACATTGATGATGCAGTTCTGAAATATCTGACTGTGTTTCTAGAAATAGAACACATTGACTTTATATAAACAGAAGCGAAATCGATGTGGTTTATTTGGTAACTCCCAGTATTATGTTTTTAACACAACAAATAACATTAACTTTCCTTTTGTTCTGGAACAGTATGTACAAATAGAAGAAACAAGAACAGAACATATTGCCCAGCAAAGTTCTGCAGACTCTGAAAGAAAATAGGCATCTTATTATTAATACATTAGAACATATTAAAAATTGAGTCTTTTTACCTATCTTACCTATCTCACTTTAGGGAAAAAATTATTTGATTTAGATCTTGCCCAAATGTTTGTATTTAATGCAAATTTTTCTGTACTTACTAATAAGAAAGAGTTAAAAGTTATTAAAAAACCTTGGTTCAATTTTTGTTTTAATTTTTTGGAACAAAAAAAAAAAAATTTCTATATCAAAGCTGCATATACCCAATAGATGGTGGTCTGGGTTAACTAGATTTCAATAGTGCATAAATAAAAGAGGAAAAGTATGTATGTAATGTGTATGCTTGTAAAAAAAATGCTTCCTTACAAAGTTATTAGTAAATGTGACCTGATGTCAACATAGTGTCATCTAAAGTCACTACAAGCATGAAGGGGAGGCAAATAGACATGCATGTGACACAGGGGCAGACTTACCATTGGTGCAGCAGGTGCAGTGGCACCAGGGCCTAAGAGCTGGGAGGTTACAGCAGCCAGTCAATACATTGATGTGTGCGGAATATGTACAATCTTAATGCATGGGAGACTTTTATTAGTACATGTTGAAGTTCTATCTATCTATCTATCCATCTATCCTCAAAATTCTACAGAGCAGCATGTATATTATTACTATTACTTAATTTGCACCAGGGCTCTCGGTTGAGTGGGTCTGCTACTAATGTGGCATACTGCTGTATTAGCATATGTGCACACATAAGTATTTTTGCAAAAACATCTACACCAAAACAATGCTCTTGGTTGTATTTGAAATGCACCTTAAAGCTTCTGAATGGCTGTATCACTCAGCTCCTTCTTTAAAATAAAGACCAGTTAAAGTCAGTAGAAATCAGTAACTATACTGTCAATTTTCAAAAATTAAAGACGCTTTACTGCACCTAGTTTCTGCTTATATGCAGGTGGATGGACGTTATGTACTAAACGTAATAAATTACTTTCATGGTCCTTAAAGGGACAATAAACACAATTCCCTGACATAATAAAGTTTAACATTATCTTTGAAAATCTTTTTCAGGTTTTATTTTTGGAAAGAATGCAATACTATAAAAAAGAGGTGGATTATCTGCTTCTATTTTAAAGCAATTACATTTCTTTAGAAGGTGAAATATTCTCCAAATGTCTAACTATGGAAATCAATGATCTTGCCAGTCTTTTCTCTCATTGCCTGAGGTGAACAAGGGAAATTTGTTAGCACCGTGGAAATAACTCAGACTGCATTCATTCTCCATTGTATCATCATACAAATATAGCACTGCAGAATTTGTTGGTGCTCTACAAAAACTACTATTACTATAATCATTTTTATATACCTTTGATATTGTCAAATTATGAATAATAATAATAATAATAACCCAAGTAGATATCTGCTTCTCTCTTAACTCTTAGGCTGCATAAAAGATGTTGTTCCAATTCAATTTTAAAACAAATACTCAGAAATTATGAACACAAGTATTTACACCTTTAGTGTAGCTGGAGATGCTTCTTTAAATTTCCCCCAGTATAAGAAAAGTGTCAACCTCCCACAGAGATGTATTTTAAACGGCCTCTCAGAGAATCTTCAAACACTGATTTCAGCCATTTTTACATTTCCCCGGCAATCTAAATTGGAAGTCGGATCCCTTTTTAAAATATCCCTATAACCACAATGCTTTAATTATCAGGCCAGTATTGAATCTGTTTTACAAAATGCAAAAATCCTTTTTGTTTCCGCTGATGGCATAAGTCATATGGGCAAAAAGGACAGTAACCGCAAACATTGAATTATTGCAAAGTTTGCTATGTATATATAAATTCATAAATATACATGTATTAAAACTTTTTCCTGCATTTTTAAATAAAGTATACTTGAATATTAAATTATTTCAAAGCCCTCTGTGATACTCATTATTCATGTTGCATCATGGACTACCTGGGTACCTTGCTTCTGAACAATCATGATCTTTCTTTCACTCCACATTCAGTCATTGGCTAAAGCCTGCTGCTTCCACCTTAAAAACATCTCTAAAATTAGACATTTCCTTACACAAGACACAACTAAGATTTTAATCCACTCTCTCATTCTCTCCCGCCTCGATTACTGCAACTCTGTACTCTCTGGTCTCCCCACCTGCCGCCTTGCTCCTTTACAATCCATAATGAATGCCTCTGCCAGACTCATCTTCCTTACACATCGCTTTTCATCTGCTGCACCTCTCTGCCAATCTCTTCACTGGCTTCCTCTTGCCTCTAGGTAGGATCAAACACAAAATTCTCATTCTGACATACAAAGCCCTCAACTGCACTGCTCCCCCCTATATCTCAGACCTTGTCTCCAGATACTCTCCCTCCCGTCCCCTTCGCTCTGCTCATGACCTCCTACTCTCCTCCTCTCTTGTCACCTCATCACACTCCCATTTACAGGACTTCTCCAGACTGGCTCCCATCTTGTGGAACTCTCTGCCTCGCTTCACAAGACTCTCTTCTAGTTTTAAAAGCTTCAAGTGCTCCCTAAAGACTCTACTGTTTAGGGATGCATACAACCTACGCTAACCTTTCTTTATACCAGTTCCTCTCCTCCATTGCTATCCCCTGAACCCCCTTAGCATGTAAGCCTAAGAGTCCAGCTGTTTGTTGATCACCTTCTCAAGAGCTGACTACAACAGTGCAACTCTTGGCAGGGCCCTCTACCCATTTGATCCCTATAATTGTTTTGTTGTACTCCGTCTTTGGTAATAGCGCTGCGGAATATGTTGGCTCTCTACAAATAACTGATAATAATAATAATAATAATCATGGGAGCACGCACATGCACAGAATGATAATAGTGATGTCACTGTAAGAAGCCTAAGCGCTCACGTTGTAAACACTGAGATCATATGATTTAACTTGATAATTCACATGTGTCGGGAGCAAACCTGCATAAAAAATGAAGCAAACGACTCATTTATTATCGTGCAGCGTTTGGCTATATTGAAATTAAGCAGCCCTATGTTACACACTAAATTTATGGAGGATGGTTTAGGTTCCTCAGAACAGAAAATGTGGAAGTAAAAAACAGCAACACAAGGACGCAATATGGCCTAGTACAGTCAAAAATCTTCAAACAAGCAAGTGTTTAAAATTAAAGATAGATTGTGCTAGACCATATGTGCTTGATTTATTTTCTCTATAGAGATCACTCTTCACACAGAAGCATGCTGCCTGTGATGAGAACAACTGGATCCTGTTATACCTGTTTTACAGTTAGCTGGACAATTTTGATGTTCCAGTCTTTGCTGATGGCACCTTCTGGTGCGTCCCTTATGTGAGTGTATTTAGAACTATTGTTTATATCTTTGTGGTACTGTACTAGGCCATTTGGAGCCCTTAGGGTAGATTTATCAAATGTTGGACGGTCATGATCCGCTGCAGTATACGCTGTCGGCATTTATCATTGCACAAGCATTTCTGATGAAATGCTTGTGCAATTCTGCCCCCTGCACATTCACGGCTGCTAGCAGGGGGTGTCAATCATCCCGAACACTGCTTCTTAACTTATGTTTCCGGCGAGCCTGAAGGCTCGCAAAGAAAGAGCAGCATACGCTGCATCATAAATCTACCCACTTTTGTTGATTTTTTTTTTAGATATTGTTCCAGAGAGACTGACACAGTTTTTGAAGACTGGTGCTCTGAATAGGAGTTTAATCACTTGAGAGAGTGCCCCCTAGTTGTTTGATATATCTGCATATGTATTGTCAGATTATGCATATACTGTATATATAAACAACCTTCTATTTTCAATGTAGAAGTTTATATTCATAATGCATAATATGTATAACAATATAATTGGCTGATAATGTACATTTTAGAAGCGGTGGTTTAATATTGTTAGTAAAAACAATGTTTACTTGTTCTTTAAGTAAATGCTAACTAAAGCTATAATTGCAATGTCACTGCAAATGCAAAATGTGGACTTGACGCAATACTATTTATGAAACAATTATATATATATATATATATATATATATATATATATTATATATACATTGCTGCAATTACCTTTTCTGGCTTTCTATTGTTATTGCTCAAAATAACACCTTTAAAGTGACAGTCTAGTCTAAAACAAACTTTCATTATTCAGATAGGGCATGTAATTTTAAACAATTTTTCAATTTACTTCTATCACCAATTTTGCTTTGTTCTCTTGGAAATTCTTAGTTGAAAGCTAAAATCTAAATCTAGGATATGCTAATTTCTAAGCCCTTGAAGGCCGCCTCTTAGCTCAGGGCATTTTGACAGTTTTTCACCACTAGAGGGTGTTAGTTCATGTGCTTCATATAGATAACACTGTGCTCATGCATGTGGAGTTCCTAGGAGCCAGCACTGATTGGCTAAAATGCAAGTCTGTCAAAAGAACTGAAATAAGGGGCAGTTTGCAGAGGCTTAGATACAAGATAATCACAGAGGTAAAAAGTGTATTAATATAACTGTGTTGGTTATGCAAAACTAGGGAATGGGTAATAAAGGGATTATCTATATTTTAAAACAATACATTGTCTGGTGTAGACTGCCCCTTTAAGGAAGCACTCAGCTATTCAAATACTGCCCCCTAAATCACCAAACTTGCTTCTAATTATAAGCTAGGTTACAAGTGGTGCGCTAAAATATCAGAGCTATTGTGCTTTCACAACCCTCAAATTAAATTAATGTTGCTTTTATTTTTGTGCTAACATTACAATTTTTTAAAAGTATGTTTTATTGCTCAAACAATAGTCTAGGGTGCGCTAAAATTAGCAGTCCCAAAAAAATCCCATTGCATGTGCAGGACAGCAACAAACACTGACCAGAATGTTCACAATGCAGAGAGATCTTAAACTGAAAAAACAAAACAGTGCATTTATGATGGTGATATTGATAATCAGGAAGATACTGATATCAATCCATGTCCTGTGGATGTCCCCAATAGGAAGGGATAGTTGAAAGGCCCTAGATTCTTGCATGATGAGAATGTGGCCCTTATTGAATACATTTTACAAAATGCAAAAATCTCGGGCAAAGGTACATTAAGCAAATACTAATGCTATAATTGTAGTGTCACTGTAAATGCAAAATACGGACACAATGCCATACTATTTATGAGACAAACAAATATATGCACATTGCTACTCTTCTTGCTTTCCATTGTTAAAATAACATCTACAAGGACACAATCAGCTATGCAAATACAGCCTACTCCAGCATGACAGGCGATTTCAGATGCTTCAGATAGTGAAGACACAGACGATCACAATTGCCCTAAAACTCAAGACATTTCAAGTGATGAATAATCCTTTTTTTTTTTTTAAAGAATACTCAACAATATTTTTAAAACATGGGACTTAGTACACAACCAATGTGAAAGAACAAGTGATGCTGCATCCATTAACACACATGTATATTTCAAGAAAGAGCTCAGTTTAGAAAATGAAATAAGAATTCAAAAAATCAAGTGTAAAATTTACATGTCTGGTCAATTATCTTAGGAAAAAATATAAGCAATCATAGTTAAATACCCACACACTGGTTAGCAAATAAGGCAATGCATGCACAAGCATTTGTAACACAATCTCCAAGTAAAATTGGATCTGGAAAAACATTCTCAACTTACATCTTGGCATCTATTTATCAAGCCGTCAACCGCAAATACGCTGGAATTCCGCAGCGTATTTGTGGCGAGCTTGATTCGCCTTAGTTATCAAACCCTACACACCGGCAAAAGTAGAATTTTGTGACGTAACATACGATCCGCCGGACTCAGTCCGACACATATCGATGCTTACATCACTACTGCTAAATACCCACACAAGAAACCTGACATGGTTCAGAAGTGCTGAAAAAGTCACTTGTCTGAGTAAAGAGATTGTAACAAGGACTTTATTCACAGTTTCTCTAGCATCAGCATGAGATGTTCAGAGCACCAGACCCTCTGCATTTCACAGGAAATGTAAGTGAACACTGGAGAACATGGGAGCAAACATTTTTAATTTATGCTGAGGCAGTTGAACTTCATAAAAAAGAGCAGAGAACAGATTGCCATAGCCCTGCATGTTTTGGGTGGGGAAGGCCAAGAGATTTACAACACATTGGAACCAGCCCTGCCTGCTGAAAGTACCTTAGACTCAGCGCTGACTTTGTTCAGGGAGCATTGTACTCCGAAGAGAAATGTTGTGTTTGAGCGACACCAGTTTTGGTCACATTCATATTATGAGGGGCAGGGCATTGAAAGGTATATGACAGAACTCAGACTAAAAGCCAGAGATTGTGAGTGTGGTGCAATACTTGAGACATGTTAAGAGACAAATAAGTATTCAGTGTTACAGATACCAGACTTAAAGAACGTTTGCTCAGAGAGGCTGACCTTACACTACAAAAGGCAGTGAGATATGTCAGGCTGCTGAAGCTACCAAATCCCAGGTTCAGGTTATGGCTGCAAACACACCAGCAAGTTCCTACCAGGCTATTCATGCTTTACAGTACAAACCCACACTCACTAGCCAAGCAGAGTCTACTAGATGCAGCAAGAACAAACCTCACTCTAGTGCAAGGACTGAGCAAAAAAGGAATGTGTGCCCTAGGTGTGATGGGATACACCCACCTCAAAGATACCCAGCATTTGGGTGTGTTTGTTACACTTGTCACAAAAGGAATCATTTTGCAAAATGCTGTAAATCACAGGGCCAGGAGTGTGACAAAGTAAAAACAGTTGAGACTTTATTTATAGGAGTAATATTGAAAGATGTAAGACAAGAACTAAAACATTCTGCATGGTTCTCTGAGGTGCAAATCAATGGTGCACCCATTAACTTTAAACTGGATACTGGTGCTGAGGCAAATGTGCTACCTATCACTCTCTTAAAAAGATCCCTGCACAGTTCTGCATCAGAAATACTAACACTATGTTAATTGCTTATGGGGGTTCCAAAATCCATCCAGAAGGTATGGTGCATCTCACTGCAGCTACCCGCACACATGCAGCAGAGCTGCAATTCTTTATTACGTGATGCTCCTCACTTTCATTATTAGGAAAAGCAGCATGCCAGGAACTGGATTTACTTCGCAAAGTTCACACAGTATCTACACGAAAACTCTATACAAAAGAGGATCTGGTAAAACGTTAACCTGATGGATTTCAAGGAATTGGGCAATTTAAAGGAACTTACCACATCTATTTGGACCCAAGTGTTGCTCCAGTCATACATGGCTGCAGGAAAATCCATTTGCAATACTGGGCAAGCTTAAAGAGACTCTAATGCAGTTAGAAAAGGATCAGATCATTGCTAAAGTACACACTCCCACTGATTGGGTGAATAGTCTTGTTGTAACAGAAAAAAAATGGTACTCTGAGGGTATGTTCGGACCCCCGTGATCTTAACAAGGCTATAAAGCATAGAAATGACGAATAGTACAAAGTGGACCACCTGTTACAACAATGAGGGATTGTAAGCCAGAGCTATAACACGGGCCGTTACATATGCAACTAGCAGGTGGTGATAGAGAAAAAGTAGATGATAATTGTTAATGCTGCATCTATACAGAGGTGAACCAATATAACAGCAAACTTAAGGCAATATCCTTTTTGGTAAGAATGTGTCCAAACATATGCACATTGACGGTTTAGTTGTATTTAACAAGCCAAAATTTGCCGCCTGTCCGTATAAAATGTGTGACACTTTACCGTAATATTCCAGCCGCTGTAATACGGATCATCCGTTTGGTCTAAATGAAGACCGCCGTGTGCTGTTCTCCTTTCAAGATGTACCAACACAGGACAGCCTTATCTCTTTACCTCTTAGCCCGCTAACAAACGGTAATGGCAGCAAACTCCAGCAGCGTCCGGTCTCTGTGTCTCTATCACTCACACTGCACAACCTGGAAGCTCCTCCCTCCAGTCTCCGGTCTCAGGATAGCAGCTGTGAGATCCCAGTAGGTAGCTGTTCACACATTGTGTTGAATGGAGTCCCAGTACTCCACAGTAAAATAGAAAAAAAGGAAAGTACAATGTGTTTCTCTTGCTCCTTGAATAAAACACAGTGCAGAGTAGAGATAAAAGTGCAAAACTTTATTCGATGTATTCCTTAAAACAGAGAAGTGTTCCTCTAGAGTTAAAAATGCACTAACCCTTTTTCCTTTCTGTTCTGATGTGTTGTTCGTTTGCAAGATTCCTCAGGATAATATAGTTAGTCAGATAGTCACTGGGTGCTGTTACTTGTTTTGTAATATCCATCTCTATATAAGGTTGGTCTACATAATTCTACTGTTCTTTTAAGGGTAAAAGATGATCCAGCCTAATTGAGGTACTATAGGTGCTGTATGTGCTAGGTGCTGTATGTGCTAGGTGCTGTATGTGCTAGGTGCTGTATGTGCTAGGTGCTGTGTGTGCTAGGTGCTGTATGTGCTAGGTGCTGTATGTGCTAGGTGCTGTATGTGCTAGGCGCTGTGTGTGCTAGGTGCTGTATGTGCTAGGTGCTTTGTGTGCTAGGTACTGTGTGTGCTAGGTCCTGTATGTGCTAGGTGCTGTGTGTGCTAAGTGCTGTATGTGCTGGGTGCTGTGTGTGCTAGGCGCTGTGTGCTAGGTGCTGTGTGTGCTAGGTTATGTGTGTGCTAGGTGCTGTATGTGCTGGGTGTGATAGGCGCTGTGTGTGCTAGGTGCTGTGTGTGCTATGTGCTGTGTGTGCTAGGTACTGTATGTGCTAGGTGCTTTGTGTGCTAGGTACTGTGTGTGCAAGGTGCTGTATGTGCTAGGTACTGTATGTGCTAGGCGCTATGTGTGCTAGGTGCTGTGTGTGCTAGGTCCTGTGTATGCTAGGTACTATATGTGCTAGGTGCTGTGTGTGCTAGGTGCTGTATGTTCTAGGTACTGCATGTGCTAGGTACTGTATGTGCTAGGTACTGTATGTGCTAGGTGCTATGTGTGCTAGGTGCTGTATGTGCTAGATACTGTATGTGCTAGGTGCTATGTGTGCTAGGTGCTGTATGTGCTAGGTACTGTACACAAGTGACACTGTGCTAGGGGCTGTGTGTGCTAGGTGCTGCGTGTGCTAGGTACTGTACGTGCTAGGTGCTGTATGTGCTCGGTATTGTGTGTGCTAGGTATTGTGTGTGCTAGGTGCTGTATGTGCTAGGTACTGTATGTGCTAGGTGCTGTATGTGCTAGGTGCTGTATGTGCTAGGTGCTGTATGTGCTAGGCGCTGTGTGTGCTAGGTGCTATGTGTGCTAGGCGCTGTGTGTGCTAGGCGCTATGTGTGCTAGGCGCTGTGTGCGCTAGGCGCTATGTGTGCTAGGCGATATGTGTGCTAGGCGCTATGTGTGCTAGGTGTTGTGTGTGCCAGATGCTGTGTGTGCTATGTACTGCATGTGCTAGGTACTGTATGTGCTAGTTGCTATGTGTGCTAGGTGCTTTATGTGCTAGGTACTGTATATGCTAGGTATTGTATGTGCTAGGCACTGTATGTGCTAGGTGCTATGTGTGCTAGGCACTGTATGTTCTAGGTGCTATGTGTGCTAGGTGCTATGTGTGCTAGGTGCTGTATGTGCTAGGTGCTGTATGTGCTAGGTGCTGTATGTGCTAGGCGCTGTGTGTGCTAGGCGCTATGTGTGCTAGGTGCTGTATGTCCTAGGTATTGTGTGTGCTAGGTGCTGTATGTGCTAGGTACTGTATGTGCTAGGTACTGTATATGTTTCATATCCGTATCTCTAAGTTTTCCCATACTGTTTTTTCCTTCTCAAATCCTGGTGCTGTACCTTTAAGGGGCGTTATTTTCTCCCAGTTGTACCGGTACTAACATTATCTGCCATACTACTACATATTTTATGGTGTTATGTATGTATCCTCTGCTTTTTATGTTGCCACCTATAAGAGCAATAGAGGAATTAACTATCATAAGACACCAACACCATATTGTAAGTTTTGTGCTTCTTATTTGTGCTTTATAGCACATTATGTTGCCACTCTTCACCACAGAAGCACAATACTTCCTACACCCATACATTTGAGAATTTAACTTGCTGTTAACAAATACATTTGCCACAGTTGGATTCTGCACCTTAATTTAGCATTTCTCCTTCTCTCACCCGGAACTTGCTATATTATTTAGTGACACTGTTACAATTTACAAGCCTAAAATTATGAATCCAGTGGACATTGTAGCTCATGTTCAAACACTCACAGACAGAGTGGAAAACCTCACTCAGGCTATGAGTGCTTTGCAGCAAGAAAACACTTCTCTTAAATCATATATTAAGGAGATAGCAGATAAACAGAGACTCGACTCACATCCTGAACCCACTATAGGTCCCCCAGACAATTTTAAAGGTGACCGCAAACTTTTTAGGAAATTTAGGAATGCTTGCTATCTTCTCTTTAGACTAAAGCTTAAAACTTTTCCAACTGACCATGTTAAAGTTCTCACTGTAATTTCTTACCTCAGGGGTGAGCCACGTACCTGGGCTTATTCCTTCTTTGAGACAAATGACCCTATACTTCATTCTCTTGACTCTTTCAAGCTATGTCCCAACTTTATGAAGACCCATACAAACAACTCACTGCTGAGACAGCTATGCGTTCACTTAAACAACACAAAAGACCTGTTGAAGACGTGGCTTGTTGTTTTTGCTTATTTCTGGTTGTTAATTATATTATCTAGTTACAACAATAGTTGAGATTTTTGCTTTTACTATCTTGCCCTAATTGTCTCGCTTAGTTTTAATATAGGATAATCTACTAGCATAACCTGTGTTATGCAGTGTGACCCTAACATCCAGCCACTGAGAATCAGATAACGGTGCTACCGCAACTCTGTGACTTGGAGCTCTATATGTTACTATACACCACCCAAATTTAATTATTTAGCTAGCGACATAGCTCACAGTGTATGAATCCTTCCATTAGTAATGTACTAGATAGGTCTACTATTTTTGCAAAAGTGATATGATAATATTGGGTTTATAGATATGTTTTGCCCCATAGACAAACTTACAGTTATGTTTGCCTCCCACGCGCAACCTACTTGGTATTTTCCTTTCCCTTATTATTAGCAACCTCCCTAATTTATTATTATGGCATCAACTGCTTGATTGGCTCCGTTAACTTCATTTAACATTATGCTTTCTACCAGTATAGTAGGTGTATGTGGGGAGGAAGAATAGTAATACCAAGGGGGGGGAAGGGTTATTTATACTTAAAGGGATAGTCTACACCAGAATTGTTATTGTTTTAAAAGATAGATAATCCCTTGTTTACCCATTCCCTAGTTTTGCATAACCAACACAGTTATATTTATATATTTTTTACCTCTGTGATTATCTTGTATCTAAGCCTCTGCAGACTGCCCCTTTATTTGTTCTTTTGACAGACTTGCAGTTTAGCCAATCAGTGATGTCTCCCAGGTAACTTCATGTGCACAAGCACAGTGTTATCTATATGAAAAACATGAAAAAAAAAAGGGTTATTTATACTTAAAGGGATAGTCTACACCAGAATTGTTATTGTTTTAAAAGATAGATAATCCCTTGTTTACCCATTCCCTAGTTTTGCATAACCAACACAGTTATATTTATATATTTTTTACCTCTGTGATTATCTTGTATCTAAGCCTCTGCAGACTGCCCCTTTATTTGTTCTTTTGACAGACTTGCAGTTTAGCCAATCAGTGATGTCTCCCAGGTAACTTCACGTGCACAAGCACAGTGTTATCTATATGAAAAACATGAACTAACCCCCTCTAGTGGTGAAAAACCTGTTAAAATGCATTCTTAAGAGGCGGCCTTCAATGTCTAAGAAATTAGCATATGAACCTTCTAAGTTAAGCTTTCAACTAAGAATACCAAGAGAAAAAAGAAAAATTGGTGATAAAAGTAAATTGGAAAATTGTTTAAAATTATATGCCCTATCTGAATCATGAAAGTTTTTTTGGACTAGACTGTCCCTTTAAGATTCCAAATACATTGGCTTTAGTATATGCTTCCTGATGAAGTCCTCTCACTAACCCTTTTTCCTTTCTGTTCTGATGTGTTGTTCGTTTGCAAGATTCCTCAGGCTAATATAGTTAGTCAGATAGTCACTGGGTGCTGTTACTTGTTTTGTAATATCCATCTCTATATAAGGTTGGTCTACATAATTCTACTGTTCTTTTAAGGGTAAAAGATGATCCAGCCTAATTGAGTTACTATAGGTGCTGTATGTGCTAGGTGCTGTATGTGCTAGGTGCTGTGTGTGCTAGGTGCTGTATGTGCTAGGTGCTGTATGTGCTAGGTGCTGTGTGTGCTAGGTGCTGTATGTGCTAGGTGCTTTGTGTGCTAGGTACTGTGTGTGCTAGGTCCTGTATGTGCTAGGTGCTGTGTGTGCTAAGTGCTGTATGTGCTGGGTGCTGTGTGTGCTAGGCGCTGTGTGTGCTAGGTGCTGTGTGTGCTAGGTTCTGTGTGTGCTAGGTGCTGTATGTGCTGGGTGCTGTGTACTAGGCGCTGTGTGTGCTAGGTGCTGTGTGTGCTATGTGCTGTGTGTGCTAGGTACTGTATGTGCTAGGTGCTTTGTGTGCTAGGTACTGTGTGTGCAAGGTGCGGTATGTGCTAGGTACTGTATGTGCTAGGTGCTATGTGTGCTAGGTGCTGTGTGTGCTAGGTGCTGTGTGTGCTAGGTGCTATGTGTGCTAGGTGCTGTGTGTGCTAGGTACTGTATGTGCTAGGTGCTATGTGTGCTAGGTGCTGTATGTGCTAGATACTGTATGTGCTAGGTGCTATGTGTGCTAGGTGCTGTATGTGCTAGGTACTGTACACAAGTGACACTGTGCTAGGGGCTGTGTGTGCTAGGTGCTGCGTGTGCTAGGTACTGTACGTGCTAGGTGCTGTATGTGCTCGGTATTGTGTGTGCTAGGTATTGTGTGTGCTAGGTGCTGTATGTGCTAGGTACTGTATGTGCTAGGTGCTGTATGTGCTAGGTGCTGTATGTGCTAGGTGCTGTGTGTGCTAGGTGCTATGTGTGCTAGGTGCTATGTGTGCTAGGCGCTATGTGTGCTAGGCGCTATGTGTGCTAGGTGTTGTGTGTGCCAGATGCTGTGTGTGCTATGTACTGCATGTGCTAGGTACTGTATGTGCTAGGTGCTATGTGTGCTAGGTGCTGTATGTGCTAGGTACTGTATATGCTAAGTATTGTATGTGCTAGGCACTGTATGTGCTAGGTGCTATGTGTGCTAGGTGCTATGTGTGCTAGGTGCTGTATGTGCTAGGTGCTGTATGTGCTAGGTGCTGTATGTGCTAGGCGCTGTGTGTGCTAGGCGCTATGTGTGCTAGGTGCTGTATGTCCTAGGTATTGTGTGTGCTAGGTGCTGTATGTGCTAGGTACTGTATATGTGTCATATCCGTATCTCTAAGTTTTCCCATACTGTTTTTTTCCTTCTCAAATCCTGGTGCTGTACCTTTAAGGGGCGTTATTTTCTCCCAAAAGCTACTGCTACTTAAGGCCAGACTAGCCTTTATCTCATTGCTTGGTAATCGTTTAGCTTCATTCACACTGAAACTAAGTTCTGCAAGCCTTTGTCTTTATTATTACCTCCTTTTCAGGATTCTGAGTTACTGGGACTTTCTCTACAAGATTTACCTTCATTTGGAATAACCGCTTCCAGATATCGCTCCACGGTGACGTCACCCGCCGGAGTAGGACCCGATCAGTAAGCCTGTTTGTTTCGTTGTATGTCACAACTGAACAGAAGTCTTCTTTGCCGTGTTCCAGCATAGTGATTGCCCCTCACTTCCCGGTCCGCTCACAGTAAGAATGTCTAGCTTTGATCTGTTATCCTAAACTGCATATGCCAATGTTTTACTAAGTTGTACCGGTACTAACATTATCTGCCATACTACTACATATTTTATGGTGTTATGTATGTATCATCTGCTTTTTATGTTGCCACCTATAAGAGCAATAGAGGAATTAACTATCATAAGACACCAACACCATATTGTAAGTTTTGTGCTTCTTATTTGTGCTTTATAGCACATTATGTTGCCACTCTTCACCACAGAAGCACAATACTTCCTACACCCATACATTTGAGAATTTAACTTGCTGTTAACAAATACATTTGCCACAGTTGGATTCTGCACCTTAATTTAGCATTTCTCCTTCTCTCACCCGGAACTTGCTATATTATTTAGTGACATGTTACAATATTACAAGCCTAAAATTATGAATCCAGTGGACATTGTAGCTCATGTTCAAACACTCACAGACAGAGTTGAAAACCTCACTCAGGCTATGAGTGCTTTGCAGCAAGAAAACACTTCTCTTAAATCATATATTAAGGAGATAGCAGATAAACAGAAACTCGACTCACATCCTGAACCCACTATAGGTCCCCCAGACAATTTTAAAAGTTACCGCAAACTTTTTAGGGAATTTAGGAATGCTTGCTATCTTCTCTTTAGACTAAAGCTTAAAACTTTTCCAACTGACCATGTTAAAGTTCTCACTGTAATTTCTTACCTCAGGGGTGAGCCACGTACCTGGGCTTATTCCTTCTTTGAGACAAATGACCCTATACTTCATTCTCTTGACTCTTTCAAGCTATGTCACAACTTTATGAAGACCCATACAAACAACTTACTGCTGAGACAGCTATGCGTTCACTTAAACAACACAAAAGACCTGTTGACGATATGGCCGGACTGTTATCCGACGGACTCTTGTCCGACGGACATTTGTCCGACGGATAATATTCCGAAAGACATTTATCCGTCTGCTGGGTGGGAATGAAGCTTAAAAATCATGGTTTTATAACATTTTTAATAGTGGACTGACAAAAGACAATTAAATCAACTTATATATAACATAAATATATATAATCTTTTTTGATATATATATATATACATATACATATATATATATACATATATATATATATATATATATATATATACATACATATATACTATATATTAACTTATAATTATATTATGTGTTAAAAGTGCATCGTGAGGGTAGGGACCCATGGATAGGTTCCCAGAGGCAGTTGCGGCGCCCGAGTCACTGATTGTAACAGAAAATTTTGGATCTTATCTGCCCTAGGCCGAATGTATCTTGATTTATTTAAGTAAATCTTATATATTATGTGCTATTGACTTTAAAAAGTCTAATCTATTCACAGTATTTTTCTAAAATTTTCATTATCCTGTTGTTTATGATATCATTTTTTTGTTTTTTTGTTTTCTCAGTTCAACTCCAGAATTAATTTTTTCAATTGTTAACTCCCATTCTGCTTGTTCTTTTCTTATTTTTGAAACTAGTCTGCAAATGCTTGGGTGGGTTATAGACATTCGTTAGTCAAATGCTCTGTGCCATCCTTCTAGAGAGTTGTTTGTTCTAGGTAACCCAAGTTTTGTTCTTTCAAAAGTGTTCCACATCGTAATATCGAAAGTAGGTTTTCTTCTTGTACCTTGTTGTAGTTCGCCAATCCAGGTTTTTTCAAAATAATTTAAAAATTCAGATAAAATGTTACTGTTTTGTTTTTCTATTGATTTTACAAAGTCATTAAATGTTTCAACTACATCTTCCACTGGCACAAATGCTAATGCTTCTAAGCATTTTATGATCAGAGCATTTTTTTCATTATTATACCATATTTGTAAACCCAAAGATTGTATTTTTCTCCACAGGCATTGGGAAAAATGGCAAAAGCATCCATAAATTATTGTATTTTGTAAAAAATTTGTCATGCAATTTATTGCTGCTCTTTCAAAATCTACAGTAATTGATATAGGATTGATATCTGGATTTTTTTCTTTTATAATACTAAAAATTAAATTATAAGTTTCCTGATTTTTATTTTTTGATATGCAGTATACTAATGGTATGGTATGGTTATCTTCTATTAAAACATGTATTGTATACAACTGAAAACCTAAAGGAGCTGAGTCAAATGTTCCGTCACAGAGCCAGTGTTGTTTCTTTGAAAGAAGATCTACATTTTTTTTAGTAGACAGAATGATTACATTTTCACTTTCGTACATGATGAAATCTTCTCCTCTGGTTGTTTTTCTTAAATCATCATTTAAAATGTTTCCATTTGGTGTTGTTCAATGTCGACGTACCATTCTGGCAAGAGTTTCTTTTTTAGGTAGAGCTCCTGCTGCTTCAAGGGGGAAATTAGATGTGCAATTTTGTATTATGCTTGATGTTACTTCTTCTGAGTTTTTAGCAACTTCTTTTATTTTTTCCATTGTTTTCATAGATAAAATTCTTGCTGCGTTAGGTGGATGTGAATGATTTGATGCATCTTTTTCAATTATATCATTAATGGTTTTTAGCCTTCCTCCACAAAAACCTTTTTTTTCACATCTCCAATATGTTGCATTTTCTTTTTTTTGTCTACAATGTATGCATAACCTTCATATAACATTTTTCTTCCTCCTTTACACGTCTTTATGAACTCCATTTTTTTAATTTGATATGTTTTTTTGAAATGTATTTATTTAAGTGTTTGTGTTGTTTTTTTACCTCAGTAGCCACAATATATATTTAAATTTTCCGCTTTTTTACTGATGACAATTACGCAATTACGTGATTGCGTGATTGTGCTGTTCGGCGTGCAGTCGGAAGCAGTGTATCTCGGACATATGTCTGACGGACGAATGTGCTACGGCATTTTGTCCGTCTGAATTTTGTCCGAGCACCGTTGAAGAATATATTGTTGAATTTAAAAAGTGGTCAAAAGACACAGGTTGGAACGAGTTATCATCCATAAATCCATAAATCGCTTATCAACATGCCCAGAAGATCCATAGTATCATACATACATAGGCATACATTCACTAACATCAAATTTGTCAGAATACGTGGATAATTTTTTACAGAAATATGTGGTCAGATTACCATCCTATATAATAAAAGGCCAAGTGTGTTTGTCCGAAGCTGTCATGCGCAGTAGAAACACACCTGGCCTTCCGACTGACATGGCATCTGGCGTCAGGGTCAGCATGTGGTGGAGTGGGCGTGCCCGAGCGGGTTGGGAGCGATGCGGGCGTGGCCGGGCGGGTGCGGCGTGGGCATAGCTGGGCGTGGCCCGGCGGGGCCGACTGCCGAGACATCGGAGACAGAGAGCAGAAGAGGGGGGATAAAGAGAGGGGGAGAGACACAGCACAAACGAGATGGGGGAGAGAGACGGCACAAAAGAGATGGGGAGAGAGACAGCACAAAAGAGATGGGGGAGAGAGGCAGCACAAAAGACATGGGGGAGAGAGACAGCACAAAAGAGATGGGGGAGAGAGACAGCACAAAAGAGATGGGGGAGAGAGGCAACACAAAAGAGAGGGGGAGAGAGACAGCACAAAAGAGAGGGGGGAGACAGCACAAAAGAGAAGGGGAGAGAAACAGCACAAAAGAGAGGGGGGAGAGACAGCACAAAAGAGAGGGGGATAGACAGCACAAAAGAGAGGGGGAGAGAAACAGCACACAAGAGAGGGGGGAGAGACAGCACAAAGAGATGGGGGAGAGAGACAGCACAAAAGAGAGGGGGAGAGAGACAGCACAAAAGAGATGGGGGAGAGACAGCACAAAAGAGATGGGGGAGAGAGCCAGCACAAAAGAGAGGGGGAGAGAGACAGCACAAAAGAGAGGGGGAGAGAGACAGCACAAAAGAGAGGGGGAGAGAGCAAAAAAGAGAGGGGGGAGAGAGCACAAAAGAGAGGGGGAGAGAGCATAAAAGAGGGGGAGAGAGCACAAAAAAGAGTGGGAGAGAGAGAGCACAAAAGAGATGGGGGGGAGAGACAGCACAAAAGAGAGAGGGAGAGACAGCACAAAAGAGATGGAGGAGAGAGACGGCACAAAAGAGAGGGGGAGAGAGACAGCACAAAAGAGAGGGGGGAGAGACAGCACAAAAGAGAGGGGGGAGAGACAGCACAAAAGAGAGGGGGGAGAGACAGCACAAAAGAAAGGCGGGAGAGACAGCACAAAAGAGATGGGGAGAGACAGCACAAAAGAAAGGCGGGAGAGACAGCACAAAATAGAGGGGAGAGAAACAGCACACAAGAGAGGGGGAGAGACAGCACAAAAGAGATGGGGGAGAGAGACAGCATAAAAGAGAGGGGGAGAGAGACAGCACAAAAGAGAGGGGGAGAGACAGCACAAAAGAGATGGGGAGAGAGACAGCACAAAAGAGAGGGGGAGAGAGACAGCACAAAAGAGAAGGGGAGAGAAACAGCACAAAAGAGAGGGGGGAGAGACAGCACACAAGAGAGGGAGAGAGACAACACAAAAGAGATGGGGGAGAGAGACAGTACAAAAGAGATGGGGGAGAGCCAGCACAAAAGAGAGGGGAAGAGAGGCAGCACAAAAGAGAGGGGAAGAGAGACAGCACAAAAGAGAGGGGGAGAGACAGCACAAAAGATATGGGGGAGAGAGAGAGCTCAAAAGAGAGGGGGAGAGAGCAGAAAAGAGAGGGGGGTGAGAGCACAAAAGAGAGGGGGAGAGAGCACAAAAGAGAGGGGAGAGAGCACAAAAAAAGAGGGGGAGAGAGACAGCACAAAAGAGATGGGGGAGAGAGACAGCACAAAAGAGATGGGGGAGAGAGCACAAACGAGAGGGGGGTGAGAGACAGCACAAAAGAGAGGGGGAGAGAGACAGCACAAAAGAGAGGAGGAGGAGAGAGAGAGCACAGAAGAGATGGGGGAGAGAGACAGCACAAAAGAGAGGGGGATAGAGAGAGAGCAAGGGGTGGGACCACTGTACTTCAAAAAATGGCCCGTGTACATGGGCTTTAGGACTAGTCCCATATAAAAGACTCAACACATTTTTTAAACCTTTTAGGAGACATTTTATGGAAAGAAAATTATATACTTGTAACTTGCGATGTTAATTCCCTGTATACAAATATTATTCACAAATTAGGTCTAGAAGCAGTAAAATATTATCAACACAGGGATGAAGAAATTCCCATTGTCCAAGCAGATTTCATATTACAGTGTATTGATTTTATTTTAAATAATAACTATTTTAATTTTAATGGCAAGTTTTTTATTCAAACTAAAGGCACTGCTATGGGCACAAAATTTGCGCCTAGTTACGCGAATATTTTTATGGGCCTATTTGAGTTGGAAAATATTATGGAATCACATTAGAATAATAATTTAATCATGTTTAAAAGATTTATCGATGACATTTTGATTTTATGGAAAGGAGGGGAAGAGCTCCTTAACATGTTTATAGAAGATCTGAACCAAAATACATGGGGTTTAACATTCACACACAAATTTAATTCAAAATATATAAATTTCCTGGACATCCATATTGATATAAAAATGAACTCTATTATAACAACAACTTATTTCAAGGAAGTGGACACAAACAATTACGTCCACTTCCAAAGTTGTCATTTGGATTTGTGGAAAACAAATATACCCAAGGGTCAATTTTTGCGTCTAAGAAAGAACTGCACTAATATAGAAGACTTTAGAGAGCAGGCTAATGTTTTGAAGAATAAGTTCACAGAATGTGGATATAGCGAAAACACAATTCATGAGGCTATCCTTTTTGCTGAGCAAAAGGACAGAGAGCAACTTTTAAGATCTAGAAAAAACAAAATTGATAATAAGATACAAGAAACCACAATTAGAGCTACAGCTTTCATCACCAATTATAGCTCAGACAACAGGATAGTGAATAAAATATTAAACAAACATTGGCACTTAGTCAAAAAAGACCCATTGCTGAGTGATCTGATTAGTGATAAACCTTAAATAATTTATAGAAGAGCAAGATCTTTAAAGAATATCTTATCACCTAGTGAATTCCAAAATAGAAGAGGTAATACAATTGATGTTGATCTATCAGGGAACAAAATAGAAGGTTTTTTCCTTGTCATGGCTGCAAAGCCTGTAGATTTAGTACAAAAACTAAAACTGTTAAATCGAGTCAGTCCGATTATAAATTTCATATAAATGAGGTCATAAGGTGTACAGATAGCAGCATAGTGTATCTAATTCAATGCCTATGTAATAGGCAGTATTTAGGTCAAACAAGCCGCCCGTTAAGAGATAGGATAAGGCAACATCTACTAAATATTGAGTGGGGCTTTGAGGATCACCTGTTATCAAGCACTTTAAGGATCATCATAACCAAAAAACTAATGGAATGAGATATTGGGGATTAAAAAAGATAACACTACACAGGGGTGGGAATATCACTAGAAACTTACTCTTAACCGAACTGAATTAATTTTTAATTTTAACACCTTAACACCAAATGGTCTGAATGCGGAACTGGACCTAAATCCATTAATTTGATCAAATTAGCTTATGATATGATATATTTGTAGATAGATATATTTTATATAACACCGTAGATATATTTCTGATTATTTGAGAGTATTTTTTAACAACCATGATTAACATCTGATTTTACTATTATTTAATATTTTGTATATATATATATTTTTATATATATTTTTATATATAATTTTTAATTTTTTAATATTATAAGTTATTATTCCAATTAGCTTCTTAACTATATATTATATAAATTGCCCTAATTGTTGCTATTAAAGTACTTATATACACTTTAGAGATAGTAACATCTAAATTAATTTTGTACGAACATAAACTCACTACCTTTAAGGGAATGAGGCAATATCTTTTTAATGGACGGATATAAAAGACTGACATCCATCAACTTCTGTCATCTTGATAAAGGCATCGTTTAGATGCTGAAATGCGTAGACTTGTGAAGGAAGTGGAGCAATTTGACCAGAAGCTGACATACAATCAGCCAGGCTAAACACCTGAAATATTCACTACTCCCGGTATATCCGGATACATACTGAACTGTAAAGGTAGTGGATACGTATTTTACAGACAGCGAAGTGGAAGCCGAAGCTGATCTGAAACTGAACAGACAGCAGAGTTGAAGCCTATCTAAAAACCGACAAGATAGCGGTGTGTAAGCTGATCTGAAAACCTAAGAGACAGCAGAGTGGAAGTCGATCTGAGACCTAACAGGTAATTAGAAGTGACTAACATTGTAAAACACACTGGACGTATACACCACAGACAGCGGATTGGATGCTGATCTGTAATTTAACAGCACTTGTTTGAACCAAAACCTGCACGAAGATTGGCTGCCATACTACCACGTGTCTGTTTAGATAAAACAATGGCTGGAGAACGCTGACTACTAAAAGCATCAAGGTACTCTGTTACACTATTAGCTGTGGATTGCTTGGATTATTAATAATGTATGTACATGGGCAAATACGTTTCCAAAAATACACCTTTCTTAGGCCCTAGATTTGGAGTTTGGCGGTAGCCGTGAAAACCAGAGGTTAGAGGCTCCTAACGCTGGTTTTTAGGCTACCGCTCGGGTATTTGGAGTCATTCAAAAAAAAGGGTCTACCGCTCACTTTTCAGCCGCGACTTTTTCCATACCCGCAGATTCCCCTTACGTAAATTTGCGTATCCCTATCTTTTCAATGGGATCTTTCTAACTCCGGTATTTAGAGTCGTGTCTGAAGTGAGCGTTAGAAATCTAACGACAAAACTCCATCCGCAGGAGGGCGGAGCCGGCCAACGTCTGTGATGGCCGCATGATTTTTAGCTCAGATTAAAGGAGTTCTTTCCGCGGCACTTTGAGGGGACATCCAGGCCACTATCAAGCTGGAAAAGGCAACTTAACATCAGGCGAAGTGCAGGAGCATCAAATGAAATGCCCAGATCGCTAATCTGAGGAGGCTGGCGACGGAACCAGATTCCAGAACACAACAGGCCTAAGTGCGCACCACGCTAAAGTGAGAAGACAGTACACGCGCCATCGCTACAAGGGGTAAGAGTGTGGCACTTAATGCACCAGCGATCACACATAAGCCCTCTCTGAGGAAAAATAACCTATAGTCCTGTCGCTAGTATACCTTAACGCCTGGAAAAGGCCACACAATAAAGCTCATAGCGGAACTTATTTAGGCCGGACAAACTATCATTAACTACTGGGGCAGAAGCATTACACTCCCCGCAACTACAGCCCTTTAGAAAACATTTAAAAGCGTCGTGCAGAGATGAACAGCTACTTATGATGTACTGCCTTTAAACATGTGAACAGCCCTTAACAGAAACCGCAGTAAACAGCTTAAAACGACATTGATCTACAGAAGTGCACAAGCTTAAAAGTTTACAAGCCACCTCACTAATAGTTGTGCTTATGCCGATTAACACAGATTGACATCATACAATTGATAAAGATACCGTTTTGCATAACATCTAAAAGGGGCATTGTTTATTTTCTTTATATCTTTATCCTGATCTGGAATACTCTGTGCTACTTTTACACTGCAAAGTGACTAAGCTAATTATAGGTTTGAGATTGAAACTCACCAGTCGCACTATTATTGCAAAGCCAGAAATGGCATCTAGACGCACACCTAGGCCAGACAAAAGCATTAAAAGCCTAGCACCTTCTAATGCAAAAATGGACAATTTTTTTAAAGTTCTAGAATCCTCCATGTCAGCTACAACTGATCCGCCAGACACTGAACAAACCACTTCTGACGTGGACTCTCCTACTCTCCTCACTAAAGCAGACATACAAAATCTGCCGACTAAGGCAGACTTTGCATCCTTTTTCACCCAAGTGGGAAAACTTATTAAAGAAGGACTATCTGAAGTCAGGAAAGATCTATCAGACTTGGGGGATAGAGTTTTACAGACAGAAGAGGACTTGGAACAATTTTCAAATACTACAGAACTCCAGAACCGTACTCTTCAAGTACATGATGATATGATACAGCAGCTTCAAAACCAAGTCGAGGACTTGGATAACAGAGGGAGACTACAGAATCTAAGAATAAGAGGCATCTCAGAGAAAGTTACAACTTCTCAAATCCAGCAACATCTACAGCAGATGTTCCAGCACATCTTACAAGAAGACATTTCAGCCATCCCTCTAGACAGAGCCCACCGGGCACTACGCCCGAAACCGCCAGACGACAAGCCGCCTAGGGACATAATACTGCGATTTCAAAATTTCAAAGACAAGGAGAAAATAATGACAGCCTCGCGGAAAACCCGCCAAATCCTGTTCGAAGGAGATACAATACAAATATATGCGGATCTGAGTAACATCACTCTCTCCAAACGCAGAGAGGCGAGATACCTCACTACACACCTGCAAGATTTAAAAATACCCTACAGATGGGGTTTCCCTTTCTGCATTAAAGTGCTGCATAACTCTCAGATTGTCACATATAGCCACCCAGACGACCTCGAGCAATTCTGCGACAGTCTAAAGATTCCTCTTCCATCTATACGCTCTACACCCGCTCCATTGTCAGGTGATAATCTACCATCAACGGCACCGAAGCAACAGAGACTTGCCTGGACAAGAGTCTCCAGGAAAGCTAACAAAAGGAGCCAGGAAATAGCCCAAGAAGAAGGACCGACCTGAAATTAAAAAGCTAAGAGACTGGTTACCCTTACAAATGTTTATTACCCGGTATAATAATATGCCCGGAACCTAGAAATATCTGGTAACATGTATAGAAAATGTTTTATACCTAAATGTAGATAATTATATTGCTGCATCAGAGTAGATTGATGCTAACTGGCCAAGCCCTATCCATCCCCCAGCTAGGCCACCCCTATAAAATATTTAAACTCCAGATGGAAATGCTCCGTCATGGTAACTTCCTTTACTTACTATGATCCCCCCATCTTGTTCGAAATACTGTTTTAAGTATTGTTGTTATATTATTAGTTATGCTATGTTATTGTTAATGTTTTATTTGTTTTACTTACACTCTTTATTTCTTCTAGCGGATCCTTGTACTAGAGGGGATTGCTACTCCCTATACAACTTTTCTCTTCCCTCCTACCCTTTATCCGACAGAGATGAGGTTGAAAGGTACCAACAACAGACACCCAAGCTCAGGTACTGTGACACACAACCCGTAAACACTAACATTGAACTAGTAGAAACCCCTTCCACATTAAGCATAGTATTTTATAGACTGTACAAGCAACATTACGCAAACACCATTATACATAAAATATATGGCAGTCCCTGATCTTTTGTTAATCTCCCAAAATGTTAAAGGCCTAAATTCACCCACCAAAAAATCCATTGCCCTCAATTGGTTTCACAAACATAAGGGAGAAGTGATTTTCCTACAAGAAACCCATTTCTGCAAACATTTGACACCGAAATGCTCCTCTAAACAATTCCCAGTAGGATACTTTAATTCAGCCCCTACTAAGAGAAACGGAGTAGGTATACTATTTAGTCATAATATCCCTTTTCAACTCACCCAGCAACACACAGACAATGAGGGACGATTTTTGATTCTAGTGGGCACACTCTACAGCCGCCAAATCACTTTTGCAACATATTATGCACCAAACACGGGCCAGGCTCTTTTCTTTAAAAAGCTGATCAGAACATTATTAGAGGTGACACAGGGTACACTGATTCTGACAGGAGATAGCAATGTGGCTATGGAACCACCACTAGGTTGTTCTAACAAAAAAAGCTCAATACCCAAGAGTTCTTTGAGCGCCATTTCAAGGGCCCTACGCAGTGCAACACTCTTAGATACCTGGAGAATCCAACACCCCACACAAAAGACATATACTTTTTATTCTAATCCCAAAAGTCATACTCCAGGGTTGCATTAGTATTTGTAAATTTTATTCCCTTGTTTTTATGCCTGAGGAAAAGGACCACTTGGGTCTAGAAACGAGTAGCAAAACCACTGGTTTGATTAAAGATTTTAACTTTATCACACGGAAGTTGTCGCTCACAATCATTTACCTTACTTGGAGAGGTATCTTATGTTTATAATCCATTGGAGGCTGCAGTATAGGTGTTACAGAGACGCGGATTTGCTCTAATTAAGCAACGCTGAAATCCACCTGTTTCCATTACATCTGAGGCCACCCAGTGTGCTAATTCTCAACGCTGAGACCCACCCGCCTGCATTCCATCCGAGGCCACCCAGTGTGCTAACCACTGAGAGTGTTAGTCTGCCTGATAGCACCGGTCACAGAACGGTGCCGAGCTGTTCGGTAAGCCTTTTTGAATTCCTTGCCTTCTGAATCTGTATCAACAGTATCACGCTATGTGGCGCCCTCTTTCTCACTCTTAATTTTCAGAAATCTTCACGCCGAAGACCAGAGGAGCTTTGCCGCCGACTTCTTTTTGTCTTACACTGGTATTGACTTTCTACCCTATTTCACGGGAGCCATATTGTTTGTGCATAAATTCACATTTCACATTCACCCAGCGCACCCCGCCTTAGGTTCCCCTCGGGGTTCCTGGTTTGTACTCCAGAATAGACCACATATTCATAGACCAGAGGAGTCTACCCCTAATGAAATATTCGGAAATTTTGCCGACCTCATGGTCTGACCATTCGATGGTAACACTGTCCTTGGCCCTACCAGACAAACCCCTTACTGACCCCCATTGGCGCCTAGACGAAACACTTTACTACAACCACTAATTAAAGATAAAATTACGCGCTCACTCAAAGACTATTTCATGCACAATGCAAACTCAGATACATCTCCTGCTCTAGTCTGGGAAGCACACAAAGCAGTAATTAGAGGGGAATTCCTGAAGCAGAAATCTATAATGAGGAAAAACTATAACGAAAAATACATCATGCTAATCCATCACTCCGAGATATAGAGGCTACATATGCAAACCCCAACTAATGAACAATACATAACTCAATTAACAAAGACTAGCGCGAATTAAATGAATTGCTCAGCAGAGAGGCGCACAAAAGGCAATCTATTTAAACAAACTATATTTCATAGAAGGCAATAAGGCAGGTCCACTATTGGCTAGAACCCTTAAAACTCGCACGAATACCCAATTTATCCATAAATTGTCACAGCCAGCACACCAGGGGAATACACCCATGACAGTAAAACAATTGCAAAGGTCTTTAGAGATTACTACAAAAACCTTTACAATATCCCTGTGACCCCATACTCCTCGAACCTCGGGGCAATAGATTCTTACATACAAAGGGCCAATATTCCAACTCTACCTGACCACATCTCAAAACAAATGGAAGACCCCATATCCTCCCAAGAGGTTATTGCAGCCATAAATAGTACACCATTACGTAAAAGCCCCGGCCCAGACGGCCTATCGTCCTCATACTATAAAAAATTCCAATCCATTTTGGCCCCTCACCTTACCAACCTTTTCAATTCACTCGATAAAGATGGCTGCTCTCCCCTAACCTCCTAGAAGCCCACATATCGGTTATCCCTAAACCAGGCAAATCCCCACAGAACCAAGTAACTATCGCCCAATATCCCTATTAAATGGGGATATAAAAATATATGCCAAGATACTGGCAAACCGGATCAGTAAAATACTTCCAACTTTGGTGCATGTGGACCAGGCCGGCTTCGTTCCGCTCAGGGAGGCCAGAGACAATACGATTCGAGTTCTCCATTTAATGGAATACGCTAAAACTAAACAGATCCCTGCCGTCCTGGCCTCCACTGATGCGGAAAAGGCTTTTGATAGGCTGAACTGGCCTTTTCTACATAGTACACTAAAGCACTTCGGGTTTGGGGAACTAATGATCAAACGAATTTCCATCTATATAATGGCCCTCTGCAAAAGTCCGTGCAAATGGGGTTCTATCACACAGTTTTAATATAAATAACGGGACCAGACAGGGTTGCCCACTATCACCCATTCTCTTTGTCCTCACGATGGAGATCTAGCTTGTCATATCAGGAAAAATCCAGATATACACGGTATCACCATCGGCCCAGACTCCCATAAGCTAGCTATGTTCGCAGATGACGTGTTGGTCACCCTGACTCTTCCTGACATATCACTGCCCAACCTGACCCTGGAATTTGATAATTTCAGTAAATTTTCGCATTTCCACATCAATTATTCAAAATCCGAACTAAATATCTCCATGACCGCCAGTACCTTTGCAGCTTTCATACCATCATGTCCATTTAAAATACAAAATTCACATCTAAAATATTTAGGTATAATACTATCCTCTATTTCCACGAAATGGTTTGCCCTAAACTAACCGGCCCCTCCTACACTCTATACAACACTCACTATCCTCCTTGAAGGAAAAACCCCTGTCGTGGTGGGGCAGGATACAATCAATCAAAAATGACAATACTCCCCAAAAATTTTATATATATTACAAACGATGCCAATCACACTCCGAAAGACATTCATACAACAACTTCAAAAAGCCATAAATGCTTTTCTGTGTGGGTAGGAGCACGCAGCGTTCTCTGGGTGCGACAATGTATAGCTATCCCTCCAAAATGGAGGAACTAGCTTACTCAGATTTACTTATATTTTTCACGCATCAGTATTGCAGAGAAAGCCTGGATGTGGCAACTGTAGAAAGGATTGCTAGAGTGCTTGTGTGAGGGCCCGATTGACTTCCCATCTTGCTTAAAATCCTCCTAGCATACCACAGGCCCCTATGCTTCGGCTCCCTAAAGCCAGACGCACCCCTCGCTTGCCATCAGTCCACACTCTACCTGAACAATGAAAAATATATCGCACATGGGATCAACTTAATTAAAACACACCGGCGGCCCATGGCCTCATTCATTGGTCTCCGCCGCTTACTTCGATTTTTCCACATAGAAATGGATGGGGGGGATACGAAAACAGAGTAAAAAAGACTCACCAATTACCGAGTTGTTAGACGCCGTCCCCTTGCACTTAAGCAAGGCAAACTAAAACCCAGGGAGGAACTCTCACCAATTTATTTTGGTCTCTTTTGCCCCATGGCTAAATATGCCACAATTTACGACACTTTATACAAACTACCCCAATAAAGAAGACCTTATTAGACTACCGACACTATTTGAGCAAACGTGCTTAGCAGGGAACACTACTAGAGGTACATTATCATTGCTAAAGGTATGCTCCAAAATGCACAATCCCCTCCACTCCTCCATAGGCAGCTCATGGCATAGAGAATTAGGCATAGCAATAGATGCTAAAACAATGGCTACAAATTTATAGGGAACACACGTACCTCCTCCACCTCACCTAAAGTTATTGAACTCAATTACAAAGTGCTTATGCGCTGGTACTTGACACCAGTTTAGACTAAGCAACATTTATCCTGCCTCCTCACCTCGTGCTGGAGAGGTTGCACTGAACGGGGTACCACATTACATATGTGGTGGTCATGCCCCAAACTTCACTCATATTGGAGGGGAATAGAGTCCATATTGGAAAACTAGCGGAGGCAGACTTCTCTTTAAACCCGAAATTGATACTCCTAAACGAGACCCCCCCACTCCAATGTAAAATTAGAAAGACATAGATACGAATAGGACTCAATAGCGCCAAAGCACTGATTCGCCTGCACTGGAAGTCCTCCTTAATACCTTCACCAGGATAGACGTGGTTACAAAATACTGACATGATGCTTTCATGTGAAGAATATGGCTACTTTAGAAGAGGTAAATCTGCATTTTATGCAGATGTCAGATTCTACTGGATTCTAATCACTATCACGCAAGCACAAAAGACCCCCCACATGATAAGTACACTACTAGAATATGGAGGCTATGAATGCATTACTGAACATATTGCGCCCCATGCGCTGCCGAATGCGATTGATACCACAACCCTATTGCAAACTACAAATCAGGGATGTCTCTGTTTGGATATCATCCTTTGACCCTGTCCCCCCCCTCTCCCCCTCTACTTTCTCTTCTTACTTTTTTATGGTTCTTTTTAGAAATGATTTTAGGTTCAGAGCTACATAAATTGCAATCCTTTGTAACAGCTCCACATCACTAATATACCTGGGCAAGGGTAAGACCATCACTTACAGAGAGCGAATATGGACAATAAAGGACTTTATTAAGGTCTACAACTGCCGGGCAATTCAATTTCCAGAAGCCCACATATCAGGTATCAGATCCAATCAGCCAATCGGATTGAACTTGATTCTGATTGGCTGATTCCATCAGCCAATCAGAATATTCCTACCTTAATTCCGATGGCTGATAGAATCCTATCAGCCAATCGGAATTCGAGGGACGCCATCTTGGATGACGTCATTTAAAGGAACCGTCATTCGTCGTTCAGTCGTCCGGCCAGGATGGATGTTCCGCGGTGGAGGTCTTCAGGATGCTGCCCCCGCTTCGCTCCGGATGGATGCCGCTTGGATGAAGACTTCAATCGGATGGAAGAACTCTTCTGCCCCGCTTGGATGAAGACTTCAGCCGGATCATGGACCTCTTCAGCCCCCCGCTTGGGCTTGGATCAGGACATCGGAGGAGCTCTTCTGGACCGATCGGTGAACCTGGTATGGTGAAGACAAGGGTAGGATGATCTTCAGGGGCTTAGTGTTAGGTTTATTTAAGGGGGGTTTGGGTTTAATGTGGGGGGCTTGGGTATTGTATGTTTTTATTTACAGGCAAAAGAGCTGAACTTCTTGGGGCATGCCCGCAAAGGGCCCTGTTCAGGCTGGTAAGGTAAAAGAGCTTTGAACTGTAGTAATTTAAGAATAGGGTAGGGCATTTTTTTTATTTTGGGGGCTTTGTTATTTTATTAGGGGGCTTAGAGTAGGTGTAATTAGTTTAAAATTGTTGTAATATTTTTCTTATGTTTGTAAATATTTTTTATTTTTTGTAACTTAGTTCTTTATTTATTTTTTGTACTTTAGCTAGTTTATTTAATTGTATTTATTTGTAGCATTTGTAATTTAAGTAATTTATTGATAGTGTAGTGTTAGGTTAATTGTAGGGTAATTGTAGGTAGTTTATTTAATTAATTTATTGATAGTCTAGGTACATTTGTAATTATTTTAACTATTTTAGCTATTAAATAGTTCTTAAAGGGGACACTGTAACATAAAATTTTCTTTTGTGATTCAGATTGAGCATGAAATTTTAAGCAACTTTCTAATTACTCCTATTATCACATTTCTTCATTCTCTTGGAATCTTATTTGAAATTCAAGAATGTAAGTTTAGATGCCGGCCCATTTTTGGTGAACAACCTGGGTTGTGCTTGCTGATCTGGAGGATAAATTCATCCACCAATAAAAAATTGCTGTCCAGAGTACTGAAACCAAAAAATAGCTAGATGCTTCTTTTTCAAATAATGATAGCAAGAGAGCGAGAGAAAAATTGATAATAGGAGTAAATTAGAAGTTGCTTAAAAATTGCATGCTCAATCTGAATCACAAAAGAATTTTTTTGGGTACAGTGTCCCTTTAACTATTTAATAGCTATTGTACCTGGTTAAAATAAATACGAAGTTACCTGTAAAATAAATATAAATCCTAAAATAGCTATAATATAATTATAATTTATATTGTAGCTATATTAGGATTTATTTTACAGGTAAGTATTTAGCTTTAAATAGGAATAATTTATTTAATAAGAGTTAATTAATTTCGTTAGATTTCAATTATATTTAACTTAGGGGGGTGTTAGTATTAGGGTTAGACTTAGCTTTAGGGGTTAATACATTTATTAGAATAGCGGCGAGATTCGGTCGGAAGATTAGGGGTTAATGTTTGAAGTTAGGTGTCGGCAATGTTAGGGAGGGCAGATTAGGGGTTAATACTATTTATGATAGGGTTAGTGAGGTGGATTAGGGGTTAATAACTTTATTATAATAGCGGTGCGGTCCGGTCGGCAGATTAGGGGTTAATAAGTGTAGGCAGGTGGAGGCGACGTTGTGGGGGGCAGATTAGGGGTTAATAAATATAATATAGGGGTCAGCGGTGTTAGGGGCAGCAGATTAGGGGTACATAAGGATAATGTAAGTAGCGGTGGTTTATGGAGCGGCAGATTAGGGGTTAAAAATAATATGCAGGGGTCAGCGATAGGCGGGGCGGCAGATTAGGGTTAATAAGTGTAAGGTTAGGTGTGTTTAGACTCGGTGGTACATGTTAGAGTGTTAAGTTGCAGACGTCGGAAGGGGTTACCGCATAGCAAACAATGGGGCTGCGTTAGGAGCTGCACGCAGCTTTTTTGCAGGTGTTAGGTTTTTTTTTCAGCTCAAACAGCCCCCATGTGTTCCTATGGGGAGAATCGTGCACGAGCACGTTTTGAGGCTGGCCGCGGTCCGTAAGCAACTCTGGTATCGAGAGTTGAAGCAGCGTTAAAATGCTCTACGCTCCTTTTTTGGAGCCTAACGCAGCCTTTATGTGGACCTCTCGATACCAGAGTTATTTTTATGGTGCGGCCAGTAAAACGCGGCGGTTAGTTTTTCAGGTCGTTACCGACAAAACTCCAAATCTAGCCGAAAGTGTCTACACAGTGGGACATTAAACTGACACTTAATTATTCATTTTGGTAACAACTGATATATATAGTTTCTTTTTTGGAATATTCCTTTTAAAAAATTTTAGCAGTTGTGGCCACAACTTTTATTTTTAGAGGATAATGTACTATTATGTTTATGTGTATTAAATTACTTCTATGTTTGTGTTTAAAGACAATTTTTAGAGTACAGCTTTTCACACCATATATTTTTATACAGTGTACATATACATACAGTATATTATTGCGAGATTGCTGATTTTAGAATATTTAAAATATCTTATTGCAGTGTATAGATAGTTGAGTCATCCCTTTATATAATATTTTAATATTTGATACCTTTAGCCTAAATGGTTTATGGGCGCCACTCTCTTTACTTTTATTTGAATTGATTTCTATTTGAACGTGTGTGAGGAGATCACGTTTTTAGGAGTGTGCAATAAATGATTTATAGTTAATGAGGTCTGGAGGATTTTTGTATTTGAAAGCAGCATTTAGTAGACATGACATCCCAATAGAAGTTATCAGTGACCATGTACCCTTTGCCAGTGCTGAGATGAAGGCATTTGCTGCACAATGGGGTATTAAGTTTACTCATTCTAGTCCTGGTTACCCCGAATCAAATGGATTGGCAGAAAGAACTGTAAAAACAATTACACTCATGCTCCAAAAAACATGGAAATTGGGGGTAGATCCTCATATTGCGCTTCTAGAATTGCGCAATACTCCAATCACTGGTATTCCCCAGCACAACTTTTAAGGGTCGGACACTGAGAACCAAGTTACCGGTTGCAGCTCATGCATTAAAGCCCCAGATCCCTAAGAATGCACACCAAAAATTGAGAGAGCTACAGCATAGGCAGAAAGTATATTATGACCATGGTGCTAAGCCCCTACAAGCCTTCCAAAAAGGGGATGCAGTGCGTATGGAGACATCAGCGGGTTGGCAGCCTGCACAGATATCATCTGTTGGTCCTGAGCCAAGATCATATGTAATTAAAACACCTGATGGCAGACAGTACAGGAGAAAGCAGTGTCAACTCCGAATGGATTACACATATGAACAAGATCACTCAGAGCCACAGGTACTTGTACCTGAAAAAGGATACGAGTCGCCAATTACTCACAATACTGACTCAGAGACTGAAGTGTCAGGTTCAGATGCAAACCAAGGAGAATTTGTCCCTATAGAGTCTGCAGAAGCTGGACACAAAACATCACGAGCTGGAAGGGCAATACACCCTCCAGAGAGACTAAAAGATTATGTTGTAGGATAAAGTATATTGAGCTATTGGAGCACATTTTTATTGTTTCTTTGTTGTTAAGATGTGTTAAATGTTAAGAGGGGATTTGAAAGTAGTTGGGGAGATGTGGTATATTGTTACTTTAAGAAAAGACACTCTGGAGCTGGGAGGGAACTCTATGATCAGCAGCCATCTTCTTTATGTTAGTTTTCTCAGTTAGTTCAGTTAGTGTTGTTGCTTACATCTGAGCTGAATAAAGACCTGCTCTGTGTACCTACTATTAAGTAGTGCTTATTCCTACTGCTAAATACCCACACAAGAAACATGACAATCTCGAACCTGGCTGTCCCCTGGGCAGTAATCGTGCACATTATAAAGTTCTCACTCCTCATAATTCAGAAGAACTTCCCTCAAAAAGGCTATTGCTCTGTGCAAGATTGTGAAATGAACACCTGCCAGTATAATAATAATAATAAACATGTATGATAAGTAAAGGAGGATGTCACTAGACCAATAGAGACAACAAAACCACAACTTAAGCATAACAAGTGTGCAATCAACCATGGCCTGTGTCCTATGATGTGCCAGGTCATTTGCCTTCTCTGCAACATCTGGATTATGAGTAATGGGTCTATGCAGTCAGACCCTGCACCCATATGCTGTGTCACCTGGGGAAATTAGCAATTGAACATTAGTTTTCAAACTAAAGGGTCAACCGCTGTTCACTGTCATAACAAATCATTTTTAAATTAAAGGTAATTTAAATAGAAATACTTTTTATGCATTTTTAATTTAAATAGCAGATTATCCACTACCTTCAGAGTATTTTAGAGCATTGTGCAATGCAGTGATTATTTCCTGATCCATATTTAAAAGAAAGGAAATGGAAGCTGCACCACTAAAAGCTAAAACAATTTTTACCACAGTCAGAATTTAAAACATACATAATGTGCATTCTTGGGTTTAAACAATACATATCACATATAACTGCTGACCCATATCATCTGGGGCCATAGTCTAAGCTCACTGGTCCCGCTCATATTTCTTTCCTTTTCTATTATTTCCAATTTATCATTAGTGAGCTGAGAGTGCTAAGAGCTATGCAGTTTTCCCCACTGTCCTACATTTTTCTCACATGAGGATTTTACACCTGGTGGACCAAAGTTCATTTATTGACAAGTAGCTGTTGAGGTGTTTGTGGAGGAGCAGCAAAGTGAGTATTAGGAGGTCTCAAAGTGGTTAAGGGGAGATACAGTGATGCATTGTGGGAAGACCACAAGCATGCTGATACTGATTCCAAAGCCTAGTTTGAAAGCAAAGTTTATAAACACTGTGCGCCAAGCCGAGAACTCCTGCTGTAGCTGGATATTATTTGAAGCAGATTGAACTGACTCTTATAAAGATGTGGCTGAAAGTATAGGTACTTTGCATTTTTGTCACGCCGCCGCGCCGCTGCTCGCTATGGCTGTTGCCATAGACGCGGCGGTGGTGACTCACTGCTATGACCGTTACCATAGATCCGGCGGTGGTTGTGAGCGTGCGGTAATGACGTCATCACTACATGCTGTCTCTCTCTTCTGATGCCGCTTCCCCATACTTCTGGGAGGTCTCCTTGGCGAGAACAGGCGCCTATGTAAGTACCTCCTTCGCTTCATCTCACTGCCCAAGTATAGGTATTACTGTGTGTGCTCTTGGATGCTGTATTACTTATATTGCTGGATTGCCATATTGTTACTGAACTCTGCCTGTCTGACCACTCTGCTTGCTTTACCCTTATATTGCTGCATTGCCATATTGTTACTGAACTCTGCCTGTCTGACCACTCTGTTTGCTTAACCCTTATATTGCTGCATTGCCATATCGTTACTGAACTCTGTCTGTCTGACCACTCTGCTTGCTTAACCCTTATATTGCTGGATTGCCATATCGTTACTGAACTCTGCCTGTCTGACCACTCTGCTTGTTTAACCCTTATATTGCTGGATTGCCATATCATTACTGAACTCTGCCTGTCTGACCACTCTGCTTGCTTAACCCTTGTACTGCTGGATTACCATATCATTAATGAACTCTGCCTGTCTGACCACTCTGCTTGCTTAACCCTTGTATTGCTGGATTGCCTTATCATTGCTGAACTCTGCCTGTCTGGCCATTCTTTTGTTTTACCCCTGAACTGTTATACTGCTGGATTTCGTTTGCTGCTGACAAGTGCCTGTTCCTGGCCATTCTATTGGTTTACCCCTGAACTGTTATACTGCTGTATTTCCTTTGTTGCTGACACCATCCTGTTCCTGACCATTCTATTGGTTTACCCCTGAACTGTTATTCTGCTGGATTGCCTTCCTTTTGCCAGATTCTACCTGTCTTGACCATTCTCTGCCTTCATCTTATTGCTGTGAAGGACTACCCTGTCTACCATGAGTACTGCTTACCTCATTTCATAAACTCACTCTGTTCTGGGATATTTCCTAACCTTCCACTTGACACCGAGATAAGAAGACTACTGACCAAGTTTGGTCTGATAGAGAAATATCCCACAAGCATTACAATTTTAAAGTATTGGTACCCTTGCATGTTATTCAAATAATGCACCATTCGCCCTGAAAAGTGTTGAAATGAAAATATCTTTTTTTATCCATACATTTTGCAATTGTACACAATGGGGCATATTTATCAAGCTCCATAACCTGTCCGCCTGCTCTGAGCAGATGGACAGACATCGTCGGAAATCAACCCGATCAAGTACGATCAGGTTGATTGACACCCCCCTGCTGGCGGCCTATTGGCCGCGAGTCTGCAGGGGGCGCCGTTGCACCAGCAGCTCTTGTGAGCTGCTGGTGCAATGCTGAATGTGGCAAGCGTATTGCTCGCCGTATTCAGCGAGGTCTGTCGGACCTGATCCGCACTGTCGGATCAGGTCTGACAGACCTTGATAAAAAGAGGCCTATGGCCCCTATTTATCAAAGTCTGGCGGACCTGATCCGACAGTTCGGATCAGGTCCGCCAGACCTCGCTGAATACGGAGAGCAATAGACTCTCCTTATTCAGCATTGCACCAGCAGCTTTGTGACCCGCTGCTTCATAACTGCTGTTTCTGGCGAGTCTGAAGATTCGCCAGAAACACAGGCTTTCGGAGCTTGATAGATAGGCCCCAATGTATGGAGCAAATTCTTACTTATTATATAAAGACATTCTAAAATGACCTGGACAATACTATTGATACCCTTTAGAAGTTACAATAAAGAATTGTTTTGAAGAGATACTTCAAGCAGGCTATTTTTTTTCCAATTAGTATCACAGGTGTCTTCCATCTTATAATAACTCATTTAGCCTGTTTAAATTTAGAAAAGTACTGACTCTGCTGTTGCGTGTCACTCTGCATACACACTGAACACTGACACTGAACACAGGAAAGAGAAAGAAAGATAATAGTATAAGGAATCTGCTAGAGTGAGGATTGGAACACAACTGCAGTACCTAAGAAGTATGTGAAATGTCTCACTTAACTGATAGAAATCCTCTATGAGTGAAAAGGATATATCTCAGTCAAAGTGATTATGCTCAGATTGTTTAGTTATGACAAACCTCACAGAAGATTCTGCAGGAAAGTTTAAGGTGAAGTTTATCACAGATTATCCAAGGTAATTAGCAAGACAACCCATATGCACATATATAGTAACAGTTCATAGGAGGACAGTAGCTGGATGCAGCCTCACAAGGTGGATCAAACACAGGTACAGTTCATTTTAGGGAGCAGCTTAGGCAATGTAACAAGCAAGAGAACAACACAGAATGCACACTGTTCGGTATTGTGAAGCAGAAATCGATACCTGTTAGTTTTCCTAGAGCCAGGCTTGTGAGAGTTCGTCCGGAGCTGTTTGTTAGATATGTGAAGCTGGTGCCGGGGAAACTGGAAGTGACGTCACGCTGCAGCGGAGTGGTAAAGTGCTGACAGGCAGCGTTAGAGGAGTGAAGGGAGAAGAGCTGCAACAAGACGGTAATTGAATAAACTTCAATGAAGTAGTTGAAAGTACATTACCGCACTGAGAAAGGCTTTTAGACTTGCAAGGTTTTGCCCTGAACACGGCTGTTAGATGAATCCGGTGTTGAGTAGAATATAGTCTCAAAGAGAGAAAGTAGCTTCCTTGGAATCTTGTGGGAAACGTGAGAGAAGGCTTCTTATGCTTGTATCCTACAAACAACAATACTAAGCACAGGTTGAGTGGTGCACAGGTGTCTTAAAGGAGACTTATCCAATCAGGAGAGAGTGGGCGTAATGGAGAGGTGGAGTAGGAAGGAGAAACCTGACAGTACCCCCTCAACAAGGGAGCTGTCCCACAGCGACAGGACCAGGACGATCAGGATGGCGTCGGTGAAACAAAGACAAGAGTTAGGGGGAGTTGAGATTAGTCCTCATCACTGGAGTAGTTCTTCCACCGAACCAGATACTGTAAGACACTGTTAGAGTACCTAGAGTCTAAGATCGAATCTACCTCATACTCATCGTCCGCAAGGGTAGCAGGAACAGGTGGTAGTAGTAGCTGATCGTTCCTAGTGTGGACATAGGGTTTCAAGAGCGAAACGTGAAACGTTGGGTGGATCCTGAGAGTATGAGGGAGCTGTAGTCTAACAGCATTGTCGTTTATGACCTTCTCCACTGGGAAAGGACCAATAAAAAGGCTTGCCATCTTTTTAGAAGGAATCTGTAGTCTCAAGTTCTTAGTGCAGAGCCATACAAGATCACCTATGGAGTATTGAGGAGCTTTCCGTCGTCTAAGATCGTAGTAGTGTTTCTGACACTTTTGAGCATCCAGGATGTTTTGTCGAATTGTATCGAAGTTACGTTGAAGCGAATCATGTAACTCATCAAGTGTAGGGGAGTCCACAGAGCCTAGAGATGATAGTGTGAAATCTGGGTGGTAGGCATAGTTTGCAAAAAAGGGTGTCATTTTGGTGGAAGAATGGATAGAATTGTTGTAAGCGTACTCGGCCATGGAGAGGTATTTGACCCAGTCAGTCTGATGGTGGGAGCAATAACATCTCAAGTAATGTTCAAGCCACTGATTCAACCTTTCCGCTTGCCCATTGGTTTGTGGGTGAAAAGCAGTGGTGTAGCGATGATCAATCTGGGTTAGTTGACAGAGTTTAGACCAAAACTTAGAGGTAAATTGTGTTCCTCTATCCGTTGTTAGCATGGGTGGTATGCCATGTAGCTTAATGATGTGGTCGATGAAGAGAGTAGCTGTTTCAGAGGAAATAGGCAGTTTGTGGAACGGAACAAAATGGGCCATCTTTGTAAAAAGATCGATGACAACAAGAATAGTAGTTTGAGAATTAGATGGAGGTAGATCAACTATGAAATCCATCGAGACGTGGTTCCAGGGTTTGGTAGGTACTGGTAAAGACATCAGCAAGCCAAAAGGTGGTTTTCGCTCAGGTTTGCAAGTGGCACAGGTTCTACAAGTGGTGATATAATCGTAAACCGAGGCTTTCATCCTTGGCCACCAGAAGGTTCTGCTAAGCAACTCTAGAGTCCGACGAACCCCAGGGTGACCTGCTAATGGAGAGTCATGGTAATTCTGAATCAAGGGGACTCTCATCTCAGGAGGTAGAAAAATATTCTTGCCATGGTAGAAAATTCCAGAAGATTTTAGGAGGTTAGGTAAAGGTGGTCTTGTTTGTTGTTTTGCAGTAGTTTCATAACTCTGTGAGCATGGAAGTAGTGAGACCAATAAAACAGTCGGGGGGAAACAATATCCTTCCTTAGAGGGTAGACATTCGATTTCTCTGGCAAACGGGATAAGGCATTCTTGTGAGCTGGTCTGTAAATAATGTTAAAGTTAAAATGGTCAAAATAGAGGCTCCAACGGACCTGTCTGACAGAAAGTGTTTTGTTGGATTGAAGGTATTGGAGGTTTTTGTGATCAGTGTATATGTTAATGGGAATGGTGGTACCTTCCAAGAGGTGTCTCCAATGTTCTAGAGCGCGTCGAATAGCCAGCAACTCCTTATCCCCAATAGCATAATTCCTTTCCGCAGGAGACATAACTTTTGAATAAAAAGATATTGGATGTAATGGTTCTGAGAGGGACTTTTGTTGTGAAAGTACAGCGCCAATAGCAAAATCAGAAGAATCTACTTCTAGGGTATATTGATAGAGAGGGTTAGGAAATTGTAAAATCGGAGCTGTAGTAAATCTGGATTTCAGGTACTGGAAGGCTGTATCGGCATCAGGTCCCCAGGAGAATGAATATGTAGAACCGGTGAGCACTGTTAGGAGTCTCACGATCTTTGAGAAGTCTTTAATAAATTTCCTATAGTAATTGGAAAATCCTAGAAAGCGTTGTAAATCCTTTCTAGAGTTAGGTTGTGGCCAGAGTAGAACTGCATTTACCTTTTCTTTCTGCATTTTTATACCAGAGGGTGAGATATCATAGCCGAGAAAAGAAACTTGGTCAGTATGGAATTTACATTTTTCAAGTTTAGCGTAAAGCTTGTGTGCTCTGAGTCTGGAAAGAACTAGACGGACATGTCTGACATGTTCTTGTAGAGTTTTTGAGTATATGAGAATGTCGTCAAGGTATATTACTAGACATACGTCTAATAAATCACGGAACACGTCATTGATAAAAAACTAAAAGGTGTCAGGGGCATTGCAGAGACCGAACGGCATTACCAGATACTCGAAAAGACCGTATCTGGTCCAGAATGCCGTCAGCCACTCATGCCCCTGCTTAATCTTGATCAGATTATACGCCCCTCTTAAATCAAGCTTAGTGAATATCCTAGCCTCTGAGAGTCTTTCAATCATTTCTGGGATTAAAGGCAGTGGATAACGGTTTTTGATAGTGCACTTATTGAGTTCACGGTAGTCTATGATTGGTCTAAGAGTGGAGTCTTTGTTGCGTACAAAGAAGAAACCTGCCCCTGCGGGGGAAGAGGGAGGTCTAATGAAACCTTTTTTGAGATTTTATTCTAAATAAAGTTTGAGGTGCTCGAGTTCTGGATTGCTTAATGGATAAAGGTGTCCATAAGGGATCCGGGCACCTGGTTGCAGGTCGATAGGGCAATCGTATGCCCTATGTGTAGGGAGGTTTTCAGCCTCCGTCTTACTGAAAACATCAGTAAAATCATGGTACTCTGTTGGTAACCTGTCAACCACTGAGGTTGATTGTAGCAAAAATGAAACAGGGAAACATGTGTCTCTGCAGTAAACAGAATCAAATTTTATTTGAAAAGGAAACCAAAGAATACTTGGGTTATGGATTTGTAACCATTTTAATCCCAAAACCACAGAAAAATGGGGGGAGGGTAAAACATCAAAGGACAATTTTTCTATATGACCAGAAATATTAACTAATAAAGGAACAGTCTCATGTGTTATGGGACCAGAGAACATAAAAGAGCCATCAATAACTTTGATGGGTATAGGAGTCTTCTTGAGGATCAGAGGGATTTTGTTCTTTTCACAGAATACGTGATCCATATAATTCGCAGAAGCCCCAGAATCTATTATGGCATCATCAATCATCTGCAGGCTTTGCTCCAGCTGTAGAGAGAGAGAGATAGTGCAATGAGAAGGTTTCATTTGTTGATGTAAGGAAGACATTAAACAATCAGACTTACATTTCTTGTTTTTGGAGAGAAGTGATCAATCCTGAACAGAATGGGAGGAGCTTGCACAGTACATACAGAGGTTTTTAAGCCTTCTGCGTTGTTTTTCCTCAGGTGTAAGTGGACCCCTCAGGAAACCAATCTCCATGGGTTCAGCTTGAACCTTAGGACTTGGGGTGGTGGAGAGGTTTGAGGGTACATAGGAGACCTTTGCCTTAGAATTGATGGCATACTTTTCTGCCTTACGTTCGCGTAAGCAACGATCAATTTGTATAGCCGTTTTCATGAAGAGATCAAGAGTTTTTGGCAATTCAATTCGGGCAAATTCATCTTTTAATTGTTCAGACAATCCCAAACGGAATTGGTTTCTGAGAGCAACGGGATTCCAGAGAGAATCAGTGGCGAACTGTTTAAAATCCAAGATGTACTCTTCAACCGGTCTCTTACCCTGTTTGAGATTTCTGAGGCTTGTTTCAGCTGTAAGCTGTATATCTGTGTCTTGGAATAACTCATCCATTGCAGAAATGAATTCTTCTAGGGAACCTAAAATAGGATCTTTGTCAGCCCATGTTCTGGGGTCCCCCCTGAGGAAGGAGATAGTAGTCATAACCTTCACTCTCTCAGTGGGGTATGTTTTAGGCCTCATAGTGAAGAGAAGGTAGCAGGCATTTTTGAACTGCCTATAATTTTTACGATTTCCAGAAAATAAATCAGGGAAAGGAATCTGTGGTTCAATAATCCCTTCAGTCTGAGTAGCTTTTAATGCTATAGAGTCTTTTATAATGTTTCTTAAAGATGCATTTTCAATTTGCAGGTCATGTAATCCCTGAGCCAATTGATCAACTTTTTGAGTTAGGTTGTAAACAATCTGGCGTAGGTCTGCTGGTTCCATATTGCTAGGGCTTAGTATTATATAAGGAATCTGCTAGAGTGAGGATTGGAACACAACTGCAGTACCTAAGAAGTATGTGAAATGTCTCACTTAACTGATAGAAATCCTCTATGAGTGAAAAGGATATATCTCAGTCAACGTGATTATGCTCAGATATTTTAGTTATGACAAACCTCACAGAAGATTCTGCAGGAAAATTTAAGGTGAAGTTTATCACAGATTATCCAAGGTAATTAGCAAGACAACCCATATGCACATATATAGTAACAGTTCATAGGAGGACAGTAGCTGGATGCAGCCTCACAAGGTGGATCAAACACAGGTACAGTTCATTTTAGGGAGCAGCTTAGGCAATGTAACAAGCAAAAGAACAACACAGAATGCACACTGTTCGGTATTGTGAAGCAGAAATCGGTACCTGTTAGTTTTCCTAGAGCCAGGCTTGTGAGAGTTCGTCCGGAGCTGTTTGTTTGAGATGTGAAGCTGGTGCCGGGGAAACCGGAAGTGACGTCACGCTGCAGCGGAGTGGTAAAGTGCTGACAGGCAGCGTTAGAGGAGTGAAGGGAGAAGAGCTGCAACAAGACGGTAATTGAATAAACTTCAATGAAGTAGTTGAAAGTACATTACCGCACTGAGAAAGGCTTTTAGACTTGCAAGGTTTTGCCCTGAACACGGCTGTTAGATGAATCAGGTGTTGAGTAGAATATAGTCTCAAAGAGAGAAAGTAGCTTCCTTGGAATCTTGTGGGAAACGTGAGAGAAGGCTTCTTATGCTTGTATCCTACAAACAACAATACTAAGCACAGGTTGAGTGGTGCACAGGTGTCTTAAAGGAGACTTATCCAATCAGGAGAGAGTGGGCGTAATGGAGAGGTGGAGTAGGAAGGAGAAACCTGACAAATAGAAAGAAGGTAATAGCCAAGTATGGTCAACATAAAGGCTCTAAGACCATCTCTAAGACCTTGATGCTCCTGTGAGCACTCTTGCCAATATTATTAAGAAGGCACATGAGACTGTAGTCAACATTCATGAAATGGCCACATTCCGAGTGGCCTTCTATGAGTCCAGATTGGAATCCCGTCAAACATGTGTGGAAAGAACTGAAACTCGCAGTTTGAAAAAGGCACCCATCAAACCTGAGAGAACTGGAGCCATTTGCTCAAGAATAGTGGGCCAAAAACCCAGTCAAGAAGTGTAGAAATCTTATTCAGAGCAACAAAAAGAACTTGACCACAGTTATTGGGGCATATTTATCAAGGCCTGGTGGACCTGATCCGACAGTGCGGATCAGGTCCGCCAGACCTCGTTGAGTACGGCGAGCAATACCCTCGCCATATTCAGCATTGCACCAGCAGCTCACAAGAGCTGCTGCTGCAACGCCGCCCCTGCAGACTCGCGACCAGTCGGCCGCCAGCAGGTGGGTGTCAATCAACCCGATCGTACTTGATCGGGTTGATTTCCGGCAATGTCTATCTGCCTGCTCCGAGATGGCAGACAGGTTATGGAGCAGCGGTCTTTGTGACCGCTGCTTCATAACTGCTGTTTCTGGCTAGTCTGAAGGCTCGCCAGAAACACGGGGCATCAAGCTCCATACGGAGCTTGATACATATGCCCCATTGTCTCCAAAGACTGTGCTATGAAATATTAGGTTAAGAATACCAATATTTTTGTCTATGTTATTCTCATTTGTTTTACTGTTTAAAGTAATATGTGAACTCATAAATCAAAACTGAAGTCTCCATTCTATTACTTTTGAAACAAAGAATGGTGGATATCAAATACTTTTGTAAATTTTCACTTTGTTCAGAGAAGATTGTGTATTTACCTATAAAAATTGAAGGGTACCAATTATTTTAGCCACATCTGTATGGATTGATGCACTTGCTGCATGTCTTCTCTTTGGAGCTGAGTTTGTGAGTGTATAAGTGCCAGGCAGTTTTGATAACAGAAACACAGTAAGTGCTTTTAAATGCTACTCATTATTATGAGAAATATTTTTTGTACCGAAAACATTTAAAAATAACTGTGTAGAAGATACTTTAACTCTTTATAAGGTTCTATCAACTAACACATTTGAGGTAGGAGGAGTTGGTTTATTATAGATAATTTATACACACAGGGCTAGATTACAAGTGGCGCACTAGAATCATTACTGCGATCTCAGAGCTGTGGTTAACTGTTTCTCTAAACTAATAAGTGTCACAAAACATATCAAAAATGCATTACAAAGTACACTTACACTTATAATAACAATATATAATAAAAATAAATAAAAAAAATGCACAAAAAGTAATAAAAGCTCAAAGATATGAGATCTGAGGTGTTAGAAGGGAAAAAAAGGCAGACAAAGGACTTTAACATAGAGATACATACATATACATGTCTAAAGAGGGATATCTATATACTGTATATATCGTACACAAGAAAAAACATAAGCGCACATGTGATACACAAATTAAAGTCCCACAAGTGATATATCGTAGGTCTATAACCGACTAAGTTACAACAGAACCTGTTGGCACTCTAAAAAATACCTGATAATAATAATGATAATAATAATAACAGACTGGTATATCCACTCCTCAGTTAGTCACTGGAGTAAATGCGTAAAAGGGGTACTCACCAAACTTTACCTCAATCCTATGAGGTAAGTGGAATGCTCTGTCCGGGGAGAGAGAAAAAGTACTGGTTCTCTCTGCACGTATATGTGCAAAGAATTCCCATGTGATGCACCATTTGCTTCTCATCTCATGGAAAAAAATAAAACAAAACATCAGAAAGATCCCCTGACGAAGAAGTAAAAAAAATATATAGACTTCGAAACAAGTAAGGTGGTTTACTGTGGGCTCCGAATTCCTGGTAGACGCTTTTTCGGAGTAGATGTTTTATTCCCCTTCTTTTATTGCATTTTATTACCCAAATTAGCTGTTTGATGGACTGCGGTCATTTGTACTTACCTCATATCAATTGAGCGCTGATAATCTAAGCATTTAATATTGTGCATGCTCTTTTATGGCTAGATTTAGAGTTTTGCGGCCAAAGGGGTGCATTAGCTACGCGTGTTTTTTTCCCCCCGCACCTTTTAAATAACGCTGGTATTTAGAGTACACTGAAGGGCTGCGTTAGGCTCCAAAAATGGAGCGTAGAGGCATATTTACTGCCACATCAACTCTCAATACCAGCGTTGCTTACAGTAGCGGCTAGCTTGAAAAACGTGCTCGTGCACGATTCCCCAATAGGAAACAATGGGGCAGTTTGGGATGAAAAAAAACCTAACACCTGCAAAAAAGCAGCGTTAAGCTCCCAACGCAGCCCCATTGTTTCCTATGGGGAAACACTTTCTAAGTCTGCACCTAACACCCTAACATGAACCCTGAGTCTAAAAACCCCTAACCTTACACTTATTAACCTCTAATCTGCCGCCCCCGCTATCGCTGACCCCTGCATTTTATTATTAACCCCTAATCTGCCACTCCGGACACTGCCGCAACCTACATTATACCTATGTACCCCAAATCTGCTGCCCACAACTACGCCGACCCCTATAGTATTTTTATTAACCCCTAATCTGCCCCCCCGCTACCTTACATACACTTATTAACCCCTTAACTGCCGACCGGACCTCACCGCCACTATAATAAATGTATTAACCCCTAAACCGCCGCACTCCAACCTCAAAAACCCTATAATAAATAGTATTAACCCCTAATCTGCCCTCCCTAACATCACCGACACCTAACTTCAAGTATTAACCCCTAATCTGCCGACCTGACCTCGCCGCTACTCTAATAAATGTATTAACCCCTAAAGCTAAGTCTAACTCTAACCCTAACACCCCCCTAAATTAAATATAATTTTAATCTAACTAAATAAATTAAATCTTAATAACTAATGTCTTCCTATTTAAAGCTAAATACTTACCTGTAAAATAAACCCTAATATAGCTACAATATAACTAATAATTATATTGTAGCTATTTTAGGATTTATATTTATTTTACAGGCAACTTTGTATTTATTTTAACTAGGTACAATAGCTATTAAATAGTTATTAACTATTTAATAGCTACCTAGTAGCCTATTGGCTGATCGGAACAGCTAATAGAATGTGAGCTCAATCTGATTCCGATTGAACTTGAATCTGATTGGCTGATTCAATCAGCCAATCAGCTTTTTCCTACCTTAATTCCGATTGGCTGATCGGAATTCGAGGGACACCATCTTGGATGACGTCACTTAAAGGAACCTTCATTCGTCTGTAGTCGTCGGTAGAAGAGGATGTTACGCGCCGGAGGTCTTGAAGATGGGCCGCTCCTCTTCGGATGGATGAAGATAGAAGATGCCGTTTGGATGAAGATGTTTGCCGGTCCAGATGTCCTCTTCTGCCCGGATAGGATGAAGACTTCTGCCGCTCCGGATGTCGTCTTTGGTCCATCGCTGCTCGGCTGAGTGAAGACGACTCAAGGTAGGAGATCTTCAGGGGGTAGTGTTAGGTTTATTTAAGGGGGGCTTGGATTAGAGTAGGGGTATGTGAGTGGTGGGTTGTAATGTTGGGGGGTGGTATTGTGTTTTTTTTACAGGTAAAATAGCTGATTTCTTTGGGGCATGCCCCGCAGAAAGCCCTTTTAAGGGCTGGTAAGGTAATAGAGCTGTTAACTATTTTAATTTAGATTAGGGTAGGGAATTTTTTTATTTTGGGGGGCTTTGTTATTTTATTAGGGGGCTTAGAGTAGGTGTAATTAGCTTGAAATTCTTGTAATCTTTTTTTATTTTTTGTAATTTAGTGGGGGGGGTTTGTACTTTAGTTTAGTTTATTTAATTTAGGTACTTGTAGTTAATTTATTTATTGATAGTGTAGTGTTAGGTTTAATTGTAACTTAGGTTAGGATTTATTTTACAGGTAATATTTGTAATTATTTTAACTAGGTAGCTATTAAATAGTTATAACTATTTAATAGCTATTGTACCTAGTTAAAATAAATACAAAGTTGCCTGTAAAATAAATATAAATCTTAAAATAGATACAATATAATTATTTGTTATATTGTAGCTATATTAGGGTTTATTTTACAGGTAAGTATTTAGCTTTAAATAGGAAGACTTTAGTTAATAAGATTTAATTTATTTCGTTAGATTAAAATTATATTTAATTTAGGGGGGTGTTAGGGTTAGAGTTAGACTTAGCTTTAGGGGTTAATATATTTATTAGAGTAGCGGCGAGGTCCGGTCGGCAGATTAGGGGTTAATAAGTGTAGGTAAGGTAGCAGTGACGTGGGGGGGGGCAGATTAGGGGTTAATAAATATTATGTAGGTGTCGGCGATGTTAGGGGCAGCAGATTAGGGGTTCATAGGGATAATGTAGGTGGTGGCGATGTGCGGTCGGCAGATTAGGGGTTAAAAAAATGTATTAGAGTGGCGGCGATGTGGGGGGACCTCGGTTTAGGGGTACATAGGTAGTTTATGGGTGTTAGTGTACTTTAGAGCACAGTAGTTAAGAGCTTTATGAACCGGCGTTAGCCCAGAAAGCTCTTAACTACTGACTTTTTTCTGCGGCTGGAGTCTTGACGGTAGATGGTCTAATGCTCACTTCAGCAAGACTCTAAATACCGGCGTTAGAAGATCCCATTGAAAAGATAGGATATGCAAATGGCGTAAGGGGATCTGCGGTATGGAAAAGTCGCGGCTTGGAAGTGAGCGTTAGACCTTTTCCTGACTGACTCTAAATACCAGCGGGCGGTAAAAAGCAGCGTTAGGACCCCTTAACGCTGCTTTTGACGGCTAGCGCAGAACTCTAAATCTAGGCGTTACTTTTTTAAACATTTTAACACTATTGGGGCTCTTTCCGTTGTTTTGTTTTATTTTTTCCATGAGATGAAATGCATATGATGCATCACATGGGAATTCTTTCGGACCTATACGTGCAGTGAGAACCAGTCCTTTTTCTCTCTCCCCGGACAGAGCATTCTACTTACCTTATAGGATTGAGGTAAAAGTTTATTAAATACCCCTTTTACTAATTTACTCCAGTGACTAACTGTGGATATAACAGCCTGTTGGAACTTAGTCGGTTTTAGACCTACGATACATCACTTGTGGGACTTTAATTAGTGTATCACCTGTGCGCTTGTGTTTTTCCTTTTGTATGATTTATCTGTTTAACATTGAAAGCGTGTTAGAGATACGATTTTTTATTAATAACATTTATACATCTGTCTATTGCATTTGTTTTATTGTATGTAATCATAGCTATCTGAGTGCTTTACATTAGTTTAATTATAGCATCTTCTTTTCTGTTTTACATCTATCTATCTATCTATCTATCTATCTATCTATCTATCTATCTATCTATCTATCATCTATCTATCTATCTATCTATCTATACAGTATATTGGATAAGTCTAATCTGTGTGTCCCAGGCTCTAAGAAAATTGGTACAAATAAATCATTTTATCCTGTACTGGCAAGAGGAGACCTAATTGAAGTATTCCACACAGTGGTAGAGCAAGAGCTTACTCAGTTATTTGAGAAAAACTGGCAGAAATAGAAACTGTGTTGGCAATTAAGTAGGAGTGAGTCCAGAGCCCTTAAAGAATTGAGGGACAAGTATTATAGGGCAGAATCCTGAAGATTATGTGAATGAAGCTATGAGACAGCTTACAGACTTGGAGACATACCAAAGATTGACCTTTAATCCCACAGAGTTGTTTCAAAGGGAATTGAGAACCCTACTAGACACAGGTGTATATAATGGATTTATCAATAAGATGCAGGTAGAGAGTCTGATTAATGAGACTTCTGTAATACCAGTGTTTAGACATCTTCTCAAGATCCATAAGTCCTAGGAAGGACCTCCTGGAAGACCTATTATCTCCACTGTGGGTGCATTGGTAGAGAATCTGGGTAGATAGATAGATGTTTTTTAACAACTGCTTGTGAAACAGTTACTAGGGTAACTGAGGGATACAAAGCAACTCCTTAGGAAATTAGAGAAAAATGGTTGGGATATGGAGTATGTATTTTTGACAGTGGATGCTGTTTCACTATATTCCTGTATTCCACACATGGAAGGCTTAGAGGCCCTGAGAGGGATGTTACGACTATATACTACTTTTGATGGAGGTTTTATTCAGTTTCTGACAGATATTGTGGAATAATTACTGACCCACAATTATTTTATTTTTGAGGGTTACTATTATTTACAATGACAAGGTGCAGCTAGGGGGGCGAAATTTGCCCCCTCATATGCCAATTTGTACCTAGGTTTTTTTTTTAATTAGACAAGGTCTTTTCTGACAACAATCCCTTTAAAGAACATATCCTTTTTTATACTAGATTTAAAGACCTTCTAATAATATGGAAGGGGATAGAGAGATTTAAAGACTTTATCCTGTATCTAAATAATAATTCTAGAAATTTGAAGTTTACATATACAAGCTCAAAAAAGGAGATTGAGTTCCTAAATTTAAGTATTAAGAGTGATGATGTTAAAAGTAAGATAAAAATGGAGGTCTTTAGAAAAAAGTGTCTGGGAATACCAATTTTAAGAGCAGATTCTAGTCACTCAAGATGTGTTAAGAAAGGAATACCAAAAAGTCAGTTTGTGCGGTTACGCAGAAATTGTACAGATGTTGATGTATATGAATCTCAGGCACAAAATCTGAAGGATAGACACGGTGGCAGTGTTGGCATCTTACTCTCCTGCTCCTATCAGTACCTATCCCCATTTCCATCTCTCTCCTTTTCTTCCTTTGAAGTCCACTGCATTCGCCTGTTCTCGCCTCTCTCTCTCAGAGTGGCAGTTATCTATCGCCCCCCTGGACCAACCTCCCAATTCCTTGACAACTTTGCTGCCTGGCTTCCTTACTTTCTCTCTTCAAATACACCTGCTCTAATCCTAGGGGACTTCAACATCCCCCTTGACAACCCATCTGCCCCTGCTGCCTCTAAACTTCTCTCTATCACTAACTCCTTCGGCCTTACACAATCCACCCTTTTCCCTACCCACCGCGATGGACACTCGATTGATCTGGTATTCTCCTATCTCTGCTCTCTCTCTGATGTTGCCTGTCATCCATTTCCCATCTCAGACCACCATCTGCTCACCTTTAATCCTAATATAGATACTAAACCTACTTCACCCTCTCGCCCCCGCACCAGTAGAAATCTGCATGCTGTGGACCCTCTCCAACTCTCCAATCTTATTCAAATACGCCTCCCCCACACTTCCACGATATCCTGCCCTGACCTTGCTATAACCCACTATAACAATACTCTCTCCGCTGCACTTGACACTCTCGCTCCTCCCCAACCTCGCAAAGTCCCACGTCGTCAGCTTCAACCATGGCACTCCCAACAAACACGTCACCCTCCAAAAAGCTCCCGCACTGCTGCACATGCCTGGAGGAAATCCTGCTCTGAGCCTGATTTCATGCACTATAGGTTCATTCTTGGACTCTTTACACCTCTGCCCTTCGCTTAGCTAAGCAAACCTACTTCTCTTTTCTTATATCCACTCACTCCTCAAAACCCCAAAAAGACTCCTCCATTTTCAACTTTCTTCCTCCACCCACCTGAACCACCCCCCTCATCTGCATTCAGTGCTCAAGACCTTGCCAACTATTTTTTTCAAATAAAACACTTGCAATCCAAGGAAAAATCCCGACACAAACCTGCAATCTCCCAACTCCACTCCCAGTCACCCCCTCTGCCACTCTCTGCACCCTCCTCCCAACCACTGAGAGTGAAATGGCTTCCCTTTTGTCTTCCTCACACCTCACTACCTGCCCACTTGACCCTATTCCTTCACATCTAATTCCTCCTCTGTCTCCCAACCTCACTCGGCTCTTACTCACTATTCAACCTATCCCTTTCTATTCCATGCCTCTTTCAAACATGCAAAGGTCACCCCCATCCTCAAAAAAAAACCATCCCTTGACCCTAACTTCCCTGCAAACTACTGCCCCATATCACTGCTCCCGCTAGCTTAACAATTACTTAAAAAAACTAGTCTTTCAATTGCCTAACCCTCTTCCTGTCCTCCAACTCATTGCTTGACCCCTGCAATCTGCCTTCCATCCCAAACACTCAACTGAGACTGCCCTCACCAAGGTTACTAATGATCTCCTTTCTGCTAAAAACAAAGGCTACTACTCTATACTCATCTTACTTGACCTTTCTGCTGCCTTTGACACTATTGACCACCCCCTTTTCCTAGGTCTCTCAGCTCTCTGTGACACTGTCCTCTCCTGGATTCACTCTTATCGCTCTAAGAGATCCTTCTCCATCTCTTTTGCTGGTGACTCCTCCTCTCTATTACCTCTGTCTGTTGGAGTACCCAAAGCTCTTTCCTGGGTCCTCTACTCTTCTCTATTTACACTTCTTTACTGGGTAAATGCATCAAGAGCTATGGCTTCAGCTATCATCTCTATGCTGATGACACCCAGATCTTACCTTTCCACCCTGCACTCTTCTGTCAATTATCACATCAGCGGACTGCTTACTGGCATTTCCTCCTGAATGGCCTCTCACCACCTAAAAATAAATATGTCCAAGACCGAACTACTTCTAATCCCCCCTCTAACTCCACTCCCAGTTTCTAATTTTTCTTTCACTGTTTGCGGCACCACTATCTCCCCATCACCCCCAAGTCCGCTACCTCTGAGTCACGCTTGACTACAAATCTGTCCTTCATTGCCCACATCCAACTGCCCTCTTCATCCTGCCGCAACCACCTTCGCAATATCTCCAAAATTTGTCCGTTTCTGAATGCTGAAACTACTAAACAGCTAATCCAATGCCTGGTAATTTCCCGACTTGACTATTATAACAACTTACTAACTGGCCTCCCTCTCTCCCGCCGCTCTCCCCACCGATCCATCCTAAATGCATCTGCCAGGCCTAATCCACCTCTCTCGGCGCTCTGTTTCTGCTGCACCTCTCTGTGAGTTCCTTCACTGGCTCCCTATTCACAACAGAGTTAAATTCAAAGTTCTCACCCTGACCTACAAAGCCCTCTCCAATGCTGCCCACCCTACCTGTCCTCACTCATCAACTATATACTCCTGCCCGTCCCCTAAGATCCAACAATGACCTGCTTCTTGCGTCCTCTACCATCATCTCCTCTCATGCTAGACTACAGGACTTCTCTCGTGCGGCACAACCCTCTGGAATGCACTTCCTCGAGCTGTCAGACTTGCCCCTAACCTTCCTCCTTTAAACGTTCTCTAAAGACCTTTCTGTTCAGGGAATCCTATCATCCGACTTATAAACAAACTAACGCCTAGATTAGAGTTCTGCTTTTGCCGTCAAAAGCAGCGTTAAGAGGTCCCTAACGCTGCTTTTTACCGCCCGCTGGTATTTAGAGTCAGTCTGGAAAGGGTCTAACGCTCACTTTCCAGCCGCAACTTTTCCATACCGCAGATCCCCTTTACGCCATTTGCGTATCCTATCTTTTCAATGGGATCTTCCTAACGCCGGTATTAGAGTCTTGGCTGGAAGTGAGCAATACACCCTCTACCGACAAGACTCCAGCCGCAGAAAAAAGTCAGTAGTTAAGAGCTTTCTGGGCTAACGCCGGTTTATAAAGCTCTTAACTACTGTGCTCTAAATACACTAACACCCATAAACTACCTATGTACCCCTAAACCGAGGTCCCCCCCACATCGCCGCCACTATAATACATTTTTTTAACCACTAATCAGCCGACGCACACCGCCACGACCTACATTATCCCAATATGGACCCCTAATCTGCTGCCCTAACATCGCCAACACCTATATAATATTTATTCACCACTAATCTGCCCCCCCAATGTCACCTCTACCTTACCTACGCTTATTAACCCCTAATCTGCCGACCGGACCTCGCCGCTACTCTAATAAATGTATTAACCCCTAAACCGCCTCACTCGCAAACCTACAATAAATAGTGTTAACCCCCTAATCTGCCCTCCTAACATCGGTGACACCTAACTTCAAATATTAACCCCTAATCTGCTGACTCGGATCCTCGCCGCTACCTCTAATAAATGTATTAACCCCTAAAGCTAAGTCTAACCCCTTACACCCTCCTAAATTAAATATAATTTTATCTAACGAAATAAATTAAATCTTATTAACTAAAGTCTTCCTATTTAAAGCTAAATACTTACCTGTAAATAAACCCTACATATAGCTCAATATAATGAATAAATTAGTTAGATTGTAAGCTAATTTAGGATTTAAATTATTTATTTATACAGGCAACTTTGTATTAATTTTAACTAGGTACAATAGCTATTAAATAGTTATTAACTATTTAATAGCTACCTAGTTAAAATAATTACAAAAATACCCTGTAAAATAAAATCCTAACCTAAGTTACAATTTAAACCTAACACTACACTATCAATAAATAAATTAAATCAATTAACTACAACTTCCTACAATTAAATAATTCTAAACTCAGATTACAAAAAAACAAACAAAACACTAAATTACAAAAAAATAAAAAAAGATTACAGAATTTTAAGCTAAATACACCTACTCTAAGCCCCCTAATAAAATAAACAAAGCCCCCAAAATAAAAAATTCCCTACCCTAATCTAAATTAAAATAGTTAACAGCTCTATTACCTTAAAAGCCCTTAAAAGGGCTTTTTGCGGGGCATGCCCCAAAGAAATCAGCTCTTTTTGCCTGTAAAAAAAACCAATTACCACCCCCCAACATTACAAGCCCACCACCCACATACCCCCTACTCTAACCCAAACCCCCCTTAAAATTAACCTAACACTACCTCCCTGACGATCTCCCCTACCTTGAGTTGTCTTCACTCAGCCGAGCAGCGATGGACAAAAGAAGACATCCGGAGCAGCAGAAGTCTTCATCCTATCCGGGCAGAGAGGATATCTGGACCAGCAAACATCTTCATACAAGCGGCATCGTCTATCTTCATCATCCGACGAGGAGCGGCTCCATCTTCAAGACCTCTGGCGCGGAACATCCTCTTCTACGACGACTACGACGAATGAAGGTTCCTTTAAGTGACGTTATCCAAGATGGCGTCCCTCGAATTCCGATTGGCTGATAGGATTCTATCAGCAATCGGAATTAAGTTAGGAAAAATCTGATTGGCTGATTCAATCAGCCAATCAGATTCAAGTTCAATTGACTTGGCTGATCCAATCAGCCAATCAGATTGAGCTCGCATTCTATTGGCTGGTCGAAACAGCCAATAGAATGCGAGCTTAATCTTATTGGCTGATAGAAGATGCCGCTTGGATGAAGATGTTTGCCGGTACAGATGTCCTCTTCTGCCGGATAGGATGAAGACTTCTGCTGCTCCGGATGTCTTCTTTTGGTCCATCACTATGCTCGGCAGAGTGAAGACGACTCAAGGTAGGGAGATCTTCAGGGGGGTAGTGTTAGGTTTATTTAAGGGGGGTTTGGGTTAGAGTAGGGGTATGTGGGTGGTTTAAGGGCTGGTAGGTAATAGAGCTGTTAACTATTTTAATTTAGATTAGGGTAGGGAATTTTTTAATTTGGGGGACTTTGTTTATTTTATTAGGGGGCTTAGAGTAGTGTAATTATCTTAAAAATCTTGTAATCTTTTTTGATTTTTTGTAATTTAGTGTTGTAATTTAGTTAGTTTTTTAATTGTAGGTACTTGTAGTTAATTGATTTAATTTATTTATGATAGTGTAGTGTTAGGTTTAATTGTAACAGGTTAGGATTTATATTACAGGTAATTTGTTATTATTTTAAACTAGTTAGCTATTAAATAGTTAATAACTAATTAATAGCTATTGTACCTAGTTAAAATAAATACAAAGTTGCCTGTAAAATAAATATAAATCCTAAAATAGCTACAATAGAATTATTCGTTATATTGTAGCTATATTAGGGTTTATTTTACAGGTAAGTATTTAGCTTTAAATAGGAAGACTTTAGTTAATAATATTTAATTTATTTGGTTAGATTAAAATTATATTTAATTTAGGGGGGTGTTAGGGTCAGGATTAGACTTAGCTTTAGGGGTTAATACATTTATTAGAGTAGCAGCGAGGTCCGGTCGGCAGATTAGGGGTTAATACTTGAAGTTAGGTGTCGCCGATGTTAGGGAGGGCAGATTAGGGGTTAATACTATTTATTATGGGGTGTTTGAGGCGGGAGTGCGTCGGTTTTAGGGGTTAATACATTTATTAGAGTAGCGGCGAGGTCCCGGTCGGCAGATTAGGGGTTATTAAGTGTATATAAGGTAGCGGCGATGTTGGGTGGGGCAGATTAGGGGTTAATAAATATAATATAGGTGTCCGGCGATGTTGTGGGCAGCAGATTAGGGGTACAGGGATAATGTACGTTTGCGGTGGTGTCCGGAGCGGCAGATTAGGGGTTAATAATAAAAAGCAGGGGTCAGCGATATGCAGTGATGGCAGATTAGAGGTTAATAAGTGTGTAAGGTTAGGGGTGTTTAGACTCGGGGTTCATGTTAGGGTGTTAGGTGCAGACTTAGAAAGTGTTTCCCCCTATAGGAAACAATGTGGCTGCGTTGGGATCTTAACGCTGCATTTTTGCAGGTTGTAGGTTTTTTTCCTCCCAAACTGCCACATTGTTTCCTATAGGGGGAATCGTGCATGAGCATGCTTTTCCAGCTAGCCGCTACCGTAAGCAATACTGGTATTGAGAGTTGAAGTGGCGGGTAAATATGTCTCTACGCTCTCTTTTTGGAGCCTAACGCAGCCATTCAGAGAACTCTCAATACCAGCGTTATTTAAAAGGTGCGAGAGAAAAAAACACGCGTAGCTAATGCACCCCTTTGGCCGCAAAACTTTAAATCTAGCCGTAACTTAACTAACAGTTGCCCTCTATCTCCTCACTACTATCAATTCTCACATTTGCAGTCCCCACCTCCTATTTCCCCATCCTCCTACACATCTAGATTGTAAATTCCCATGGGAATAGGGGCCCTCAATTCCCCCTGTATTTGTCTTATCGTATTGTTTCTCCATTTTACTGTTGTCCTTGTACCCATGGGCAGCGCTGCGGAATCTGTCGGCGCTTTATAAATAAAGAATAATAATATTAATATTAATAGATTACTATCACGTGGGTATGAGGGCAAGGAACTAGCTAAAACAATGGAAGAGGCAATGATTATGGATAGAGAACTATTGATTGGAGATAAAGTAAAATGTGATATGGTTGGATAAGAATAAGATCTTAACCTTCCTCCACAAGGTATAGTAAGCAATATACGGAATTGTGTAAAATCATACAGAAGTATGTACCTATACTAAAAAATGATCCTTATTGACAGAGGTTGTGAAAGAGGGTGTTAGATGTGTGTCTAGGAAAGCGGAGACTATAGAAAATACTCTTAAGCAGGATTTTTCATCAAAACTAATACCTGAGGGTTTGAAGTGGTTAAAAAAAAGAGTGGCAATTTTAGGTGTGGTGGACAACCATGTAAATTATGTAACTATTTTAAAAAGAAGATAAATTTGTCTCCACTGTCACCCAAAATTAATTTACTATTGTCAACACTTGGATTACAACTCTAGATTTGTAATATATTTGATTACTTGTAAATTATGTAAATAGCAATTTACAGAAGGACTACACGTTTAATAAAGGACACGATTAAGAGAGCATTTGTTGTCTCTGGAAGCGGGAAGTACCAAAAACACTGGTAGTAAGACATTTTATGACCCATAGAACAGGGGAACCGGTTTAATAAGGTACAACTAGATTATATCTGTATCACTGTTTGAATATCAGGGTATAGATCAAGTACAAAAAGTGATAAGCTGAGGTGACCAAATGCTAGCCCTTGATAAAAAAGAGGTATATTGGATAAATTCGTTAAAGACAGGTAGCCCTTTCGGTATGAATGAGATAACAGATGTAAAGTTATTTACTGGCCTGTAATTTTGGTACTATATATATATGATTGTTGTAAATTGTTAAATCCCTATAACAATATGAAACACCTAGTAGTAAATTATTGAGGGTTCAGGGTGGGACTTAGTCAGCAGCGGAACCTCTATGTGTGAATTTCTGCCAATTTTTGCCAAATTTTAAAAGCCTAAATTTCTAAACCTGATATTGGCATATTACTAATGGGGTAACTTTGTGGCAGCTATAGATTAGTATGTAAAATGTAAGTGTACTTTGATCTGATTTGTATTGCACACAAAATAAATCATGTTAACACGCTCTCTGTTGATAACAAATTGATATTTCATGAATATTTATATTGAGGGATCAAAAGTGTGAATTATCCTTTTTTGTAAATAATTTACGACTGACACTCTATACAAGCAGTGTTTTAAGTTGTATTTTTCTTTAAGATATTTTTGAATTCTTATAGTGTGTATTCCTTTAAGGTAAAGAATTGCAAGGTATGTATTTAAGGAAGGTATGATGCAGCTGACTAAGTATCCCTGCCGAAGTGCAGATTACGTCCGGAAACGAGTTGGGTTACAGCTGTGGCGTATGGAGTGGTGTCTGTCTTACTTGTCTTAACTTTGAAGAATAAAGCATGATGAAGTTTTAACTTGCAAACACGTCTTGAATCGCTTTTCTTCAGTTTTTGTCTTTCGGATGTATTTGTTTGATGAAGGGGAAACTGCCAGGACAATACAATCATCTCTGCTTTGCTGCAGTACTCTCAGATCGGTGTTGGTGATTGGAAGTGTAGGAGATTGGTATCCCGTGGCGTGGGGTCAGTACTGTGAGTAGAAAGTTATATCAACCTGTGTATTGCTACTTTTATTGATACAAGATGTTATACTCTTAATACCTACAAAACCGCTGATGAAACATAGGGGTATATTTCACTGAACTTGGTCATTGTAAAGTGGTCTGTGCAGCTTGTCAGACTGATATTATACAGAGCAGCTAAGCAGAGTATTTTTGATATGGAAACTTCTGTCAGTATATGTGCAATAAGGTTGATGAACGTTTTCACTACTTAGGGCTAGATTTATTAATGCTGAGGCATACAGGGGCGCGTATACGTGCCCCTGTACGCCTCAGCTCACCTGTGGTGGGGGAAATTACCCGCAGGTATTCGCTACTGCACACAAGCGCAATTTTGCGCTTGCGTGCAATCCCGCCCCCTGCCCGCGCACAGCCAATCAAGCGCGGCAGGAGCTGTCAATCTCCTTGGTCTGACTAGACAGAGGAGATTGAATTAATAGGTTAGGGAAGCGGCAAATACGGTGAACAGGTTTACACCTATTATTTTTACTGAAGGCACTTATCCTGATCCGAGGTGTTAAAGCTGTTCCTAAATACATGCATACCGGTGACTTTGATGTTGAAGTGTGTTGAACATAAACAGCTGAGTGCGTTGTGTATATATATATATATATATATATATATATATATATATATATGTGTACATATGTATGTATGTATTTATATGTGTATATATGTATTTACAGACATATATACACCTATAAACACATAAATAAATATTTATAGATATTTAGAGATATATGTAAGTGCATTGGAGCCCTTTGCAGTTAAGTAGATGAAAACAAGTAAAAGCATATATATACACTATTCATCTTACATATTGGGTCTGCGCATGTTTAAATATGAGATCGGGCTTGCTTATATTAGAACATGCACGTGAGCCGGGTGTTTTTTTCTCTACTTTTTTTTCTCCCTTGACTTCTATGGGAGAATAGGTTATTGTTTGCGCGACAATCTAATTGCACTAGAAGAAAGCTGTTTGCGATAACTTTTTACTCCCCTGAAACCTGAGTACAAAAAGTTTACTTTTAGCACAATTAGCACTCAAGCGGAAACGCAAAATACCACTCCACTTGTAATCTGGTCCACAGTGTTTCAAGGCAGACCTATGTTTTAGGACACGCGTTCTAATATTCATATAATATCCCTATGATATAACTCCCATCAACAACAATAATTTCAGGGCCAAGTATCAAGCAAACTCTTAAAGGGACAGTCTAGTCAAAAATAAACTTTCGTAATTCATATAGGGCATTTCATTTTAAACAACTTTGCATTTTACTTTTATCATAAATTTTGCTTTGTTCTCTTGCTATTCTTAGTTGAAAGCTAATCCTAGCAGGCTCATATGCAAATGTCTTAGCCCTTGAAAGCCGCCTCTTATCTGAATGCATTTTGACACTTTTTCACAACTAAAGGCATTAGTTCACGTGTGCCATGTAAATAACATTGTGCTCACGCCCGTGGAGTTACCTAGGAGACAGCACTGATTAGCTAAAATGCAAGTCTGTCAAAAGAACTGAAAAAAGGGGCAGTTTGCAGAGGCTTAGATACAAGATAATCACAGAGGTTAAAAGAATATTAATATAACTGTGTTGGTTATGCAAAACTGGGGAATGGGTAATAAATAAATGGATTATCTATCTTTTTAAACAATATCAATTCTGGTAAACTGTCCCTTGAACTGAGTAAATATCTGTGAATAAACAAAGACTTGCTGTGAGCTTCGGGTATAACCCATACAGACGTGTAACAAGCAATTGGCGTATGTGTTGTCTGAATATAGTGTACACTACAGAAGGTGAGGTTGCAAGTGTATTCACCAGCCACCCTTGAGGGTATTTTACCCCTCAAACTGGTCACAGCTGTGTGATTACATGAATCATAAGTACTTCCAGGAAAATCTGCAATTATATTTTGCAAAGTTTAAAAAGTAAAGGAAAAGGCACACACTTGCTATAAAGCTGGTGATAAGAGCCAATTTACTTCCCAATACTCACAAAGGTTGCAGCAGTCCGTTGTGCTGATAGAAGCAGGCAGAGACGAGCTTGCAGTTTCTCTGCTCATTGATTGAAGGCAACTGGAAACCTGGTAATCTTCCTTGGAACACAGTCTGTTAACAGCTATGGAGAAAATTGCAGCAATCCCCAAAAAGATAAGTCCTTAAACTCTCAGGATAGTAATCAAAATATTTAATAAAACTTTAAAATCTTATATAAAAAATGAATTAAGTGCTGATATCGCTACATATTTCTCAGCCCTCCAGCCGTTTCATCAGGAATTGGCTCTTATCACCAGCTTTATAGCACTGATGTGCACAAGTATGCGCCTTTTCTTTTTAGACTTTTTGATCCAACTTTGACTGTGAAGGATAAAAGAAGAGTGCAGCTTCTTGCTCATATTGAAGGATTCTCTACTGCTGGGACTGTTATATATTGCTTATGAAATGTTTACTGTGCATGGTTTACAGATACACTGATATTTATACTTTATGTAGTACATAGATACATTTTACACTTTCAGATTTGTATATTTGTTATATATATTATATCATCATTTGTGTCACACCCTAGGCTTCAAAAAAGATTTGTTTTTTATTCATTGCAATTACACTTTGCATATGCATTTTATTATAACAAACAGCTTGCACATTGATTGCGGGCACCAGTTTGTTATATCTGAATATGTGCTCTTGATCTTGGGAAGTTGAGGGGCACATGGATACAACCTATGGCTCTCAGGATATTGGGTAATCCTCCCTTTTAAAAAAACAAATCCCCATTTGATATTACGCCACACTTTAGATATGAGGACAATTAAATATTGTGCTGGAGGTGGGTACAAAGGGTAGTCAAGAATATGGAGAGAACTTTAGCAAAGAGTGTGCCATTCCGCAGACTATTTCCTTTAACCACTAAAAACTACTGGTGGCTAAAATATGGATACAGCTTAAAGGGATATGAAACCCAGCATTTTTCTTTTGTGATTCAAAATGAGAATACAGGTTTTAAAAAGTTTCCAATTTATTTATATTATCAAATTTGTTTCATTCCCATGTTATTTTTGTTGAGGTGATACATAAGTAGGTATCTGGAGCACTACAAGGCAGGAAATAATGCTGCCATTTAGTGCTCTTCAAATGGATGCAATTATTGCAAAACACCATATAGTACTCCAAAGTTACAAAAGTTACCAAAAGAATAAAGAAAATGTAATAATAGAAGTAAATTGAATAATTGTTTAAAAATGCATGCTATATCTAGATCATGGGAGAAAGATTTTAGGTTTAATGTCCCTTTAACATGCCTGCCAGCTCAGGTATTGCCTTACTAGCCTAAACCCATGAATCCAAGTCATTTTGATGAGCTCAAATAAGCTGACTAGAACTTGCACATTTCCAGTAGTTTCTTTTCTTTATTTCGTTATTCCTCAAAGCCTGCAGTAAAATGATTTATCATAATGTCCAATGGGCCCTAGTTCTTACATTGCAAGGAGAGTCTTGTGCCCCCTGATGAGATTCTCATACACTCTGGCCTTGGCCCTTCTGCTGCTCCAACATTAACATAAACAAATATTTGTGAGCTGAGACTAATAAATCCCTTTTTACTTTATATAATGATGCTGATAAATGACACATGCACTTAACCTGCTCTGCTCCAAAACCATAGCAATATGTTTGTCTCTGTAAGAATCAAGTCCATTATCAGAATAGTGGTTATCTGTGTTCGTTGAGTTACTAATTTCTCTAATTTTTATTTGTGTTAAAGTGTGAATTTTAATACTTTAAAGCTACAATTAATGAATCCAGCGCTACGGAATTTGGTGGCGCTATACAAATAAATGATTATAATAATAATCAGTAAATGTTTATATTTGTTTGGTGACATTGCTTCCCAATGTCATCCAATGTGATGCTGTGTAATGTGAGTTTGTTTGCCCTTGTGCAAAACCAATGTACCATGCTCATATTTTTTGTGGTAACAGTTTATAATCTGAAAAGTGTTCTAGGTTTATCAAGTACATGTAGCTGGGAATTCAGTAAGGGATAAATAGCCTTGTAAATGTGTCATTAGTTATTATGAATTTGCAATCAGTCAGACAAGACTGGCATATATTAAGTACAGGACCAACTTTCATTAAAGTGATAATGAAAAAAAGTGCTTCTGATTGGGATGGTTTCTCCTTTTGCTTTTGCCAATAGCGAGAGATATAAATGAAATCCCAAATTCCATATCTGGAGGCAGAAAAACAAACACCTAGATTTAGAGTTCTGCATTAGCCGTCAAAAGCAGCGTTAAGGGGTCCTAACGCTGCTTTTTACCGCCCGCTGGTATTTAGAGTCAGCCAGGAAAGGGTCTAACGCTCACTTCCCTACCGCGATTCCAGGCTACCGCAGATCCCTTTACGCCAATTGCGTATCCTATCTTTTCAATGGCATCTGCCTAACGCCGGTATTTGGAGTCTTGGGAGAAGTGAGCGGTAGAGCCTCTACCGACAAGACTCATACCGACAAAAAAAAGTCAGTAGTTAAGAGCTTCATGGGATAACGCTGGAATATAAAGCTCTTAACTACTGTGCTCTAAAGTACACTAACACCCATAAACTACCTATGTACCCCTAAACCGAGGTCCCCCCATATCTCCGCCACTCTAATAAAAAATTTTAACCCCTAATCTGCCGCTCCGGGCACCGCCGCCACCTACATTATCTCTATGAATCCCTAATCTGCTGCCCCTAACATCGCCGACCCCTATATTATATTTATTAACCTCAAATCTGCCCCCCCAACGTCGTCGCTACCTAACTACACTTATTAACCCTAATCTGCTGACCGGACCTCGCCGCCACTATAATAAATGTATTAACCCCTAAACCGCCACACTCCCGCCTTGCAAACACTATGATAAATATTATTAACCCCTAATCTGCCCTCCCTAACATCGCCACCACCTACCTACAATTATTAACCCCTAATCTCCCGCCCGCACCGTCGCCGCTACTATTATAAAGTTATTAACCCCTAAACCTAAGTCTAACCCTAACCCTAACACACCCCTAACATAAATATAATTTAAATTAAACGAAATTATATTCCTATAATTAAATAATATAATCCTATTTAAAACTAAATACCTATCAAATAAACCCTAATATGGCTACAATATAACTAATAGTTACATTGTAGCTATTTTAGGATTTATATTTATTTTATAGGCAACGTTGTATTTATTTTAATTAGTTACAATAGCTATTAAATAGTTAATAACTATTTAATAGCTACCTAGTTAAATAAGTACAAAATTACCTGTAAATTAAATCCTAACCTAAGTTACAATTAAACCTAACACTACACTATCAATAAATTAATTAATTACCTACAATTACCTAAATAAAATACAATAAAATAAACTATTCTATAATACAAAAAAACAAACACTAAATTAAAAAAATAAAAAAAGAATTACAAGCAGTTTAAACTAATTACACGTAATCTAATAAATAAAATAAAAAAGCCCCCCAAAATAAAAAATTCCCTACCCTATTCTAAAATACAAAAGTAATCAGCTCTTTTACCAGCCCTTTAAAAGGGCTTTTTGCGGGGCCTTTCCCCAAAGTAATCAGCACTTTTACCTGAAAATAAAATACAATACCCCCCTCCCAACATTACAACCCACCACCCACATACCCCTACTCTAACCCACCCAAACCCCCCCTTAAAAAAACCTATCGCTAACCCCCTGAAGATCATCCTACCTTGAGTCGTCTTCCCTCAGCCGAGCCGAATTCTTCATCCAAGGTGCGCAGAGGAGGTCCTTGATCTGGTAGAAGTCTTTATCCAAGTGGGGCAAGAAGAGGTCCTCCATCCGGTAGAAATATTCATCCAGGTGGCGTCTTCAATCTTCATCCATTGTAGTATCTTGTATACTTTTGTATAAAGGGTTTGACATATAACCAAAATCCCTCAGTAAAATAAGGGATGTGTTTCTCTTTTGTAATCTAAGCAGGTAATGGTAGTTTAAATTACCTGAATAGATACTGTGAGACAGTTACTTTTGAAATCTTTTATGGATAAAGAGAAATAATGTAGAGATAGTTGAGTTGGTATAACTTAGTCAGGTAGAATAAGTATATTCCATAGAGATGGCAAATTAGAGATAATGAAGTCAAATCCTGTCTTCACGCACACACACAGTCATTCTAAAATATATACAGTTCCAAGCAGTCCAAAACACACAAACGATATAGGTTAAATGATTATTCCTATATTTGAAGTAATTAGTAAGCAGAGGATAGATGCGGTTTTTCATAACACAACTTATACTGGAATAAATGCGGCAAGTTATAGCAATGCAACTTAAAGTGTCAGAATAAATCAATTCAAGTTGTGAGGCATGAAGAGGATACAAAGCAAGGTAAGTATTTTCCGGATTGACAACATACAATACCCCACAATGATCCGGTAAGAGCAGAGCTGAGCTGTAACCGTAGGGTTAGGCACAGGAGAGCAAACGTAGCAGTATGCTTCAATATTCAGGCAATGAGTGTTGGAAGCTACTGCCTAATAAAGGAAAGTTAATTAGGTGGGAGGGGATAATCCTAAAAGGAATATCACATCCATCCGGAACGGAGCCATCTTCAAAGGAGCCGACGCAGAGCCATCCTCTTCTACCAACGGACTAACGACGAATTAAGGTTCCTTTAAGGGACATCATCCAAGATGGCATCCCTTCAATTCCGATTGGCTGATAGAATTCTATCAGCCAATCAGAATTAAGGTAGAAAAAATCTGATTGGCTGATCCAATCAGCCAATCAAATTGAAGTTCAATCCGATTAGCTGATCCAATCAGCCAATCGTATTGAACTCGCATTCTATTGGCTGTTCCGATCAGCCAATAGAGTGCAAGTTCAATATGATTGGCTGATTGAATCAGCCAATCGGATTGAACTTCAATCTGATTGGCTGATTGCATCAGCCAATCAGATTTTTTCTACCTTAATTCCGATTGGCTGATAGAATTCTATTAGCCAATCGGAATTGAAGGGATGCCATCTTGGATGACGTCCCTTAAAGGAACCTTCATTCATCGTTAGTCCGTCGGTAGAAGAGGGTGGCTCCACGTCGGCTCCTTTGAAGATGGCTCCGCTCCGCTCCGGATGGATGGATGAAGATTGAAGACGCCGCCTGGATGAACACTTCTACCGGATGGAGGACCTCTTCTTGCCCCGCTTGGATGAAGACTTCTACCAGATCAAGGATCTCCTCTGTGCACCTTGGATGAAGAATTCGGCTCGGCTGAGTGAAGACGACTCAAGGTAGGATGATCTTCAGGGGGTTAGCGATAGTTTTTTTAAGGGGGGTTTGGGTGGGTTAGAGTAGGGGTATGTGGGTGGTGGGTTGTAATGTTGGGGGGGTATTGTATTTTATTTTCAGGTAAAATAGCTGATTACTTTGGGCAAGGCCCCGCAAAAAAGCCCTTTTAAGGGCTGGTAAAAGAGCTGATTACTTTTGTGTTTTAGAATAGGGTAGGGAATGTTTTATTTTGGGGGGCTTTTTTATTTTATTAGGGGGCTTAGATTAAGTGTAATTAGTTTAAACTGCTTGTAATTCTTTTTTATTTTTTGTAATTTAGTGGGGTTTTTTGTATTATAGAATAGTTTATTTAATTGTATTTTATTTTAGGTAATTTTAGGTAATTTATTTAATTAATTAAATTATAGTGTAGTGTTAGGTTTAATTGTAACTTAGGTTAGGATTTATTTTACAGGTAATTTTGCACTTATTTTAACTAGGTAGCTATTAAATAGTTATTAACTATTTAATAGCTATTGTACCTAGTTAAAATAAATACAAAGTTGCCTGTAAAATAAATATAAATCCTAAAATAGCTACAATGTAACTATTAGTTATATTGTAGCTATATTAGGGTTTATTTGATAGGTAAGTATTTAGTTTTAAATAGGATTAATTTATTTAATTATAGGAATATTATTTAATTTAATATAAATTATATTTATGTTAGGGGGGTGTTAGGGTTAGGCTTAGACTTAGGTTTAGGGGTTAATAACTTTATTATAGTAGCAGCAACGGTGCGGGCGGGAGGTTAGGGGTTAATAATTGTAGGTAGGTGGCGGCGATGTTAGGGAGGGCAGATTAGGGGTTAATACTATTTATTATAGTGTTTGCGAGGCGGGAGTGTGGCGGTTTAGGGGTTAATACATTTATTATAATGGCGGCGAGGTCCGGTCAGCAGATTAGGGGTTAATAAGTGTAGTTAGGTAGCAGCAACGTTGGGGGGGCAGATTAGGGGTTAATAAATATAATATAGGGGTCGGCGATGTTAGGGGCAGCAGATTAGGGGTTCATAGGGATAATGTAGGTGGTGGCGGTGTCCGGAGCGGCAGATTAGGGGTTAATAATATAATGCAGGTGTCAGCGATAGCGGGGGTGGCAGATTAGGGGTTAATAAGTATAAGGTTAGGGGTGTTTAGACTCGGGGTTCATGTTAGGTTGTTAGGTGCAGACTTAGAGAGTGTTTCCCCATAGGAAAGAATGGGGCTGTGTTAGGAGCTGAACACTGATTGTTTCCTATGGGGATATCGTGCACGAGCATGTTTTAGCTGCTTAACGCTACCGTAAGCAACGCTGGTATTGAGGGTTGAAGTGGAGCTAAGTTAGGCTCAACGCACCCTTTTTTGAGCCTAACGCAGCCCCTCAGACAACTCTAAATACCAGCGTTGTTGGAAGGGGGCGTTGGCAAAAAAAGCTGCGTTAGCTACGCGGCTTTTTACCAACAAAACTCTAAATCTAGCGGATAATCAGATTGGAGATCGGATTTCAGATGTAATTTGCAGAAGAAGCAGGCAAATAAATAAAAAGTGGGTTGCATTTTTTTACTGTGCATAATGAAACATTTTGGGCTAGATCACAAGTGGAGCTTGCCTGTTTATGAGCACACCTAAAATAAACAAGCTATTAAAAGTGGCTCGGGGTAGCACTTTGTGCTAGGAGAAATTAACCAGAGGTCATACCTCTGGTTAATAAAAAAAATGTCCCAAATTACCCACAAAATATTTTTTTAAAGAAATAACTGCACAAATGAGTTATAAGGGGTTAAAGTGAGAGGATGTGGGGTGTTAGAAAAATAAAGGCACTGCAAAGTGCATTTACATAGCTGTCTATGGGGACAGTGTTAAAACTGTAAATATATATGTATATTCTTATGTACTTATATATTTATGTGTTAATATGTGTATATAAACACATAAATATATATGTATATATTCATATACATACAGGCATGCCTCGTTTTATAATGCTTTGCAGATATTGCTCTTTTTACAAATTGTAGGCTTGTAGCAAACCTGTGTCGAGCAAGTCTATTGGCGCCAATTTTCCAACATATACACATTTAAACACATAAATAAACATAAATATGCATATACTGTATACACACACCTATATATACATATCACCAGCAAAAGGATTACGACTCACTGAAGGCTCAGATGAGGATTAGCATTTTTTAGCAATAATGTATTTTTAATTAAGGTATATACATTGATATTTCAGACATAATGCTATTGGACACTTAATTGCCTACAGTATAGTGTAAATATATATTTTATATGCACTGGAAAACAAAAAAAATTGTGTGACTCATTTTATTGCTAGATTCGCTTTATTGTGATGGTCTGGAACCAAACCCATAATATCTCCAAGGTACACCTGTATATATTTTAAATATGCTGCACAACTTACCCCCTTCGCAGCACTAGGTTCTGTGCGGTGTCTATCGGCATCAGAACAAGGCTCCCATTGGAGCCTTTCGAAGCACCCTCTTGTGAGCACAAACCTTCCAAGCAATGC